>NC_064828.1:34250753-34551753 GCF_024166365.1 Elephas maximus indicus | reverse complement strand
TGCATAAATCCCAGAAAATACAACTTCCCTCGAACTTATGAATATGTCCAAAAGGCAAACAGCATACTAACTGATTGATTTGTCTTTTTTATTTCCTTCCTTTTCTTTCACTAATTTTCATCTGCTTTCAGTTTTTAAATGAAATAAAGGCTCCTAGAGCCAATGGCTTTGGAAGCTACTGCCTATTTGACCATAGGCGAGGGCCACTGGTAAGCTGGATTTAATCTAAATCAGATTTCCCTCTGGCTCCAGGAATGTAAGTATAAGAAGAATGGAGTGGGAGCGTGGACTGTGAGTTTCCTCCAGGCAGAGATTTGAGTCCTCTCTAAGTGACCTCAAACTGCACAGCTCTGTTCCAAAGAACAAAAATAAAGTGCTTGTCTATTGAACTCAGAAAAAAAATTAAGAATGGAGTGAATGAACTTTGTGCTCTATTCCTTTGTGTTCAGATGCTTCTTACCTGTTACCTTAGTCGTTTAGTGCTGCTATAACAGAAATATCGCAAGTAGATGGCTATAACAAAGAGAAATTTATTCTCTCACAGTTTAGGAGGCTGGAAGTCCAAATTCAGGATGCCAGCTCCAGGGGAGGTCTTTCTCTGTGGGCTCCGAGGTAAGGTGCTTGTCATTGATCATCCCCTGCTCTAGGAGCTTCTCAGTGCAGGGACCCCGGCTCCAAAGGACACGCGCTCCTGGCTCTACTGTCTTGGTCATAGGGTCCCCATGTCTCTCTGCTTGCTTCTCCTTTATATCTCAAAGGAGACTGATTTAAGAAACAACCTAATCTTGTAGATTGAGTCCTGCCTCACTAACATCATAGAGGTAGGATTTACAGCACATAGGAAAATCACGTCAGATGACAAAATGGTGGACAATCACACAATACTGGGAATCATGGTCTAGCCGAGTTGACAAATATTTTTTGGGGGACACAATTCAACCCATGACACCTGTTGTTTCAAAAATATTGGAACATGGTGGTATTTTTATTATTTAACTCATACAAGTAGCATGTGTCCATGCCATGTCCCTCTTTGTGCAGTAGGTGTCAGCCATACACAGCCTTTCTCTTCCCAAATCCGTATTTAGAAGAAACCAACCCTTTCACCCACCCGCTCCTAGGTTAAAGGAATCAATTTCTTCTATCTTAAGCATGCAAAACAACTGTAAATAGTCACCTAGGTATTGGAAACAGAGTTGTACTAAAGTACTATTCTACTTGGAAAATGGACAAACTGAAGACTGTGTGAAAGGGATAACACATGGTGGTGGTGGGAGACCCAGATTAAGTCACTGAACAGATATTAAATGCTGCCATCAAGATGGGTCTCTAAAAGTCACAGTTATATGCCAGTTCAAGAAGATGAGGCCATGTTCCTGATTAAAAGTCTTCTGTTTCCCCCAGGTGAAAGAAGCTGAAGCATTAACAAGTAGCTCTAAAAATGAAGCATCATTTTGCCTGGGAAAAGTGCCATTGATATCCCTCTTGGTAGTGAGTAGATTAAATGTATTGTCTTTGACCTAAGGTAAACACTTCTCTAAGCCTCAGCTTCCTAATTTTTAAAATGGGAAAAATAACTGCCTTGTGTACTCAAAGTTTTTTTTTATTGTAATTTAAATGAAGGTTTACAGAACAAACTAGCTTCTCATTTAACAGTCAGTACACGTATTGTTTTGTGACATTGGTTACCAACCCCACGACATGTCAGCACTCTTCCTTCTCGACCTTGGGTTCCCTATTACCAGCTTTTCTGTTCCCTCCTGTCTTCTAGCCCTTGGCCCTGGGTTGGTATGCTCCTTTAGTCTCATTTCCTTTTATGGGCCTGTCTAAACTTTGGTTGGAAACCCTGGTGGCATAGTGATTAACGTCACTATGTCAGCAGTTCAAATCCACCAGGTGCTCCTTGGAAACTGTATGGAGCAGTTCTACTTTGTTCTATAGGGTCGCTTTGAGTCGGAATTGACTTAACAACAACGGGTTTGGTTTTTTTTTTTTTAATCTTTGGCTGAAGAGTGAACCTAAGGAGTGACTTTATTACTGAGCTAAAAAGGATGTCTGGGGGCCATACTCTTAGGGCTTTTCCAGTCTCTGTCAGGCCAGTAAGTCTAGTTTTTCAAAGTTTTTAATGAGGAGGAAAAAAAGACATATTGTGCATAAAACAGTTTGTAGACTGTAAAGTACTATTTAAATGTAGAGAATGGATTAAAAATATAAATGCAAAGGTAGAGTTAAGAATAAAGAAGAATTCAGTGCTCAAATTTTAACAAACTTTCATTAATCATTTCTACAAATTTTTTTGCAGCACATTACACCAAGACCCTTCTTTCTCTCCTGTGTTCAATGCTAATCACATGGGATTTTGACACACCTAGAGTTTATTTTCAAAAAAAATCTCAACCTCAAGAAAGCCACAGAATATGAATACATGGTCCATTTGAAGGAGGAAAGATTACTTTCCTAGCTTTATATTGCACCATTAATAGTCATAAACTACTTGTAAATGCTAAGTGTTAAAATAATAGAAACATTAATCTTCAACAACCATTCCTTTCCAGTTTGGTACACTTTTACCATTGTGGAGCCCTGGTTGTGCAGTGATTGAGAACTTGGCTGCTAACCAAGATGTCGCCAGTTCAAGGATCCAGGAAACCTTATGAGGCAGTTGCTATGAGCCAGAATCAACTAGGTGGCAACGGGAGTACCATTGTATCCCAAGAATGTATTTGATCCTATAACTCCTCCTTAGCTTCTTAATTCATAAACTGAGATTGCTAAACTTACCATATCGTGATGGGTTTACACGGATTTTGGCAAGGGACCTTGACTTCATCATATTCACGTTTTATAGCCTGTATTAAATCTAAATCATTTAAATATGAAATACAAAACATTACTGAAAAAATGCACATTTGAAAAGCAGGAAGATTATTTGCCTTATACCTTGATGGTGAAATCTGAGCAGAAGTCTTCAAATTGGATTGTTTAAAAATGAATCCACCAAATTTTCCCTCAAAATCTTTTCATTTCCTATGACTCATCCTCTCCTGTAGAGTTTTGTGCTATATTCCCTGGCTGCCTTTCTTTTTGTTGAAAATCCTCTTTATACCACCCCACCCCCTGCTTCTTTTTTTTTTTTTTTGCTGAGGCTTTCAATTTGTTATATCTTGAACTGACAGAAGAAGGGGTGGGACTCCCAACCTTTGAAACCTCTAATACTTGCTGAGTGATCAAGAAGCAGAGTGAAATACTGACTAGACTTTACCCCATTTGGAAAAGTCTTGACTTCAATAGTTCAACCAGCCCCATTTTAAGAAATTAAGTTTCTTATTTTTCTTAAAATCCAAAATGTTTTGGAACATTTTCCAAAAGGCAAAGCCAAATTTCTATAGTTAGTGGTCAGCTTGAGAAACAGTATTTTTAGACCTACTTTAAAATCAAATCGCTTTGCATAATATATTTAATTGTTGTTGTTAGTTGCCATCAAGGGGATTCTAACTCATGGTGACGCCATGTGTGCAGAGTAGAACTACTCCATAGGGTTTTCAAGGCAGTAACCTTTCAGAAGCAGGCCTGTCTTCCAAGGCACCTCTCAATGGGTTGGAATCGCCAATCTTTCAGTTAACAGTCAAGCTCTTAACCATTTAAGCCACCTTTTTATATTAGATGTTTAGTCCTGTCTGTTATACTGCTTCATGCTGTAGTATCAAAGTACTTTACTACTATAGATAGACATCATTGCTCTCACTGTAAGGCAGCAGTTTCTGGATGAAATTCTTCAGGGAAGCCAAAGCACAATAGCAATGTGGTTGGTTGTTGTTGTGTGCTACCCATTGATTCCGACTCATAGCAACCCTGTATGGTAATGTTAGTCATTTCTGACACCAACAAGTCAATTCTTACACTAACTCGGCAAGCTGTTGATAATCCCTGCCCCCCCATCTGCTTTTTAAGTCATACTCATACTCCTGACTTAAAAAGCAGATGGGGATTATCAACATCTCACTAAATTGATTTAAGAATTGACCTGGTGACACGTTGGTGTCAGAAATGACTAACATTACCATACGGGGTTGCTGCAAGTTGGAATCAACTTGACGGTAATGCGTTTTATATTTTTGGCTTTTTAAGTAATTTATAGATGCAAAAATATATTAGGAATCGTGAAAGGCCCCCATCCAACCAGATTTTGTGTCATTCTTTCCCGAAACAGGGTGGGTAGGAGTCCTGTCTCAGCCACCTTTAAATAAGAGCTGTGAACAGTGAGACTATCTCCTCTTTCTGGTGATTTTGTTTCCTCTACAATCGTCATAGCTCAGAAGCACACTAAATGACCCTCTTTGCCATTATTATAACCAGTATTATTTCTATACCCCTCCCTCACAAGTGGATTCCCCTCCCCCATGTTCAGAAACTTGAAGCCTATAACCTTCTCTTCTGTAGCCTCAAATGACCCAGAGTTAAAAATTTTAAAATACATCAGCTAGTTTATTTCTGTTGGTGTTCACAGTGTCTGCACAACTGTTCCTTGTTTATATAGCTCACAAATGCTGTATGACCTGTCACGCTATACTAGTTAATGAACTCTCCCAGAACCGTTGACATGGAAGGATTTTACTTCCACTTCGTTTCAAGGAGACGGATGTAGAAAGAGAGCCGATTACAGAAAGAAAGAATTGAAAATCTTTTCTCAGAGATCCGTGGGGCCGTGTGGTAATATTTAAATTGAAGGGGAGGGAGGAGACAGGACTGAGGATGGAGAGGAACCGGGGCGGTGGGGGCGGAGTCTAGTTTAGCAAATAAAAGCCCTCGATCAAAGGGAGGCACTTTCGTGTGTGGAGGAGGCACTCTCCTGTAATCCAGAGAGAGATGGGGCAGCCTGTGCCCTAAGGACGGCGATCCGAAGAAGGAAAACAAGGACGAGAAGACGGGCGAGAAATAAAAGGACACCAGGAAAGAGCGGAAGGCAGAAAGGGAAGGGAAAAGAAACCCACATCAGGTGGAAACAAGATCTAGAACAAACCGGTCGGGTCCACAGTTTGATTTTCTGAGAGAGAAGAAAGTACCTGAGGATTGCCTTTTTTTTTTTTTCCCCCTTCAGCTAATAGAAAACTACTTTTATCCTCATTATAAAAGAAAAAGCTAAGGGGAGGTAAAGACAATCTCTGTCTTATTAGGAGGAGAGCTGAAGGGGAGTCAGGCTGCCTTCTCGATAGTCTGAAATAAGCCACTGCTGGGTACACAGAGCAGAACCATCCTGATTTCTGAAGATTTGCATCCCTTTCGGCAGAATTCCAGAGAGAGTAGCTGGTACAGTTCTATTTTTATATTTAAATATATACGTCTCTTATTTTCCTTTTTAATCACACTTTCCTTGTTTGTAAGCACCGGTGACAAGAAAGTGCCCATACAGAGTAGTATTTTCAATTTCCCTTTTTTTTTTTTTTAAATTTAAATCTGCTTGTATCTTCTTTAGAGGGTAGAAGTGGTCCTTATTGCAGAAAAGGGCATTTTAATTTGAAGGCTTCCTCTAAATATATTTACACTCACACACACGCACACACATGCTCTTTTAGAAAGATACCTTTTGGAGGTTGAAATCCTACTGAGAAAGATGGAAAAAGGAGCCAGGCAACGAAACAACACTGAAAAGAACCACCCAGGTGGGACTGACTCAGATGCCAGCTCCAAGACTGGTTCCGGAGGGGATGGAGTAGCCCTGAAGAAAGAGATCGGATTGGTCAGTGCTTGTGGTATCATTGTAGGTGAGTCCAATTCCTTTTCCCACTGACCATTCCTCCCCTTCTCTGGTGCTCCTCTTGGGGGAACCTTAACACCTCTAAAGCACTATTTTTGCTTCCTACCCATTTAGAAAAGGATTGTCAGTCACGTTTGCTCTAACCTACCTGCGCTGGTCAAGGTCGAGAGGCATAGGAGTGGGCAAGTGATATATGTTATATATCAATTCCTCCAAGCCAACCTGAACAGTTCTGTCCAGTGTTCATAGGATGGAGCTGATAGGGTTCACAAGTTTGGCTGATGGTCAGCCTTGCCTGGGAGCTTGTTAAAAAATAGGGCTCTGGGTTCCACATTTAGAGGCTCTGATTCAGCAGGCGTGAGATGGGGGTGGTGGACTGAAATTTTTCACAAGCTCTCCTGCAGCCATCTCCTCAGCAGCCTGTGGGCTGGTTTTTGAGACGTATTTAATAGATGTTTTGTTGTTTCATGTTATGTGAAACCATATTCCTAGAGGGTGTGTAATAATAAAAACAGCGACAACAGCAGTAATGATATTTTGCACTCCTATAGCTTTTTCCATCTTATACAGCACTTTAACCTTGTGAAGTAGATGTGACAGAGCTGTTTTTCTCATTTCATGTGTGAGGAAATCATGGAAGAACAGAGGAGACAGATTGTGCCTTTTTGTAGATGGATAGTTTATAGTCTCTCTGGTTGCCTGATAGAGTGAACCTGTCTCTTACTGCTCACAGAAACCCCGATGAGGTTCTCCAGAGGCACTGAGGGTAACTAGAAGGTGGAGTCAGAGGGGAACTAATAGGTAAAATGTGTGTTCTGACTGGGAGGTTCTGAAGCTGCAGCTCCTGAGTGTCCCTGAGACTGCCAGTACAGGCAGCCCTGAGCCCCCATACACTCTGCAGGACCTGTAAACCCATTGTCCTTGAGTCGATTCCGACTCATGGCAACCCCATGTGTTACAGAGTAGAACAGCTCCATAGAGTTTTCTTGGCTGTAATCTTTATGGAAGCAGTTCCCCAGGCCTTTCTTCCACAGAGCTGCTGGATGGGTTCAAGCTGCCAACCTTTAGGTGAGCAGCTGGTCGCAAAGCACTTGCACCACCCAGGCTCCTCTCTATAGGACAGAGGGGTTCCTAATACGGCCGCACCTCTAGACAGCACATCCTCCTCTTTCCAGAGAGGCCCTCGAGATGGGTAGTTGGTAGTAGCTCACTACAGCCCTCACTTCGGCAGAAGTGGCTAGCAGGGCAAGTTTTTTCTATATTGTGGTAGAGAGCTTTTTTTCCTTCTTCCCAGAGAAAGGGGCATGGGACTGTCAGGCTTGGATATGTTTCTGTGTTATCTCTCCAGAATTCCTATGTGAAGGCTGATTGTGTCCTGGTTCCCATGGGTCCATTTCTCTGGGTGACACCATGTTTCAGGCAGTAGCACAGAGACTATTGGGCACCAGTGCAATAGTGACACTGGAGAACACCCTTGAAATCAAATAAAACCAGTCAAGGTATTTAGATAATCCTCTTCACCTCTGCACCCAGACTAACAATGATCATGTTATCTCCACTCTGTTTTCAAGATGGAATCTCATTTTATCTAATTCTCTGGCTCTGGGAGGCTTTTTAGGCATCTACAGTTATAAAAAAGGTAATATTATTTAAAAAATTTAGAGTCATGGTCTGAATCTCTCATTACTTCCCTTGTTTTCCCATCTCCTTTATCACTTTTGCTCTAAAAAATGAGATCAGCAAAGTACTCAATATGTACAGCACATGCCAATTGGAAGTCTATAAATAACCCGGAAGCTGTTACCCCTTTCACCAGTTTGACTGATAGGATTAAATGTTTACCTCCCTTTGGGAAGGCTGTGATTCATACACAGATATACACGCCCACAGGCACACAAACACACTCAAACCTCCTTCCTCCTATCTCAGCCTTGCTCACCCATCCCAGCATATGTGCAGGTATTCAAGGTTAGAGGGCATTTTCCTATGTACTGAGGTTGTTTTTATCTCTTCCATTAACAATTTTCAAAGACTGTGAAGAAATGGGGGTGTTTGGTATGATAAATATGATTTCAGTTAGGTGAATGTTACTTCTGATTTGTCCGTGTCATGGACTGAATTATGTCCCCCCAAAATATGTGTCAACTTGGTTAGGCCATGGTTCCCAGTATTGTGTGGTTGTCCTCCATTTTGTGATTGATATAATTTTCCTATATGTTGTAAATCCCAATCTCTACCTGTGGTTAATGAGACAAGATTGGATTATGCTGAAAAGGATTGGGGAGGGATGTAACACCCTTACTCAGGTCACATCCCTGATCCAATGTAAAGGGAGTTTCCCTGGGGTGTGATCTGCACCGCCTTTTATCTTACAAGGGATAAAAGGAAAGGGAAGTGACCAGAGAGGGGGGACCTTATACCACCAAGAAAGCAGCACCAGGAGCAGAGTTCATTCTTTGGACCTGAGGTTCCTGCATGGAGAAGCTTCTAATCCAGCAGATTGATGACAAGGGCCTTCTTCCAGAGCTAACAGAGAGAGAAAGCCTTCCCCTGGAGCTGACACCCTGAATTCAGATTTCTAGCTTACTAGACTGTAAGAGAATAAATTTCTCTTTGTTAAAGCCATCTACTTGTGGTATTTCTGTTATAGCAGCACTAGATAACCAAGATAGACCATAACCTCATGATAGGCACTTCACTGTAAGAGTAGTCCTAAAACTCCCCATGGTGGCATTACACTAACAAGAATAACATCCCTGGTGTTCTATGGTGAAAAGAAATCCCAGAGATCCCAAATATGTGATTTCAGAGAAATCAGGATATTTTTCCTAACTGTGAGAATCCTTGTAGAGATGAGATACAATATTCTGCCTCCATTTAAGCTAGAGTGAAATACAAATTTTCTCCTCTAGGATAAGGGGGCAAAATCCTCTTTGCTTCCTCTCCTGTATGGCTGTTCAGTTGCAGATGTGCTCATCCTCCACTGCCTTGTCCTCTTGTAGAGAGGTTTTCAAGTGGATGATAGTGTTTCAAATTTTTTCAGGACCAAACACAAAAATATAAATGGCATTTTCTATGCAGAAGTAAATAATCTGGTATTCAGACCAGTCTGAAGAAGGAGGACAACGCTATGGAAGAAGAATTAAAAGACAAAAACAGAAAAGAAATTTCCTAAGTCAATCAGGTGATGAAGTACGGGAAAGTAGCATTTGACCCAAGTCTATCTATCTCATACTCAGTTGACTTAGACTTAAACTGTATGTTTCATAAAAGCTCACAAAATCTAAGATCTATTCATTCACAGTCATCATTGATTATCTAAAGTAGGAATAACAGAATGGCAGGTATTATGAGAATATAAAACTAACAGAGGACTCATGCCCTAGAGTTACTTATAGTATGTGGGGAGATGAGGTTCAGATACATTAAACAGAGAACACAGAAAATTAATGATGTGGTTTAGTTGTGTAAGAGCGGAAGGAGGACAACGTTAGGTAAAACGGTAGAAAGCACAAGGAAAGAGCGATTCTCATCAAGAACTAGATTGAGAATCATCTTGAAGGAGGTGGGGGGAAATGGAGTGGAGAAAATGACTCTGGGAGATTTTGAAGGTAAAAAGGTGATGACTAAACGACTATTTCCTCGAGCAAAAGCTGTGTCTTATATGTCTTTGAATCCTTAGTGTGTCTTGGAATGCCTAACATGGAACAATTACTCAAATGATTATTGAATTTAATTTACTTCTTGGAAAAAAGTGTGAAGACAGTAGTCTTAAGAAGCATTTATCTACAGGGCTGCTGGGAACTTGCCTTGAAAATCTTTAAACTAGGAATAAGTTCATCAACCTGGGCAATTAGGTCGGCCCATTTAAATTTTTTTTTTTAATAATTTTTATTGTGCTTTAAGTGAAAGTTTACAAATTAAGTCAGTCTCTCACACAAAAACGCATATACACCTTGCTGCACACTCCCAATTACTCTCCCCCAATGAGACCGCCCGCTCTCTCCCTCCACTCTCGCTTTTCGTGTCCGTTTCACCAGCTTCTAACCCCCTCCACCCTCTCATCTCCCCTCCAGGCAGGAGATGCCAACATAGTCTCAAGTGTCCACCTGATCCAAGAAGCTCACTCCTCACCAGCATCCCTCTCCAACCCATTGTCCAGCCCAATCCATGTCTGAAGAGTTGGCTTCGGGACTGGTTCCTCTCCTGGGCCAACAAAAGGTCTGGGGGCCATGACCACTGGGGTCCTTCCAGTCTCAGTCAGACCATTAAGTCTGGTCTTATGAGAATTTGGGGTCTGCGTCCCACTGCTCTCCTGCTCCCTCAGGGGTTCTGTGTTGTGTTCCCTGTCAGGGCAGTCATCGGTTGTAGCTGGGCACCATCTAGTTCTTCTGGTCTCAGGATGACGTAGTCCTGGTTCATGTGGCCCTTTCTGTCTCTTGGGCTCGTAATCATCTTGCGTCCTTGGTGTTCTTCATTCTCCTTTGATCCAGGTGGGTTGAGACCAACTGATGCATCTTAGATGGCTGCTTGCTAGCGTTTAAGACCCCAGACGCCACTCTTCAACGTGGGATGCAGAATGTTTTCATAATAGATTTTATTATGCCAGTTAACTTAGATGTCCCCTGAAACCATGGTCCCCAGACCCCTGCCCCTGCTACACTGGCCTTCGAGGCATTCAGTTTATTCAGGAAACTTCTTTGCTTTTGGTTTAGTCCAATTGTGCTGACCTCCCCTGTATTGTGTGCTGTCTTTCCCTTAGCCTAAAGTAGTTCTTATCTACTATCTAATTAGTGAATACCCCTCTCCTACCCTCCCTCCCTCCCCCCTCTCATCATCACAAAAGTATGTTTTCTTCTCAGTTTAAACTATTTCTCAAGTTCTTATAATAGTGGTCTTATATAATATTTGTCCTTTTGCAACTGACTAATTTCACTCAGCGTAATGCCTTCCAGGTTCCTCCATGTTATGAAATGTTTCACAGACTCCTCACTGTTCTTTATTGATGCATAGTATTCCACTGTGTGACTATACCATAATTTATCTATCCACTCATCCGTTGATGGGCACCCTGGTTGCTTCCAAGTTTTTGCTATTGTAAACAGTGCTGCAATAAACATGGGTGTGCATATATCTGTTCGTGTAAAGGCTCTTATTTCTCTAGGATGTATTCCAAGGAATGGGATTGCTGGATCATATGGTAGTTCTATTTCTAACCCATTTTAATTTTTAATATCACCCTTGCCCTAACCTAACCAGGCTATTGCTCTCCACATATTTGACTAAGGAAACTTGTTGCCAGCAAATGAACTTAGATTTCACCATGAATGTGGAGTCTCCCCAAAGTCTAAGGAGAGTGTCAAGGAACAACAAAATTCATTTATTCATGATACCAAACCTACTGTTACTAGCTATCATTATTAAGCACGTACTATATGGTTTTTTTTATATGGCAGGCGGAATCCCTGGGGGTACAAAAGGTTAACGTGTTCGTCTGCTAACCAAAAGGTTGGAGTTTACCCAGAAGTGCCTCAGAAGGAAGGCCTGGAAATCTACTTCTGAAAAGTCAGCCATTGAAAACCCTATGGAGCACAGTTCTACTCTGACACTCATAGGATCACCATAAGTGGAAATCAATGCAATTGCAGCTGCTGGTGGTGGTAGTACTGGTGGTGAATATGCCAGTCGAAACATCTATCTTATTTATTCCTCACAATAACCATATATGGTAGACACTTATTATCCTTCCTTCCAGATAAAGAAATAGAAGCTCCGAAGGATGAATAACTTGCCTAAAGTCAGATTGCTAGGAAGTATTGGAGCCAGGATTCAAACTCAGTTTGTATCAATGCTGAATCAAGCTCTCAAGGCTTATTCACTACTATTTCTATTTTTATGTCCTAAAAGCCCCCTCTTTTTCTTTAGAATGTAGGCAGCTATCCTTATTTGTTACTATAGATGAAGCAATTAGTGTTGTGTTCTCAGTGAAGAAGTGCCCTGGTATAAGGGAATGCTGAGCAGTCTCCTAGAGTAGAAGAAGGTAATGTTCCCCATGCAGTTGCAGGGAGACTTGTGGTGAGCCTGAGGCACATTGGCTTGGCTGTCACAGGATCTGGCCAGCTCAGGCCATGCTCCCACTTGCTGTTCTACTAGCTATCGTTATTAAATGCACACCTTTCCTTTATGGCCCATGTTCTCCCAGCCATGTTAGAGGCACCCACAGAGTTCCTGGCTATTTAGGTCACTTTATACCAGTTACACAGTTAACTACTGTGGGGTAAAGAATTTAACTTAACCCAAAGAATTTGATCTTTGTCTTTGGTTCCTGAGCGGTAACCTCTTCCCAGTGATTGAAGTGTCTTTGATGAGGCTTCCAGACCACAGCTGAGGGTTTATGCTAATGAGGTGTCTCCAGGACCCTCTGGGTGATATCAGCTGACCTGGGAGGAGGCATGATTCTATTAATCATGCCTACATAGTGAGGCCCCCACGTGTCTGTCAGTTTGTTGTACTGTGGGGGCTTGTGTGTTGCTGTGATGCTAGAAGCTATGCCACCGGTATTCAGATACCAGCAGGGTCACCCATGGAGGACAGGTTTCAGCTGAGCTTCCAGACTAAGACAGACTAGGAAGAAGGACCCGGCAGTCTACTTCTGAAAAGCATTAGCCAGTGAAAACCTTATGAATAGCAGTGGAACATTGTCTGATGTAGTGCTGGAAGATGAGCCCCCCAGGTTGGAAGGCACTCAAAAGATGACTGGGGAAGAGCTGCCTCCTCAAAGTAGAGTCGACCTTAATGACGTGGATGGAGTAAAGCTTTTGGAACCTTCATTTGCGGATGCGGCACAACTCAAAATGAGACGAAACAGCTTTAAACATCCATTAATAATCGGAACCTGGAATGTACGATGTATGAATCTAGGAAAATTGGAAATCATCAAAAATGAAATGGAATGCATAAACATCAATATCCTAGGCATTAGTGAGCTGAAATGGACTGGTATTGGCCATTTTGAATCGGACAATCATATAGTCCACTATGCTGGGAATGACAACTTGAAAAGGAATGGTGTTGCATTCATTGTCAAAAAGAAAGTTTCAAGATCTATCCTGAAGTACAACACTGTCAGTGATAGGATAATATCCATACGCCTACAAGGAAGACCAGTTAATATGACTATTATTCAAATTTACGCACCAACCACTAGGGCCAAAGACGAAGAAATAGAAGATTTTTATCAGCTGCTGCAGTCTGAAATTGATCGAACATGCAATCAAGATGCATTGATAATTACTGGTGATTGGAATGCAAAAGTTGGAAACAAAGAAGAAGGACCAGTAGTTGGAAGATATGGCCTTGGTGATAGAAACAATGCCGGAGATCGAATGATAGAATTTTGCAAGACCAACGACTTCTTCATTGCAAATACCTTCTTTCACCAACATAAACAGCGACTATACACATGGACCTCGCCAGATGGAACACACAGAAATCAAATTGACTACATCTGTGGAAAGAGATGATGGAAAAGCTCAATATCATCAGTCAGAACAAGGCCAGGGGCCGACTGTGGAACAGACCATCCATTGCTCATATGCAAGTTCAAGCTGAAACTGAAGAAAATCAGAGCAAGTCCACGAGCGCCAAAATATGACCTTGAGTTTATCCCACCTGAATTTAGAGGCCATCTGAAGAATAGATTTGACGCATTGAACACTAGTGACCGAAGACTGGACGAGTTGTGGAATGACATCAAGGACATCATCCATGAAGAAAACAAGAGGTCACTGAAAATGCAGGAAAGAAAGAAAAGACCAAGATGGATGTCAGAGGAGACTCTGAAACTTGCTCTTGAGCGTCAAGCAGCTAAAGCAAAAGGAAGAATTGATGAAGTGAAAGAACCGAACAGAAGATTTCAAAGGGCCTCTCGAGAAGACAAAGTAAAGTATTATAATGACATGTGCAAAGAGCTGGAGATGGAAAACCAAAAGGGAAGAACACGCTCGGTGTTTCTCAAGCTGAAAGAACCAAAGAAAAAATTCAAGCCTCGAATTGCAATAGTGAAGGATTCCATGGGGAAAATATTAAACGACACAGGAAGCATCAAAAGAAGATGGAAGGAATACACAGAGTCATTATACCAAAAAGAATTAGTCGATGTTCAACCATTTCAAGAGGTGGCATATGATCAGGAACCGGTGGTACTGAAGGAAGAAGTCCAAGCTGCTCTGAAGGCACTGGTGAAAAACAAGGCTCCAGGAACTGATGGAATATCAATTGAGATGTTTCAGCAAGCAGATGCAGCACTGGAGGTGCTCACTCGCCTATGCCAAGAAATATGCAAGACAGCTTCCTGGCCAACTGACTGGAAGAGATCCATATTTATGCCTATTCCCAAGAAAGGTGATCCAACCTAATGTGGAAATTATAGAACAACATCATTAATATCACATGCAAGCAAAATTTTGCTGAAGATCATTCAAAAACGGCTGCACCAGTATATCAACAGGGAAATGCCAGAAATTCAGGCTGGATTCAGAAGAGGACATGGAACCAGGGATATCATTGCTGTTGTCAGATGTATCCTGGCTGAAAGCAGAGAATACCAGAAGGATGTTTACCTCTGTTTTATTGACTATGCAAAGGCATTTGACTGTGTGGATCATAACAAACTATGGATAACACTGCGAAGAATGGGAATTCCAGAACACTTAATTGTGCTCATGAGGAACCTTTACATAGATCAAGAGGCAGTTGTTCGGACAGAACAAGGGGATACTGATTGGTTTAAAGTCAGGAACGGTGTGCGTCAGGGTTGTATTCTTTCACCATGCCTATTTAATCTGTATGCTGAACAAATAATACGAGAAGCTGGACTGTATGAAGAAGAACAGGTCATCAGGATTGCAGGAAGACTCATTAACAACCTGCGCTATGCAGATGACACAACCTGGCTTGCTGAAAGTGAGGAGGACTTGAAGCACTTACTAATGAAGATCAAAGATCACAGCCTTCAGTATGGATTACACCTTAACCTAAAGAAAACAAAAATCCTCACCACTGGACCAGTGAGCAACATCATGATAAATGGAGAAAAGATTGAAGTTGTCAAGGATTTCATTTCACTTGGATCCACAATCAACAGCCATGGAAGCAGCAGTCAAGAAATCAAAATACGCATTGCATTAGGTAAATCTGCTGCAAAGAACCTCTTCGAAGTGTTGCAGAGCAAAGATGTCACCCTGAAGACTAAGGTGCGCCTGACCCAAGCCATGGTATTTTCAATCACATCATATGCATGTGAAAGCTGGACAATGAATAAAGAAGACCAAAGAAGAATTGACGCCTTTGAATTGTGGTGTTGGTGAAGAATATTGAATATACCATGGACTGCCAAAAGAACGAACAAATCTGTTTTGGAAGAACTGCGGCCAGAATGCTCCTTAGAGTAAAGAATGGCGAGACTGCGTCTTACATACTTTGGACATGTTGTCAGGAGGGATCAGTCCCTGGAGAAGGACATCTTGCCTAGCAGAGTACAGGGTCAGCAGAAAAGAGGAAGACCCTCAATGAGGTAGATTGACACGGTGGCTGCAACAATGAGGTCAAACATAACAATGATTGTAAGGATGGCACAGGACTGGGCAGTGTTTTATTCTGTTGTGCATAGGGTCGCTATGAGTCGGAACCGACTCGACAGCACCTAACAACAACAACATAGCGAGGCCCTAATAAAGGCTCTGGACACAGAAGCTCCTTGGGCTTCCTGGTTGGTGAAAGATACAGATGCATGTGGGAGGGTAGTAGTAAGTCCCTTTTCCAGACATGGAAGCTCTATATTGGGAATCCTGCCAGACCTCACCCTACACATCTCTTCATTTGTATCCTTTTTGCTATAATAAAACTGTAATTGTAAAGATAGCACTTTTGTTGAGTTCTATGAATTATTTAGTGAATTATTGAACCTGAGGAAGTAGTGGGAGCCGGCAGTTCAGAAGTAGGGGACTCTGTGGGCCCCTGAGCTTATATGACTGATGTTCTGAGTGGGCAGAGGGTACCCCCAAATTTGTGGCCAGAAGGGCAGAAGTGAGGGTGCCTTGGGGGCTTCCAAGCTTGTAGCTGATGTTTGAAGTCTTGGGTAGACCTGGCAGTCTGAAGGACTGTACTCTTTAATTTGGTGACCCAGTTATCTTCCACTTTGAATTTTCTGTTGCTATCATGTGTTTTCATTAATGGAAGCATGCTTAATCATTGAGTATGTCTGAATTAAAAAAAAAAAAAAAATTCTTTTTTTTTTTTTAGTATGGATTTCTTTCCCCCTCCCACAAGCCTACCCTAAGTGTTTAGTGGTACATATGAAGCACCATTAATTATACCCAAGAGTCCCTACCAGGGTCTATTGGTACATATGTGTAACAAATAAATATTTTCAAAATTTCTATTTTTCTTACCAAAATTTCAGACACTTCATACAATACCCTGTAAAAACAGTAATTTGTGGTACACACCTGTTTCTCCAGTTTCAAACAGTCATAAAGGCCCCTGCCTTGTGGCAGCATGTGCTGTCACTGGTACAGCAGCTTCCTGATAAGCCCCAGAGGCTGAAAAAAAACTCATGGTCGCTATATGTACTGCTGGGCACGAAAGGATTAACCTGCAAGGTCTGATCTAACTCCGGGTGGTTAGGATCAGAGGAAGAAGTGCTGTGTGTGCAGGTAGTGTCAAAACAGAAGTGGAACAGAGGGGAACTGAATTAAATTGAATAAATTTGTAATGACTCAATTCCCCCCCACCCCACAAGTATATACCCAGAATCTAGGTCTAAAGACAAACAGGCATGCTGCAGACCCTAAAGAAAAATGTTCATAATTTGTCAGACCTTTTTGTTTGCAGCACAATGTGTGCTTCATGGGTGAACTTGGTATATTTGCTACAGGGCAATACTGGATGCAGGTCTAGCTACTAAACCACTGTCTCCCAACAAATCAGATTTTTAAAAAAATAGTACTTACTGAGCTCTTCCTAAATGCCAGTTCCTGTGCCGTAAGCTCTTTTTTTTTTTTTTTTGTCTGGAGATGATGTTTAATCAGTGTTAGGTGCTGTTATATAACTACTGCTGGTATTAGTAAACTAATCAGGACACAAATATATACCAAAGTGAGACAGCATGGTATAAAGAATGTGGGCTTTGGTAAATCAGTGTTTGAATCCTAACAATAATTTACAATCTATATATCCTTGGGTGAGTTACTTAATTTCTCTCACTCTCCATGTCCTGGGGTATAAATGGAAATATTTGCACTTTCAGGGTCAAATGAGATGGTGGATGAGAGAGACTCCAGCATAGTGCTTGCTGTAGAGATCCCACATTTAGGGTAGCCCTGGATTTAGCCCCACTTCCCCTCCTCCTCTCCTTCTGAGTGGTGGGTCTGAGGTTCCTAACATGGATCTGGCCAAAGAGCTGAGCAGAGGGGTAGGATTCTGACCCAAGGAACAAGACCATTGATGCTTTAAGGCTAAAAGGGTATCAGAGTTATACAGCCACAGTAGTCAAAACAGCCTGGTACTGGTACAACAACAGGCACATAGACCAATGGAACAGAATTGAGAACCCAGATATAAATCCATCCACATATGAGCAGCTGATATTTGACAAAGGCCCACTGTCAGTTAATTGGGGAAAAGATAGTCTTTTTAACAAATGGTGTTCGCATAACTGGAGATCCATTTGCAAAAAAAAGAAACAGGATCCATACCTCACACCATGCACAAAAACTCACTCCAAGTGGATCAAAGACCTAAACATAAAGACTAAAACGATAAAGATCATGGAAGAAAAAATTGGGACAACCCTAGGAGCCCTAATACAAGGCATAAACAGAATACAAAACATTACTAAAAATGACGAAGAGAAACCCGGTAACTGGGAGCTCCTAAAAATCAAACACCTGTGCTCATCTAAAGACTTCACCAAAAGAGTAAAAAGACCACCTACAGACTGGGAAAGAATTTTCAGCTATGACATCTCTGACCAGTGCCTGATCTCTAAAATCTACATGATTCTGTCAAAACTCAACCACAAAAAGACGAACAACCCAATCAAGAAGTGGGCAAAGGATATGAACACACACTTCACTAAAGAAGATATTCAGGCAGCTAACAGATACATGAGAAAATGCTCTCAATCATTAGCCATTAGAGAAATGCAAATTAAAACTACGATGAGATTCCATCTCACTCCAACAAGGCTGGCATTATTTCAAAAAACACAAAATAATAAATGTTGGAGAGGCTGCGGAGAGATTGGAACTCTTATACACTGCTGGTGGGAATGTAAAATGATACAACCACTTTGGAAATCTATCTGGCGTTATCTTAAAAAGTTAGAAATAGAACTACCATACAACCCAGAAATCCCACTCCTCGGAATATATCCTAGAGAAATAAGAGCCTTCACACAGATATATGCACACCCATGTTTATTGCAGCTCTGTTTACAATAGCAAAAAGCTGGAAGCAACCAAGGTGTCCATCAACGGATGAATGGTTAAATAAATTGTGGTATATTTACACAATGGAATACTACGCATCGATAAAGAACAGTGACGAATCTGTGAAACATTTCATAACATGGAGGAACCTGGAAGGCATTATGCTGAGCGAAATTAGTCAGAAGCAAAAGGACAAATATTGTATAAGACCACTATTATAAGATCTTGAGAAATAGTATAAACTGAGAAGAACACATACTTTTGTGGTTACGAGGCGGGGAGGAGGGGAGGGAGGGAGGGTGGGAGAGGGTTATTTACTGATTAGTTAGTAGATAAGAACTACTTTAGGTGAAGGGAAGGACAATACTCAATACATGGAAGGTCAGCTCAACTTGACTGGACCAAAAGCAAAGAAGTTTCCAGGATAAACTGAATGCTTCGAAGGTCAGCGGAGCAAGGGAGGGGGTTTGGGGACTATGGCTTAAGGGGACTTCTAAGTCAATTGGCAAAATAATACTACTATGAAAACATTCTGCATCCCACTTTGAAATGTGACGTCTGGGGTCTTAAATGCTAACAAGCGGCCATCTAAGATGCATCAATTTGTCTTAACCCACCTGGATCAAAGGAGAATGAAGAACACCAAGGTCACACGACAACTATGAGCCCAAGAGACAGAAAGGGCCACATGAACCAGAGACCTACATCATCCTGAGACCAGAAGAACTAGATGGTGCCCGGCAACAACCGATGACTGCCCTGACAGGGAGCACGACAGAGAACTCCTGAGGGAGCAGGAGATCAGTGGGATGCAGACCCCAAATTCTCATAAAAAGACCAGACTTAATGGTCTGACTGAGACTAGAGGAATCCTGGTGGTCATGGTCCCCAAACCTTCTGTTGGCCCAGGACTGGAACCATTCCCGAAGACAACTCATCAGACATGGAAGGGACTGGACAGTGGGTAGGAGAGAGGTGCTGATGAAGAGTGAGCTATTTGTATCAGGTGGACACTCAAGACTGTGTTGGCATCTCCTGTCTGGAGGGGGGATGGGAAGATAGAGAGAGTTGGAAGCTGGCAAAATTGTCACGAAAGGAGAGACTGGAAGGGCTGACTCATTAGGGGGAGAGCAAGTGGGAGTACAGAGTAAGATGTATATAAACTTATATGTGACAGTCTGACTTGATTTGTAAACGTTTACTTGAAGCTCGATAAAAGTTAAAAAAAAAAAAAAAAGGTATCAGAGGTATTAGTGAGTTTTATGGATCGAATGTTATCCCCCACAAAATATGTGTTGAAATACTGACCTATGGATATAATGTCATTTGGGAATAGAGGTTTTCTTTGTTGTGTTAATTAAGCTGTATCAGTATAGGGTATATCTTTTTTTAATTTATTTTTTGTTGTTGTTGAAAATGTGCTCAGCAGAACATGCACCAGTTCAACAATTTCTACATGTACAATTCAGTGACACTGATTATATTCTTCAAGTTGTGCCACCATCTCAAATTTGCAAATTGTTCCTTCCCCGTTAACATAAACTCACTGCCCCGTAAGTTTCCTATCTAATCTTTCAAGTTGCTGTTGTCAATTTGATCCCCTATAGATACTTCTTAAAAGAGTACAACACAGCCTGTGCTATAAGCTGTTTATATATATTGTCTTATTTGGTCCTGACAACAATCCTACGGAAGCAGGTATTATAATTATCTCTCATGTGAGATAATTGAGTCACAGAGCCATTAGGTAATTTGCCCAGGGTTCATGGCTAACAACTGAGATGATATGAGTTCACACTAAAGCCCTTGACCATTCCCCATCCACAGCTCTGTATCCATGGGTTTCACATCTACAGATTCAACCAATTGCAGATAGAAAATATTTGGGGGAAAAAATAAAGTTCCAAAGGGCAAAACTTGAATTTGCTCTGTGCCGAGCACTACGCTGAATGTGTGTAAATGAAGTGATGTGGAGGCATCCCCTGCTGTAGCCTCCCGCCATTTCACAGACCCTCAGCCTCTCTCCAGCAGAGGCAGTCGTTCAAACAGAAGGAAGGGATACTGCGTGGTTTCAAATCAGGAAAGATGTGTGTCGAGGCTGTATCCTTTCACCATACTTATTCATTCTGCATGCTGAACAAATAACAATAACAACAACAACAACAACAAGGGATGGCTGGCTAGCTCTGTAAAGCACTACAGCTTCAAGAACTTCAAGATGACAGGCAAATCCACATTGGCTGATGCCTAGGCCACGTCAGTGTTCCCAGGAGAGCTCAAGAAACTCAGAGAAGAGAAGGCTACCTTCCAGAGCAAATCTACAATTGTGATGAAAAAACTATTTATGTAACATTTATTAGGTATTAAATGTATTAGGTATTATAAGTAATCTAGAGATTTAAAGTATACGGGAGGATATGTATACGTTACATGCAAATACTATGCCATTTTACATACAGGACTTGAGCATCTGAGGGTTTTGGTATCTGTGTGGAGTCCTGGAGCCAAACCCCCAGGGGATACCAAGGGATGACTGTAATTGTTAACCATGAGAGGAGAGGGAGGAAGGCTGGTGTGTATTGTGTGGTGGAGGGGCAGCACATGGAGGAAGATAACACTGAGATTGGTGTCTGGAAAGGCCATGGATGTCTTGATACTGAAAAAGTTGGGGAAAACTTATTATTTTTTTTTTTTAGGATATCCATCAACAGAGAAGTGTGACTGTAAGCGCGTGTGTGTGTGTATGTGCGCACATGTGTTGTGTGCCGTAGAGTCAATTCTAACTCATAGCGACTGTATGACAGAGTAGAACTGCCCCGTAGGGTTTCCCAGGCTGTAATCTTTACAGGAGCAGATCACCAGGCCTTTTCTCCTGTGGAGCCGCTGGTGGGCTCAAACCACTGACCTTCTGTTTAGCAGATGAGCACTTAACCATTGTGCCACTAGGGTATAACTGTACTGAAATGGTATTGGGTGAATATAGGACACTCAGATCAAAACATTTTCAGGCCCATGTGGTCTACACCAATTTAGCGTCTCAACATGATGTATTAGCTTCTAATCCCCAAAATGTCTATATGACATTGACCAGAGGGGAGTGTGAAAATTGCTTCTTGAGTTTGTACTGCAACTTTTTTTAAAAACATGGAGAGATTACGATTTGGTTCGTTCAGGATGAAAATACATTTAAATAAAACCCTCAGTGTTCTCAAAGAAAACTCTGAAACGGAAGCCACCCATGAGGCTTGTCAAAACAAACATATCTTGGTGGGTAGAAAAAGGCTATACCCAACAGTGTAATAATAAGTAGCTATCATTTATTGAGCATTGACTATATACCAGATACTTAATACTTGATCAGTACTTGTTTTTAACATTCTCATATAATCCCATGAAATAAGTACCATTAAAGAAATGGAGGGTTCAGTGGGTAGGTAACTGGGCGATGACAGAATCAGGATTCCCACCCAGGTTATTGAACTCTGAAGCCACTGTGCTTAACCAAATGTTCCACAGCATGGAGTGTAGGATGGTTGGGGACCAGAGATCCCATTGATGCTTCATGCCTCCAGGAACCAGGGAGCTCAAGAAGCTGTTTGGTTGAGCCTGCTTCTGGCAGGCTATAGTATACACCCTCAAAGAGCAGAGTTAGAGTAGAATGAGTGACTAGCAGGAGACACTTAGGGCCAGGGGGAAGACAATAGATACCGAGAAGATAAAAAATTATGTCCAAGAGATAAAACCAAACAGCTCATTTTGGAAAACTAAAGCAACAAAACACCCTGCACCCAAATCGAATGACTATGTACAACTTCTCTGAATTTAATTGGCTTACTAAAGTGGGGTGGAGGTATGGGGCATACTGGTTGGGTTTCTCTAGTTACCAGGCTACCAAAGTTTTCCGCTGTTGCTCTGAGGGATGATCCCACAACACAGCTGCCTACAAAGAAATGTTTCAGGAATTTCTGTTGTTGTTTAGGGTAGGATTGGGGGTCTAGAAAAGCAGGCACCAGCAAATGATCCCGAGAGTATATTCTGAACTACAGAAAACTATAACTGTTCAGGAACCCTGGGAGTCCAAAAACTGTTAACTCCCTGCTGAGCATACACAGCAAGAAGGACCATGCCTTGTTCCCCTTCCAGAACATGCCCTCAGAGGAGGCTCCCTGAGTCCCTTCTCCCTGGAGATCTGAAATGGCAAACCGCAGGGCTGCTCCCTGGGATGGGGGTGGGGGCTGCTGGTCGGAGGATTCAAGATTGTTCCATGTTTTAACACTCAACAAACATGCATTGAGCACATTATATGCTAGTTTCTGGGCTGCGTACCCTCTGGTGAGTTTTATTTCCAAGAAGCAAAATAATTACTCAAGTCTATTTTAAGCTGTTTTATTTATAGAATGAGTGAAGATTGAGCTGAAAGGCTTTATCCACCACATCTCATCCCTTATTCTTTGTCACAGTCACAAAGCTTCCCATTGGCTTGCTCCCTGCTTTAGCAGTGACGTCATTCTGGGGGAGGGGGCTTCACAATATGGCCAAGGATGTTTCAGGCAACCTCACACACACTAAGCTGCACGTCGTGCAGGCAGATTATGCAGAGAAAAGTACCCTTGCTGCAGAATTATTAGTGTGTTCTTCTCATCTTTATATTTTTTTCAAAGATGCCCGTTTGTACATCTATAAAATGCATACATGCTTTAGCTGCTTTGTTAGAGCACAGTTCTGCGTAGTGTGTTGACTAAGCCAGGTGATATAGGCAGGTCAGGTTGCCTTAGGGATAAGGAGGCACTTGTTATGTTGGGCCTACTGCTGGAAGAGGAAAGCTTATAATGAATTTTTCTATGATCTTGCATCAGTGTGTTGTAGAAAGGGAGGAACCAGAAAACGATGGGCTTTGGGATAGATAGTCTTGGGTTTGCAAACTGTTCCCCTGTTTACAAGCTTCGTAACTTTGAACAAGTTACTTGTCTGTTCAAACCCATTGCCACTGAGTCGATTCTGACTCCTAGTGACCCTGTAGGACAGAACAGAACTGCCCCTTAGGATTTCCAAGGAGCAGTTGGTGGATTTGAACTGCCGACCTATTGATTAGCAGCCTGAGCTCTTAACCACTGTGCCCCCAGGGCTCCGACTAATCAGTTTACTTACCTGTAAAACAGAAGTTTCTTGTAGAGTATTAAAATCAGGCCCCTAGCCTGTGGTATGTGTTCAATGTGTATTCACACAATTCCTTGAGGACAGGGACTGAGTTTTACTCATTTGCACATTCCCACGTATTTATCCGTGCGTGGTTAAGTGCTTGGAAAGTATTTGTGGAGTAATAGCAGCCAGTCAAAATCAAAGCACTCAACTTCAAATCTGAAAGGGACTTCAGAGATTAACCAGATGGTGACATTGAGGTCTGAAGGTAGACCAAGGTTTCTCAGTTTAGGCACTATTAACTTTTTGAGCTAGATAATTCTTTGTTGTGGGGGGCTGTCCTGTTCATTGTAGGATGTTTAGCAGCATCCCTGGCCTCTACCCACTAGATGCTAGTAGCACCCTCTCCGAGTTATGACAACCAAAAATTATTCTAGACATTGCCATGTCCCCTGGGGGGCAAAAGTGTCCTCAGCTGAGAACCACTCAAGTAGACAAACCCTTTCACAGCTGATACCTGGTTCCCTGGCCAGGCAAGGAGGTGCTGGAGGCCAGATGTGAATCCTTAATGAGCATATTTGAGGGCCCAGCACTCTTAGCCCCTCAGGCCATGATGCCTGTCTTTCAGTAGCTGGTGGGTGTCACTTGGCTCCAACTATTTTGTTAAAAGTCCATGTATGAACAAGTGCTTTCCAATTACCTTCTAAAGCAAGCATGTACAGAGTGGGTGCTCAATAAATACTTTTAGAGATGCAATTATCTGCTGCCCGCCCACCTGTGGCATCTAAAAATTATACCTAGACAAACAGACAAGTGACTCAGAGAATGCTTCATGGTCCTGGCCTTACAGTGCTCTTTTAGAGCCAAGGCTCCCAAAGTGAGCCCATCGTATTCTTCGAGGACTGGGCTGTATCCCTGCTTCTACAGATCCTAGTGATGTCTTATGTTTGTTAGCAGTTTGTAGTTTATAAAGCGTCCCCAACTATATGTGATCTTCCTTGATCCCCACAACAACTCTGTGAGGTAGGTAGAGCAGGAACAATTTGCCCCACACTGTGGATGAAGGAAGTGACTGTTGTGGATTGAGTTGTGTCTCCCAAAAATGCATATGAACTTGGCTAGGCCTGATTCCCAGTATTGTGATTGTCTACCATTCCGTCATCTGATGTGATTTTCCTATGTGTTGTAAATCCTACCTCTATGATGTTAATGAGGCAGGGCTCAACCTATAAGATTAGGTTGTATCTTGAGTCAATCTCTTTTGAGATGTAAATGAGAGAAGTGAGCAGAGAGACAAGGGGACTTCCTACCACCGAGAAAGCAAAGTCAGGAGTGGAGCATGCCCTTTGGACCTGGAGTCCCTGCGCTGAGACACTCCTAGACCAGGGAAGATTGATGATGACAAGGACCTTCCCCCAGAGCTGACAGAGAAAGCCTTCCCCTGGAGCTGGCACCCTGAATTCAGACTTCTAGCCTCCTAAACTGTGAGAAAATAAATTTCTCTTTGTTAAAGCCATCCACTTGTGGTATTTCTGTTATAACAACACTAGATAACCAAGACAGTGACTCTCAGATTCAGGTAGCGTGGCTTGTGAGTGGCAAAGCAAGGACTCAATGGCTCCTCCTACTCTACATCTAGTGTCCTTTTCACTTTTTCCATAAGGAATCCAGAACAGCAAAGTCCTGCAGTACCTTCCACATCTCTGTTCTGCAGGAGATGGCCACGCCACAGGGTATGTGCCCGAGTCTTGACCTGCTCCCACTGCTAAGGCAGCTGTTTGTACAGCCCTGAGGGGAAAATGTGTACAGGGTAAGAGAATCAAAGCCCATGCCTCTGCTTCCATGTTGCTCCCACAGTCCTGAGAAGCCCTGAGATCTTCCCAGACACTTTAAGGAAGAAATACAAAAGTTCACTTCAGTTTTCTCTGGATATTATGGAAATGGCCGGAACCTCCAAGCACCAGGAGGAAGCTGTAACTAGATTTCAAAACTAGCATGAGTTGGTAAGGAACGCCAAAGCCTTTTGGCCCTGAGGGTCTGTTGGGTATTAGAAGTCTGTAATTTCATGTTCTAGAAAATTGTTTGATGGCTGCAACATTCTAGTGTGGACAGGCCTGGATGTGAGTAATGTCTTAATAGAACTCAAATGGGTATTGGCCTACAGGTGGGGAAGTTAGTGATTATTCATGGCAAACGCAGATTTTCTCAATTCTGGCAAGTTTTCTAGTGAAGACTTGCCCACTAATACAACTTGGCCCCTTTTTAATGGAGTGGCTTGCTTGGCTTTTCTTTAAGAGAACAAGCCAAGCTAGGCGTCATTGTCCAGGCATCCTAGAACCCATTTCTCACAAAGATCTATGTGATAAAATGATTACTCTATTAATTGGGGTGGGGAGGTGAGAACTAAAACCCTGACCTTGAGTACCTTGGTGATCCTGGATGGGTATGCAGCTCATTCTTAAATGGGTTTATAGACAATGACTCTAAGAGTAAAAAATTCCCACCATAATCAACTTTCATTCTAAATCTCATCAAGAAAGGTCCATAATCAAGGTAGCAAAGCCCTTTCCAGTTCTCTTTTTTTCAAAGCCACTCAGAACAGTCCCATATGAACAGTATCCAGGTTTAAAGCCCTGCAGTTAAAGTGTATATTGTGGGATTTCTAGAGGAGAGGCTGCATAAAATAGTGGAGTCCAAGGACTTGGCCTCTAGTCCAGGCCCTACTGCACACAGTGTGAGACTTTGATCAAGTTTCTTCACCTCTGCAAGCCTCAGTTTTTGTAAAGGTAAAATAAGAATGACTGTACTTCCCTCGGACAGCTAAGAAAGTTATTATGAGAATCGAGTAAGGTAATGTGAGAGTTTTGTATACCACTATTGAAGGTGGTATTGCAATAGAAGGAAGGGATCAGATCTGTGTTCCAACGTTTTAGTAAGTGTTGTCTGTGAACCATTCTCATTGCCTACAGAAGGGATCAGGTAAAACTGACTTCCGTGTATGTAGGAAGGGCTTTTATTTTCAGGGAAAGGCTTGAAGCTATGACAGAAGATTTAGGTTCTAATCCAGCTACTAGTAACTTACCCTGTGATGTAGGCAAATAACTATGTCTCTGGGTCTCAGTTTCTTCATCTGTAAAACAGAGATAATAATACCTCCCTCATTTCCAAATTTGGAAAATGAGAATAATGGTAGCCCTGCTTTCTTCCCCTGTAAACTGAGGATGATAATAATAGCCAGTCTACCTTCCTCAGTAGTGAAGTAAGTGGGTTGCTTTATTCATTCATCTACAATGCACACTTGACATACTTCACAGGGCTTGGAGTTTCCAAAGAAACAAGTATATGAAATTGCTCTGTGGAGATAAGTTCTGGATTGATGTCAGGCATCATTCACTTGATAAACATTTATGAAGTGCCCACATGGGAGCCCTGGTGGCGCAATGGTTAAGAGTTCGCCTGCTGATCTTACAAGTCGGCAGTTCAAATTCACCAGCTGTTCCTTGGAAACCCTATGGGGCAGTTCTACTCTGGCCTGTAGGATCACTATGAGTTGGAATCAACTTGACAGCTATGGGTTTTTTGTTTGTTTGTTTGTTTTTTGGCCTACTATGTGGCATTTCACAGGTGAGGAAAAGCAACACTGATACTGCTCTCAATGGAGCTTTCAGTCTAGTAGGGAAATAAATATCAATCAAATAACCACACTAAAGATTGTATGTAGTACATATTGCTTTTAAGAAAACTCTTCTTTATGCTCCCAAACATAGCTCTGCTGTGAGTGCTGTTACTTCCCTACAGACGTTCCACAGGTTTCTAAGATGCGGGAAATGTTATCTGCTTCTGGTTTTCTAGGTAGTGGCTTTCTAGAATCAGAAAGAGGCACTCTTCTCCTTCCTGTTCCTTAGCCCTCAGTTTTGGCTGGTATAGCTCCATTTTTATTTTTAGCTTTGTAATTTTAATTTGGTCAAGGTTAAGATGTTTTTGGAGGGAGAACTCAATTTTTATAAAATGAGGACTTTTGTCCCAATGCCAAGCTGCGGCAACCCTTGCAGTCACTTTGGTAGCTCCATGGAAGGTTATGTTATCCGAGAATGAGGGGATACAGGAATAGGAGTCGACCCCTCCACTAGTGTGGTACATCCCACATTCCCATGGCTTCCGCAACCCAGAAAGAGGGAGAGAGCACACACACTCTGGAAATGTCAGAGCTAAAGCAGGAGAAGAAAAGGGCTTACTGATCCCGATTACAGCATTTGTTTTTCAAGAGCCCTTAGTGGAACATTGACTTGCTTCATTCCTGAGAAGATCAGATCTTTTAAATAACATCCGCTCCCTTTCTTCTCCCTTGTAACAGCCATGCCTGGCTGTAGGAAATGCCTAGCTGTTCCTCCCTCCCTTCTCAGCACCTTAAAGACCAAAGTCAAACCTTGTTTTTTTCCCCTCCTGTATTGATTGTTTTTCCAATCCCTTGAGCTAGTTTTATAACCCTAGTACTATTGCTCTTCTTGGCTGCCTTTGAAATGCCCTGTAGATCACACTTTTGATAAATTTCTCCTGGGCGAGGAGTTTACTGTCATCTTTCAGCAATATTAGCAACCCCACTTGTCTCATTCTTTCACCATCCAGCACTTGGTGCCTTACAAGGAACAGCAGCAGTTTTTGCAGGTGAAGAGCTCCCTTGACAAGCTGTACATGTCCTGAGTCCTGGGTTACTACGATCAGGTCTTTTAGTATCCACAAACCCTACACTTCATGCAAAGCACATATGGAGGCTGGCTGACGAGAGAGGAGGACTGAAAGATGTCCCTGATTCTTATCATAAGAAAAAAAAAATTTTTTTTTTCTTATCATAGGACTTTAAAAAAACATTTAAGAAAAGGAAGAATCTTTAAGAGCTGATGGCACTCAGAATCTCTCTCTCTCTCTTTTTTTTTTTTTAATCTTCTCTTTGCCTGATATTGACATCACAAATTTGAAGAGGAGGGATTGTGTCTTGTTTTAGCTGGGTTTCTACAAGCAGCCCTGTTCTGTTGGGGTAAAGTGTTAGCACCAAGAAAAGGAAGGAAGGCGTATTTAGGACAGAAATGTGCTCCCTTTCCATCTGCATGTAGTTGGTGCTGTGGCCTCTGATTCTATATTCCAGTCTCATTAGTCGTTGTTTTTATGCCCTTCTAGACTCCTTCCTTCTCCCATTTCTCATCTCACACTACAATGTTTTTGTTTTAAAAGGGTGGCATATTCTGCATCCCAGAGGAATGGAAAGCTACTGCTTCTGGAATGAGAATAACCTCTTCTCTCCCCCTTTGACTGCAACACATGGGTGCATGGCCGAGGATTAAAAATTGAATTTTGGTTTAGAAATGAAAGTTTCAAGGCCGGATTGAAGTTGAGTTAGAGTTGTGATCCAAAAGTCAGTTTCCGAAAGCTGAGCATAGACTCCTATACTTTCTATCTCATTCAGCCTAGTACTGGTTCCAAATCACTGAAGAGAGATGGTGGCAATTTGAGATGTCCTCAGAACCTCATCAAATCCATCTGGCCTCATAATATTCCAGCTCTGCATCTCTACCTGGATCCATTTAGCCTCTGCTTCTTCCCTGAGGAGGATCCCTTAGGCATTTAGTGGTGTAGCTGGCAAGGGCACAAAGAGAGAGTTTTCAAAGCACCCATCCAGTAGACCCTGACCACTGCCTTTAATCATAAGAAGTAGATGAAGAAAAACTGGGGAAGAAGCATATCAAGAGCTGTCCCCACACTCATCCCCTGCCCAGCACATATCCCAAAAGCAAACCCTTCAGTACTTGCTGCTGGCTGAACCTCTCAGGAGAAAAGCAGCCCCCTGCTTATAGAAGCAGAAGTGGATTAGTGGGAAGAGCATTGGATTAAGCATCAGGAGACTCGGATTTTAGGTCCAATTTTACCCATCAGTAGCTGTGGAATTTGGAGAAAGCCACTTAACCCCTCTGGGCCTCAGTCTCTTGGTTTGTAAAATAAAGACGGAAATACCTGCCTTTCTTCCTCTTCCTGAATCCCATAGGTTGCTGTGAGGGTCACATGAAATAAAGGAAGGAATGACCTTTAGAATACAGTGCTGAGGCTTTGCACATATTGTACTCCTACAAACCATTTCCAGACTATTAGAAATGTCTTTATAGGGTCATTTCATGCTCCTCACTAAGGGTGGGGCTGTCGAGTCTGGGGTAGAGGCCAGCCTCCAGGGGTGCTGTTTAGCTTGTAAAAAAAAAAAATCCCCAGTCACATGTGCCCACATTCTGTCCAAAGGGTGTTGCCCTTTGGCTCATTTTTGAAGCCATCTGGACGGCAACTGGTCTCTGAGAACAACCTGCTTTGCCAACCTTGCTATTATATATATTTTTAGTCCATCTTGGACCCTTGGCATCTTCGGTGGACCACATGTAGCCCAGCCAAAAGGTCCTGAAATTCAGTACTTGCTCCACGACTTACTACTGTGTGGACTTGGGCAACTCACCTAATATGTCTGAGACTCAGTTTTTTCTTCTGTAAAATGGGAGACATGATACCTGACTCCACAGGGTGTCCCGAAGGTTAAATGAAACATGTGAAGTACCTGACCAATTTCCTGGCTAAATATATGCCAGTTCTCTTCTCCTCTTTACCCTACTTCTAGGGAGAATTATTTCTAGACACCCTGCCTAAAGATGGTTTATACATCCCAAAGGCATTTTAGAATCGGGTCAGAGATGAAACTACCCCTGCAAATGCCAGTCCCGCCAACTGTGCCTCCTTACCCTTGGTGCCTTGTGCAGGGAACATCATCGGCTCTGGAATCTTTGTCTCGCCAAAGGGCGTGCTGGAGAATGCTGGCTCTGTGGGCCTCGCGCTTATCATCTGGATCGTGACGGGTCTCATCACAGCTGTGGGAGCCCTGTGCTATGCCGAGCTTGGGGTCACCATCCCCAGATCTGGTGGTGACTACTCCTATGTCAAGGATATCTTCGGAGGACTGGCTGGGTAAGAAGCTCTGTGGGGGCCTGAGTGGGGAAAGAAGAAGGAGTGCACAGAAAGTGGTCAGATTGGAGGAAGTCAAGGCCAGGGATTTCCAACCACCAGTGTGACGAGCAGAAGTGGAGAACGGGATTTCTCTTTTGTCTCCATGTCATGGTGCTGGTGTAGCCTTGTGTCCCCTTGATGCTCCCAAGAGTGTAGAGGAACCAGGCTTGCAGTTTTAATCTCTATGTTGATTTTTCTGGGCAAATTCAACGAGTGAGGGCAAATAGAACCATATGACAATGCTGACCATAGACTCCCAAGGAAAGCAAGTCACAAATACAAAGCTGTTTTATCTTAACTAGTAAGACTGAACTGCCTGAGATACAGGGTACCCTCTTCTCTCATTATCAAGGGTAATGGTCCCCCTCTAGACCCAGGTCCTGATTTTGAGTTTCATCAACTTCTGCAGCCCTGCTGTGGAAGAGCTCAACCCTAACCAATGGGCAGAAAGGTATGGAGGCTGTTTCTCCTGTAAACCCCATCCTGTGTCTCCACTGGCAGTTAGTTAAGTAGCCACACCCTCAGCGTGTCCTGGCTGTCAAAATTCTGGAGTTGTAAAATTTCTCTTTCCATTCATTCCATTGGGTGCTGGGAGCCAGAGTGGGAGAGAAGAGATGATGAAAGGAGAGGGGAGAGAGAAGGAATGCCAGAACTTGTGTTAGTACTAGTTGAAACTTAGCTCTTTTTTTATTAAATCACTTTATTGTCATTTCAGAGGGCTAGGTGTCTCATCTGAGGGTGGCTGGGCTCCTCAGCATCCCTGAAAACACTCCCTCCCAAGGCTGCCCTTTGACTTGCCCAAGCTTTTCCCAGATGAGTTGGAATCCCTGCTATGCCTGTTGGCAAAGGGTGGGGAGGATCTCCATTGCTGTCCTGGGTCAAGTCCTGTCCTGTTCCTCCCTCAGGTTCCTGAGGCTGTGGATTGCTGTGCTGGTGATCTACCCCACCAACCAGGCTGTCATCTCCCTCACCTTCTCCAACTACGTGTTACAGCCACTCTTCCCCACCTGCATCCCCCCAGAGTATGGCCTTCGAATCCTGGCTGCCATCTGCTTATGTAAGTGTCACCTGGGCCTTGCCCTCAGGGCAGCCTTCCTGGTGGTTTGATGTCTGTGATTCCCTTTCCACTCCCTCTTTCTTTCCTTCCCTCCTTTTTTTTTTCCCCCTCTCTTTTTTTTTTCCTTCAACAGCTTACAAGTGTGGTTTGAATGAATGGATTCTGTATACAATTATCTGGTGCTTAAAAAAAGAAAAAATCTTAAGGAGCTGCTCAGAGGCACAGTAATTTTCACTGGCAGAGTTCTTTACACAACACAAAGTACTTTCACCTGTATTATCTGGTTTCAGCCTCATGACAAATCCATGAGGTAGGCTGGGCTGGTCTTATCATTTTTTCCAGCAGATAAGGAAGCAGAGAGTCAGGCAAGTGACTTACCCGGGGTTGCAGGCCCTCAGGAGAGCCCAGGTCTCCTGGTTCCTTCTCCTTTCATCTCACCACACGCCCTGGCTGCTTCTGGCCGCTCCTAGTAAGATTTTTCTGGCCTCATAACAGCAGATCCTTCTACCTCAACTGGCCAGCTCACACTTTTTAAACTCTTGGGAAGGAGAGTTTAAATGGTGTGAATCGGGGATACAAAGATGCGTTGCCTATGGCCTCTACCTTCAATGAGTTTGCTGTGTAAGTGGGGAGAAAAGCCAGATATACAGAGCCTATGGTTAGGATTGCAACTGCAGTAAAAATTCAGAGGGGAAAGGTCTTTATGATGTGGAATAAGGTAGAGAGGCTTTATAGAGAAGTTCTGCAAAACCGTGTTCCTAAGAAGTCTCAACCCTTAGTCTCTGATATCAGGGGTCTCAATGGATTGGGGGGTATTCACATCTTCCAATCAAAAAACTAATTTCTAAAGTAAATACTTGGATATGCTCCCCTTCTGGAGCTAGCTCAGTCCCCAGCTTCTAACACACATACACTTAGCTGAGGGCAGTGACCACCTGGCCATGCCTTTCCCAGGTTTTTTCCCAGGTTGGAAGATAGGAGAGGCCTGTGCCTGTCCCAGGCCCTCTGGCAGGAGGAGGGATCACCCACCCATCCTAGTAGCCTCCCACAGGGCAGGCAGCTGGGACCCAAGAGGTGGTCTTGGCAAGTGGGCCCTCTTTGGCCTTGGTGTTCAACCCAGGGGTAGAACCCCCATCAGCCAGGCCACCACGGGTACTGTGGGGTCAAGACACTTGTCTGGGGTATATTCCTTGTGCTTGGTCAGGCCTGCTTGCAGATCTGGAGGCCAAGAGATGTGGGCTCCAGGATGAGGCTGCCTGAGTCTGCATGTCGGCTCCACCATTTTCTAACTGGGGAGAGTGCTTGGCCATGTTGCCCAGCCCCACTGTCAGACAGGGGTGGTCATCCCGCCTGCCTTTGGATGAGATAACAAATGGGATCCCTCAGCACAGTGCTGGGTACCTAGTGCCCCAGTCATCAGTCACTGAGGGTGGGCTGGGGAGTCATCAAGCTGCTCGGGCTAGTTTGTCCTTGCTTGCTAGCTGGATCCAGAACTGGGCAGGGAGGGGAGTGAGGGGGGAGCGTGGGAATGCAGGAAGAGCTATGTTTCTGCCATCAGATAGGCTGGGGTGGGGGGAGGTGGGAAGAGGGACCACATGAGTGCTGGCCGCTGCGATTTTCAGCAACTCGTGCACACAGACACAGCTTCCTTTATCCTGCTGATGCTGCTAAAGTATCTCAGACGAGAAGCCACCCTTACCCTTTAACTAGAAAGACGGAGCCCTGAGGCTGTTCAGTCTGTCCCTCGGGAAGAGGAACGAAGGCAGCCCGACCCTTTCGCTTCCTTTGCATTCCCCAGGCCTACCAGGGGCAGGGTAGCCCTTGTGCAAAACCCCATTGCGGGGTAGTGTAGTTCCGTGGGCTCCCTCTCAGGCCAGAGGCTCCAACCCTCCCAGCAGACAAGAATCTCTCCTGACTGCAGCCCAGCTCCAGATAGACAGGTTGTACACCTCAGCCCACCACTGACCAGGACACTTGGGAGCAGCTGAACCGAGGAGAAATTTAGAAACTCTGACTCATGACAACAATGACAAGATCCTCTCTTTGCCCGATTTCTGCTGTGGTGTCAAAGGTTCAATAAAGCTTACCTGGCCTGTCCTCTGCAAGGAAATCTCCAGCTGGACAGTAGGCAATCTTAGGCAGAAACTTTCAGTCTCCTTGAGATGTGTGTTCAAGTACTGTTTCACCTTTACCAGCAAAGAAATCGTCTTAAGCCCTTTTCATTCCCAGGTTTCTTCCTCCTTATTTCTTTCAGGGGTAACAGAAGACAGCTACTGCCCTCACCTTCTGCCCTACCCCTTTCCTCCCAGATGTAAAAGTGAGTGGTGTGGAGCCCCACCTCCTCTCCCCAGACCCTCCCAGCTGCTTTGAATCTGTGCACAGAGATTCTATTTTCTGGTTTGTTGAATACCATTTGGGTTTTTTTGAGCCTACTTCTACAGGTCCCTCAAATCATCTCTTAAGGGATCTAGAAAAACAGGAACCAGGCTGTTCAGAAGGCTTGATGGATGCTGTCTTTCATTACATGCTGCTGGTATCTCTTATTCCAGCACCCCTCCCACCCACCCACATCCACCCCCACCACGTCTTCTTAGCAGGTGCCAGGAAAGCCAGCTGAGTAAAGTAGGTCCAGCCTTCTTTGGATGTACAGCCAGGATCTCTTTGAATGTTAAACTGGGAATAGTGAATCTAGCCCTTTTCTGGAGAGAAGCAGTGTAGAGACTTGGAAATGGTATGGAGGGATTGCATAGGAAGACGCATAGGATTTACAGAGGAAACTGCTTTCTGCCATCTCCTTTTGCAAAGCTGATGGCAGGGCTCCATCCACTCTGGAATTAGAGGTTTAGAGGAAAAGGCCGCTACTCTTTGGAGAGCTGACTCGTATAACGGAGAGTCAGGCTCCGGGAGCCAAGAACGGGGCACAGATCCCAGTGGGGAGAGACGTTATGGCAAAGCCTTCAGTTGGGGTTTGCTGTGGGGGGGAGGAGTTGAGGTCAAGTCTGGTTCCGTGGTGGGGCCGTTTTGGAAAGATCTGATGAGAAATGCTGGTGGGATGAGCCAGACGGTGGGGGCGGAGAGGCGGAAAAAATCTGCTGTAACCGGCTTGCCCGCACAGAGCCAGAAGTGGGGGGACAGGGGGAGGGGTAGGAGAGAGAAGGAACTGCAGCTTTGGATCTTGCTTATGCAACTGCAGCTGCACACTTTGACTTATTTTACTACTTAGGTCAAAGCTGATTATTCACTGCTGAGTCAGCAAAATATTCCTAGCCACCAAGCAGAAAAAAAAGAAAGTATTTTACATTTTAATTAAATGAGAAGCCTTTCTCCCTTCTCCTGAGCGAGCATATTAGCAGGAGGAGGGAATTAGGAAAGAGGGGACTGGGCAGTGATAGAACTTCATTTTGGTGTCTTATGTGGTTTGCTTGGGTGCTCTTTCTTTTTTCTTTTCTATCTTCCTTCCTTTTTTCTGAAAATTATTTTGCAAGAAGTAAATGACTGTAGTCTGTATATAAAAATTCAAGTGATATATAAAGACAGTTAACTGTGAAAGCCTCCCCTTATCCTGTATGTAGGGTCACTATGAGTTGGAACCAACTCAACGGCACCTAACAACAACAACTACGTCACCAACCATGATGTCTTTCTCCAGGGACTGGTCCCTCCTGATAACATGTCCAAAGTATGTGAGATGAAGTCTTGCCATCCTCGCTTCTAAGGAGCATTCTGTATGTACTTCTTCCAAAACAGATTTGTTCATTCTTCTGGCTGTCCATAGTATATTCAATATTCTTTGCCAACACCATAATCCAAAGGCGTCAATTCTCCTTCAGTATTCCATATTCCAGCTTTTGCATGCATATGAGGCAACTGAAAATATCATGGCTTGGGTCAGGCACACCTTACTCCTCAAAGTGACATCTTTGCTTTTCACGGTAATGCTGGATAGATATCTTTACAGTTCTAAATAAAGTGTAATTATCTATATACATATCTGGGTATGTAGCCATATATATTGATGGGTTATTTTCTGCAGCTTGGTCTTTTATCATCTAGCCACATATTTTGGCTATTACTAGAGGTTCTAGTTATACACAGAATAACTCAGGGTTTTCCTTTGGGATCGTTTGTCCTCTCTTCTCTGGGGAACTGAGCCACCTTTCATTCAGGCAGCTCCTGGCCTCCTTCATCTCTTTCCGGGCTGGGGTCGCATCCAGCATCTGGAGTAGAATTTATTTCCCATTCAAGTCTCCCTCCTCTCCCTTGAATGTCTTGCACTAAAGAAGCTCCTTCTCCCAACTTCTTTCTTGTCCTGAAAAAAAAATTTTTTTTTTTTTTAGGGCAATAAATACCCTGCATGTATTTCACAAGTAAAAAAGTGCTTTTCTCTTCTAATCTGTTAGATTCCCAGATTCCCAAAAGGCTGGTTTTCCAGGGTTTCAGATTTCTCCCTCTTCCTTGAGCTGTTTGGAGAGGAAAGGGATTTACTTTCTGTGTTACTTCTAACCCTAAATTATTCTGCAATTCCTCTGCAGAAAGCTTCTGGGTCCTTGATGCAGGATGCTCTGATAAATAAACTTATGTACGTTATTTTGAAAGTCTCTTGCAAATTAGTCCCATGACATCAGAGGATTCAATAATCTTTCCTAACATCTAAATCCCTCAATCTCAGTTCATTTTCCCTTGAGGCTCTGTATTCTTTAGCACCGTATTTATCCCTAAGCCTAAACCCATCGCATCAGATACCTGGGCAGTGCTGCCTTATTGCCCTTCCCTTTTCCCCAAAAAGCCCCTTGGGTATCTGATCAGCCTTGTGTATATGAATCCAAACAAATACATATTGACCTAGATTTAATTCCCATACCTTTAAGTCCCTTTTTTTCTCTGTGCATCTTCTAACTACCCAGCATTTAAAATATAAACATGTAGATAATCTCTTGATTTTTACTCAATGGTGAATGCAAATAAAATCTCATTTTTCATTTTTATGATATATTAAAACTAAAATTATTCTGTAAATAGATTTTCTAGGGAAAAAAAGAAACCGGAAATCCATCAGTTAATCACCATATGACCTCCTACACTGAGTGGAGATGAGGTGTTATTACAGAGAGTCTTGGAAGGCACAGGCAAGAGCTGGCGTCAAGAAAGAAGTGGCCTGTTGGAGAAAAGCAAGTACTTTTGTGTGGGTAAAGCCTAGGGAAGTGACAGGAAATGAGGCTGAACAAGTGAGCAAGAGCCGGATCTTGAAGGATTCCATATGTCATACAGAGAAAAACAGATTTTACCCAAGGAATGGGGAGCCACTGAAGGATTTTGAGCAGAGGAGTGAGATGATTAGGGTCATATCTGAGTAAAGAAAAGACCATAAAATTTGAAGCAGGGAGACCAGATAGTAGGCTAAGCACTTATCCAGGCTGGTAAGGATGGAGAAATGACAAAAACAAGAAACAAAGATTTAGGAGTAACATATTGGTCGACTGACTTTTTTTTTTCTTAAATTTTATTTATTTTGTTGTTGTTGGTAATATACTCGGCGAAAAATACTCCAGTTCAACAGTTTGTACATGTACAATTTAGTGATATTTCTTACATTCTTCGAGTTGTGCGGTCATTTTCACCCTCCTTTTCTGAGTTTTTCTTCCTCGATTAACATAAATTCACTGCTCCCTAAGGTTCCTGTCTAATCTTTTGAATTGCAGTTGTCAATTTGATCCCACATAGATAGTTCTTAAAACAGCGTAATGCTCAAGGCAGGCCTTTTTTACTAATTAAGCTAAACTAGTGTTCAGTTTCTAGGTGACTTCAGGGAATATTTTTGGTTTAAGGTTTAAAGATTATCTCAGGGCAGTAGTTTCAGGGGTTCATTCACCCTCCGTGGCTCCAGAAATTCTATAGTATGTGAGAACTTGAAATTCTATTCTGCATTTTCCCCTTTTTGGTCAGGATTCTTCTGTGGAATCTTTGATTAAAATATTCAGTAATGATAGTTGGGCACCATCCACTTCTGGTTTCACGGCAAAGGGAGCAGTTGTTCATGGAGGCAATTAGACACACATTCCGTATTCTTCTTCTCCTGACTCTCCTTCTTCCTCTGTTGCTCCAGGTGAGTAAACCAATTGTTGTGCCTTGGATGGCCACTCATTAGCTTTTAAGACCTCAGGCACTACACAATGAACTATCGATTGACTTTTAAGGGGGAGGAATTCTAGCTGTCTACAAATCAAAATTAAATGTGTTTTAATTTAACTGTGTCCAGTGTTTGCGATGAGTGGTTAGAATGTGTTTTCTCTATTTCTTCCTTCCACATTCTCCCACGGCTCTGAGGAGCAGTGAGTAGTCTCTGGTTAGAAGTATTCCTCAGGGTGGTTACTCTAGGATCCTGCTTGAAAGCCCCCTGTAGAGGAGTATAACTCAGAAAGAGATTGGGGCTCTGCCTTAGTTTCCTAGTGCTGCTATAACAAACAAACAAACAAAAAACCACAAGCGAGTGGCTTTAAAAAACAGAAATTTACTTTCTCATACGTCTAGAGACTAATAGTCCAAATCAGGTCTTGGCCATGTAGATCCCTTCTGTGGACCTCTCTCCTAGTTTCTGGTTTCTGCTCACAGTCCTTAGCATTCTTTTGCTTGTATACTCATCCTCACATGGCGTCTATCTTGTGTGTGTGTTTATGCTGTTCTTTTTTTAAAACATCACTCAGAAGTCATTAGGTTTAGGACCCACTCTACTCTGGTATGACCTTGGTAGCAAAACAAAACTCTTATTTCCAAATAGGGTCATATTTACAGGTATAGGAATTATGACTTCCACATTTCTTTTTAGGGAACACCATTCAGTCCCTAACAGACTCTTAGGAAGTATCATATAAATGAGAATGACAAAATTTTATTCATTCAACATTTATCAAGTACCCATGATGTGCGAGGTACTGTTCTTGGCACAGGGGATATAGCAGTGAAATCCAACCCCTTCCCAAAATGAAACAAAGTAAAACAAAAAAAAACTTGTTCTCATTTGAAGCAGCAGCAGGAGAAAATTAAGCCGTCTCTCTTAATAAGTACTTTTTGGCTCCACTTGTGTGTCCTCTAGAGGTACTGTGGAGAATACAAAATCATGCAGTCATTATCAAATATTTGCTTGTCTGCTCTGCTCCAAGCACTGTGCTAGGCATGGGAGTATTTAGTTCCTGAACTAAGCAACTCACAGTCCTATGGATGATTCCAAGTATACAGGGAATTTCAGTTCAAAGTGGTAAGTGCCACAGAATGACAGGGAGCTTGTAAAAGAAATGGAGTCAGGGGGCTGCAATTAAAGAAAGTTTTGGAGAAAGTGACATATATGTTGAGGCTGAAAGAACAGTTAGAGATAGCCAGGCAGTGTCCAGTTTGGAAAGGAGGGAGGAGTGGGATGAAATGGGGAAAACGTTCTAGGTCAGAACAATTAACATGTGTCATGGATTGAATCGTGCCCCCCAAAATTGTGTGTCAGCTTGGCTAGGCCATGATTCTCAATATTGTGTGGTTGTCCACCATTTTGTGATATGATGTGATTTTCCTATGTGTTATAAACCCTATCTCTACGATGTTAATGAAGCAGGATTAGAGGCAATTACGTTAATGAGGCAGGACTCAACCTGCAAGATTAGGTTGTATCTTGAGTTAATCTCTTTTGAGATATAAAAGACAGAATAAGCGGAGAAACAGGGGGACCTCCTACCATCAAGAAAGCAGAGCCGGGAGCAGTGTGCATCCTTTGGACCCCAGAGTCCCTGCACTGAGAAGCTCCTAGACCAGGGGAATGTTGATGACAAGGACCTTCCCCCAGAGCCGACAGAGAGAGAAAGCCTTCCCCTGGAGCTGGTGCCCTGAATTTGGACTTCTAGTGTACTAGACTGTGAGAGAATAAATTTCTCTTTGTTAAAGCCATCCACTTGTGGCATTTCTGTTATAGCAGCAGTAGATATCCAAAATAACATGTGCCAAGCTCTAGGGACAGCCCTTTGTGGGGGCAGGAGGGTTGCAGGTAGTTCAGAATAGCCACAGCATTGACTGGGAGGTAAGGGATGTAGAGAAAAACAGGGACTTGGTCATGAAGTATCTTATGGACCATGCTGGAGACCGAACTTTACCCAAAGAGCAATAGGAAGGCATTAAAGGGTTTCCAACAAGGGAGTGACATTATCATACTTGTATTTTAGAAGAATCATGTTGGCTGCAAGGGTGAAGGATGGATTTGGTGCGTTACAGAAATCCAGGGTAGAGGGTAGCGATGACAATCATGTGAACCAGGGATGGGGCAATGGAGGTAGAGATAAGAAGTATCAGGCATTTAGAAGGTAGAATTGGCAGGAAGGGTGAGGGAGTCAAGGATAACGTACAGGCTTCTTGTTAGGGATTCAGTTGAAATAAATCAAGGATGACACTGGATCATATTTTAATGTGTTCTTACTGGTGCAGTTCAGACTGGGTTGAGCTGGTCCGTCTATCTTTTCTATCCTTCTCTTTCACCCACCAATATTTAAGATCTGTTGTTGGGACTGGAGGAAGGCATCCCCTGTGTTTGGACTGCATGTCTATAATGGTAGAGTAAATGCCCATTCTTTGATGCCATTTTTTCCCCTCTGAGCCTCATAAGGTCTCTGGAGTATACCTTGTGGCTATAGCCCTGGAAATGAAAATATCTTTTTATCATCATTTATGTTTCTGTAACAGCATCTGAGTCCTGAACTCTGAAAAGAGCAATATTGGTACAGTACTTTGCAGATTATAAATCGTAGCAAGAAGTCACGTATATTACAGCAAATTCAGGAGTTTTATGGAGATGGTTGAAATGGCAAATGTTTTGTTGTATATATTTTACCAAAAAAAATTTTTTAAAGGACTTTTATGGAGGTCTTCTTCCCTAGAGATCCACTAATGTATATCCATTGGTCAAAACCTAGTCTGTTCTCAGACCAGATTATTCCCTCACTGGCTATCTAAGAAGTCAGGGTCTTCTTTTTAGTTTCTGTATAATTCCTGGTCCAGATCCCATTCTCTTTCTTGGCTTCCCACAGTGTTTCTTCTGGTTTCCAGCTTTTACTCAGACTGGACCGAACTAGGAAACCCTGGTGGTGTAGTGGTTAAGTGTTATGGCTGTTAACCAAAGGGTCAGCAGTTCGAATCTGCTGGGCACTCCTTGGAAACTCTATGGGGCAGTTCTACTCTGTCCTGTAGGGTCGCTATGAGTCTGAGTTGACTCGTCGGCACTGGGTTTGGTTTTGGTTTGGACTGAACTAGGTGCGGAGTTCTGCCATTCAAAGGGTGTGCCTACATATATATATAGCCCAAGCCCTGAAAATTGGGAATAAGAGGTCTTGTTTCTTGGAATTTGCCCACTCCAGGTTGGAAGAATAAAGATCGAGTTTCCCTGAAACAGAATTTTTGCTGGAGTCCAGCTTCCACCTTGGTTACTTTCTTTAACCAGCCTAGAAGCCTGAATTCTCCCCTGGCCTTTTGTTGCTGACTCTGAAAGACCACTTCGTCCTTTCCAGAGAACCTAGTACCTGTGGTTTATGAAATCGCCCATTAAGTGTGTCTGGTGAATTTTTAAGGGTTAATGTGGGTTATATCGCATACCCAAGAGCATCAATCAGAAGACTTATCACAGTGAGGTCTAGTGGTACTGGGGGTCTTGGGGGAAAGAAGGGAGGCCAAAACTTGTGTTGAGAGTTTAGCAAGTTTGAGCACTAGCTGCCCTCGGAATTGGGTTATAACTGAACCAATCTTGGGAATTTTATAGCCCACGTCCAGGTTTATAGACCTCCATGTGCGCTAACAGCCCACAAGCATCCCAGTCTGAGTTCCAACCAGGCCTCCTGGGACCCACACCCTCTTCTCCAACACTGAGTATGAGGGAGAATCTGGCTCCGCTCCTGAGCCCAGTGCAGCTCCAACACCCTCCTTGCTCTGTGTCTGGGTGGCACCAGCCCTGAGAATTGCGGAGTGAGATAACAGGAATTTTTCAGGCACAGGCTGGAAAAATAATGAGGAGGATTAAAATGGGGCTCTCCAAGGTACTTGTATGGCCTGACATGTTGCGTCTGTGTTTTCCAGGTATCCAGTTTTTCTCTTTTCCCCTCCTCAGCTCAGGAGCCATGTTAGCTAATGCCGAAAGAGAACTACTCAGCTCTTGGAAAATGCTGAACTGGGTGTTGGGGCTTCTTGGCTAGACTAAATGCTAGATGGTGATTCAGCAGAAACTCCAGGTCCAGCAACTGGCACAGAGGGGACAGGATAAAAAGGAAGGGGAAGAGAGAGAGCCAGGAAAGGTAGGGGGGAGGGTAATGTGGGCTGGAGCTTAGCTGAAAGTGTCCAGGAAAAGCTGTGTGATACAGGACCTCCAGCAGCGCCCAATAGCTTCTCTGCACCCTACCCCCTCTGCTTGTTTGTCCTTGGAGGGGAGGCGCCCTGCCGGAAGGCTGGGATCTTTAGAGAGGGATCTGAGATTTCGAAAACATTGTCAGTGTTTTGAGATAAAAAGGGCTTTAGAAGGGCGGATGTTACTGCAGTGTGGTAGGCAAGATTTATTTAAAAACCAAACTCCCTGTTGTGTACCCTATAGACACTGGGACCAAAGCTTAGTTTACGAGGAAGGGCTGCTTTGATATTTTTTGTTGTTGCAGTTTTGTTCTGATGCTTTTGTCTTTCACCAGTCAAGTTATTTACACATACAATAATACAAACCTGTTTTAGGTAGGCAGGGTGCCTGGAAACTCTATAACGTGGCTCCTCAGCCATATGAAAAATGTCCCAAGCCCAGGCCGGCAGGAATATGTGCCCAGGTTGAGGGTTGTAGGGGGCTGGCTCTGTGTCTCCCCGCTGCAGCCCCCTGCCCCAGGCTTCTCTGACTTCCGAGGAGGAGAGATGACTCAGCGTGGCCTGTGCCCACGGGCAGAACTAGAACCTTATCAGAGCCTCGGGTTGTGTGCCTTAGAACTCAGACAGGGCTTGGTGTTTTCTTTGCCTATCAGCACCTTTTGGCAGCCGGCTCTGGTTACCTCCGAGATCTGGAAACAGCTCAGGTTAGACAGGCCAAGCCTTAGCAGCTTTTCCACAACTGGAAACACGCGCCCAGTTCCCGCCCGGAGCCGCTGTCGGCCAAGGAGGCCGGCCAAGCCTGTCCCACAGCCGGTTGTTGCCACACCCCGTCCCCAGGCTGGGCGCGCCGCTGCTCCTGCGTGGACCTCCGCAGGACTGACTGATCAGAAGGGTATCTCCTCACCCGATTGCTCCGGCTCCATGAGGCAGGGAGTCAGGGGGAGCTGGCCTGAGCGTGACAGAAGGCAGAGAAGTACCCGTCCCAGCAAAAGGTGAGACAGAAACCAACCCTTCTGGCAGGCCCGTGACCCGGTGAAATTTACCGCTGTTTCAGAGGGCAGGGGTGCACCATTCCTGAAAGGTGCTTATTTTGAAGTCCTGGAGAGGAACAGGGTGTTCTAATTTCTACAAAATGTCGTCACTAGCTTCCCTTTTCAGCATCTGTCTGCTTACTACATGCCATCTTTCTTTTTTTTCTCCGCCCTGGCCACTCTCTAGCCTCCTTTTCTCAAGCCCTTTTTCTCTCTCACTCTTGTTTTGTATTGCTCCGCCCCATCCTTCCTCCGCGCAGTTGGTTCTTAAAGGGCACTCTTTCCCTGTCTTCTTCACCATCTGTCTTTATGGACTTTGGCAAGCCTACGCATCTTTTTTTTTTTCTGTCTACTGCCTGTTTTCACTTATCTGAAAAGATGAGGAGGGGAGGTCTTTTCCTAAAGGAAAACAAGTGTTTTCACCCGCCTGTAGCCCACTCCTAAGAAAGGTGCAAGCCAATGAGACCAAGAAATCCAAATGGAGTTCCCAGGGTTCAAAAGGGACATGGGATGATGACACTGACAAGGCGGCCAGTGGGAGGGGAGGTCAAGGCAGGGAAACCAGTATGCATGTGGAATTGTCTAAAGCCCTCGACTACTGAATGCAAAGGTGCTGGTTTGAACTCACCCAGTGGTGCCACTGAAGATAGGCCTGGCAATCTGCTTCCATAAAAATTACAGCCAAGAAAGCCCCACGGAGCAGTTCTCTGTAGCACATGGGTTCACCATGAGTTGAATTGACAGCAACAGATTTGATATCCTCATTTAGTGATTGATCCCTCCTGATGACATGTCCAAAACCAGCCAGTAGGACAGTGTTCTGTTGTGATCTGTAAGGTTTTCATTGGCTAATTTTCGGAAATAGATCTGCACGGCTTTCCACCTGTCTTAGTGTAGAAGCTCCGCTGAAACCTGTCCACCATGTATGACCACGCCGGTATTTGAAATACTGGTGGCTTAGTTTCCAGCATTATAGCAACACACAAGCCACCATAGGATGACAAACTGACAGACATATGGTGGATTTACTCCCTAAGGACAGTGCAAGAGCTCCTATGTACCCTCACTGATAATTTCTGCATAGATTTATCTATCTATCCATCCTCCATCCAGTAAGCATTAGCATCTACTGTGTGACAGACATGTTACAGGATCTCAATGCCACATTGGCCAACAGGGCATTGTTTATGATGGTGTATACCCTGCCCGCTGTGGGAAGGACAGGGAAGTTTCAGTCTCCACTAAGCAGCAGCAGTGTTCCCTGGCTGTCTGCAGAGCATTCTTTTCTAGCAACTGGGAGACACCTGATTCATAAGGGTTGGTGTAATTGCAACTTTGTAAAGGAAAAACCAAGGCATGGGGACTTGCTTGAGCAAGGACCCTGGGCTCCTGGTTCAGTGTCTTTGCCTTCTGTTTACTAGCCCTACAGCCCCCTACTCCATCCTTGTGCCGTGACCCCGTAAAAACTCCATCCTTGTGCCGTGACCCCGTACTACCAGATAAATTGAGTTGAAGGACACCAGAGCAGATGATTTGTGAAGGGACATCTTCCTGAGAAAAATGTGAAACCGATTAGAAATTGAGAAGAGTCACGGGTAGAAGAGAAAGCAACAAGGGAGAAACAACACAATGGTGTGTGATATGGCTTGATGTGTGATATGGCCTCTGCAAAGCCTTCCAAACCATCCCCCACCCCAGCCTCTCTGCTTTGCCTCCGATTGTCAGCATGATCCTGAGCAAATCATGTCCTCTTTTTAAGTTCTAGTTTCTCAGTCTATGAGTAATAAAAATAGCCACTTAACATTTTATACAGCAACACACAGGTTACAAAGGGATTTAAGTGGACCACAACTCCATTTTACAGATAGAGAAAGAGAGCCTCAGAGATGTTCACTGACTTGTTCAGATTCCTTGAGAGCAAGTGACTAAGCTGGAAAGGACATTAGGGCCACTGGGACCCCTTCAAGTTCTAAGCTTCCATGATTCTTGGAGTAAGAGCAGGCTGCCAAGTCCCTTGGAGGGAGCTTCCCTCCAAATCACTAGCCCCCCCACCACCACCATTCTTCCCACTTCACTCCTTCCACAAGCTACTCCAAACTCAGCTTCCTTGTTCTCCACTGGAGAAAGACACAAAAAACCTGCAAGACCCTTCACTCACCAGGTGTTAATAGGAAGAGCTGAAGATAAGGTCACAGTCCTAGCTCTGTAATGGTTGCAGGGACTGAAAACTATCCCCAGAGCCCCCTCCCTAGTCTAGCCTTAAAACTTTCTGAATAAACCTGTATTTGCTTGTTTATACTAATGATTCACTGATACTCTGTTTCAACAGGGTCCAAAATGATTAATTTTAAATTTCCTCTTTTAACTTATATTCTATCATTAAGGTAAAAGTTCCCAAAAAATCATGTTTCTATTCTTCCCTTCCAGAATTCACAATCCCTGAATCTCATGTGCCTCACCTGCTACTGAGTCACATTGGGCTGACTCAGCCTACAAAAACCACAGACCAGGCTCTGCCAAGGTGTTGTCCACTATGAGATACTGCATAGTGTAACTGTTTCTTTACTCTCCTTCTTGAAGGATGAACTCAGACTGAGGACTCTTGAGTTCCTCTCTTGGCTTTTCACCTTGACATCATTTGCACCCTTTGACTTTAGCCTTTTCATCAGTAAAATTAGGAGACCAACAAAATTATGTGACAAAGAACAAAGGAATCGTCTGTGAACCTCTTGGTTGTAACTCTTGAGCCTGTGTTTATATGTGCATGTGAGCCTGAAGTTGTATGGAATATGGAGGAAACTGGAGGAGAACCTAGGATTAGATGAAGGATAGGTATTGTATCTTTTGCCCTGAATTTCTCTAAAAGAAGTAGGAGAGAGGAAGAGCAGAGCTAGAGTTATTATAAGACAAGACTGTTAGCTATGGTATTGAATTCACCAAGGGAAGGAAGAGGAAGTGGTGACACTCTAGCTGTAGGATGCTGGGTGTGTCTAAGAGTCGGGATGCTGTCATGGGGTGCAGAAATTTGCCATAAAGGTCAGCACATTGGTGACCTCCACCTTCACTGCCCATTTCTAGAGAGCCCCACCACATCTTTAAGCTCTTCCTCCACCTGGTTTCCTACCAGGCCTGTGAACAAACACTCTTTCACAGTCCCTGGTGTGTGCAGCCTGGTTGCCCTTGAAAAGCTTTCCTCTTTAAGTGTGTGTGCCCTGCTTCCTGGGCTTTTCGTGTGGTGTTTGGCCCTGTGTTACTTTCCTCTGGCTGCCTTAACAAATGACCACAAATTTAGTGGTTTAAAACAACACAAATTTATTATCTTACAGCTCTGGAGGTGAGAAGTCCTAAAATCAAGGGGTCAGCAAATCTGCATTCCTTCTGGAGGCTCTAGGGGAGAATTTTCTTGCCTTTTTTTTTCTATCAGGGAGCCCTGGTGGTGCAAGCGGCTAAGCGTTTGGCCGCTAACTTAAAAATCTGCAGTTTAAATCCACCAGCCACTCCTTGGAAACCCTGTGGGGCAGTTATGCTCTGTCTATAGGGTTGCTTTGAGTTGGAATTGATTTGATGCCAACAAGCTTTTTTTTTTTTCCTGTTAGACAGCACCTGTATTCCTTGGTTTGTGACCCCTTCCTCCATCTTTAAAGCCAGCAACATAGCGTCTTCAAATCAGTCTCTCTTTCTCTCTCCCTCATATCTACTTCCATCATTCTCATCTCCTTTTCTAACTGACCTCTTAACTTCCCTCTTCCAAGGACCTTTATGATTCCATTGAGCCCACAAGAGTAATCCAAGATAATCTCCCTATTTTAAGAGTCTTAATTTAATCACATCTGCAAAATTCCTTTTGCCATGTGAAGTGAAGTAGAATGTTTACATTTTTGGAGGACCATTATTCTGCTTATCATAGGCCCCCTGAGATCTGATATCATTGTCAGGGGAGGAAGTGAAGGAGAGGTTTCTGTGACTCCCAGGGATCAAAGTCTGAGGGCTGGCCAGGACTGGGGAAGCCTTCTCTGCAGGGAGCAGGAGTTGGCCCACCTCCTCCACAGTGGGCAAGTTTCAGGTCCGTCCTGGTATAGATTCTGATCCTCTGCCTGTCCTACAGCTGTCCCACAGGCAGGAAACGTTGAGCCCACCTCTCTCATTTGGGAGGCCTTGGGCTCTGTCTGAGTAGGGACTTAAATTACCAAGTTCTGAGAGTGTCCTTCCTCCTGCCTACTTTGTCCTTTATATCTCCCGTTACCTTGACATTAAGTTTTTTCAGATTGAGAAGATTAAGTAACAAACCCCTGACTTCAGCGTCTTCTTGAAGTCTCATCTTCTTGGTAGGTAGCCTTCTCACTTTTTTTATCCAGGAAAGAGAAAGAGAAGGGAAAATGCCCAAGAAATGCAGATAAGCCTGGGATTCTGTGAGATCTAAAGAAGCAGCAACCACCTACCACAGCCAGGTTAAATGGACATGAACAAGAGTCTTATGCTTTTTTATTCCTTTTTGTCCAACTGGGCCAAAATTATTAAATTCTCCATGTCGTCAAGGTCACCTCCTCTTATAGGAAGCATTTCTGATTCCCCTGGGCTTGCTCACATGTATATCTGCCATTACCACATTGTTTAGGTGTCATCTCTTGGCTCACCCGTCTCCCCAGTTATGCTGGCAACTTCCTTAGGACTGAGACTTGTATCTTATTTACAACTCATGACCTACCAGAGTGCTGATGGGTGAATGGGTGGATGGGTGAGTAGATGGATGGATGAATGGGTCGATAAGTGGATGGGTGTGTGGATGGATGGGCAGTGGGTGGGTAAACTGTTGGTAGGAAAAAAACCCTCACATTGCAAGCTGCAGTGGCCACTACATCTCTGCAACTTCCTTGAGGTCACTGTATCTCAAGCATACAAAATTCACGGTCTAGCTGAGAAGGAAGAGGGGACATAGTTGTCAGCAACAGAAAAGGGTGCTGGGTAGCAGATGGGCAGAGGCAGGATCCTTCAGGAGGGCAGGGACTTGGCAAACTGGGCCACTGTTGCCCTCCCTTCCTGACCTTTCCTCTCTGGATGAGGCTCAGGTTCCAGCCTGCGGTGAGGGGAGCTGTCCTGTGGTACCAGGGGACTGGAAGTACCCTCCTTCCCCTAGTCACATGCTGTGATCGCCCAACTGCAGGGCAAGACCTGCAGGCATTGTTCCAAGGGGATTAGGTGTCACAATCAGTCTGCTTCCCCACCTCATTCTCAGAATTTCTCTTTTTATGTCTGAAAGATCCTTATAAAGGGGAAAGGTTAAATATTAGTCAACAGCTGTGTTCTTGTGAAGTTGTGGAGATAAGGTCAGGCAGGATAGAAGACATCCACTGCAAGTTATTTGTCCCTGTCCTTCAAACGTCTGTGATCACCCCCAGGAATACTGTGAAGCTCACAGTTTAAAGGATTTTTTTTGTCTACCTTGACAAGGCCTGTTTTCTAAAGGAGATGGTTTTCTGCTTTGGGGCCACGGAGAGGTGGCCATATTCCCTTGCCTGTATGGGAAAGGAGAGTCCCCCCGCCCCCCCCCCGCCCCCCAGTTTCCTACTGTGCCCTTATTTTCCTACAAGCACTTTCTTATCACCTCCCCTCCCCGCTTCCCCTCCTCTTGGTGGTGGATAATTTTCTGCTCTGAGACCAGGATCCAGTTCTTCATTCTGCAGTCCTTACCTACCTCCAAGCCACATGGCTTTTGTTTTCTAATCTCCCTGCCCTTCATAAATCAATCTCCTTTATCCTTTAGTCTTATTGCCTGTGTCTGTTTGAATTCCTGGGTATGAGGAGCCCATTCTTGAACCCAGCATGCCTCAGGGCCCTGAGGAGAAGCCGAGATCACAGACCCAGTTGTTTAGAGTGATTTTGGCTTGTCACCAGGCACATGATCCTGAAATCCTTAATGAATTGAGTAAAATAAACCAAATGCATATTTAACAGGATGTTTCGGTTCATCTGGAACATTCCAGCATTTACAAAATGATCTCCCTGTTCAGGCACTTAAATCTGTCCTCCGACAACATGTTTTGATTCTCCTTAGATGACACCATCTTGGGTAACAGCTCTTTCACGAGGAGTCAAGAGCTTCTGCCTTGAAGTCAAGCTTTACATTGCTCTCTTGGCTCTGTGAAGCCACCTGGGGGTTGGGGAGATTGGTGTGCATTGTGGAATGCGTAGACTGAGATGAAATTGGAGGCTTAATAAATTGTGACTTGTTCTTTACTGAAGTATTAAATATTTGTTGGGCACCTACTATACGCAGGCACCAATGACACTCCCTGAGATTACAAATGTGAGACAGACTTTGCCCTTCTAGTCTACCAGGGAGGGGTGTGGGAGGAGAGAAAGAAACATAATCATACAAAAAAGAAAAAAAATATCAAAACTAAATATAAACAAAGTGGTCTAGGAGTAGAGAGGAGGGAGACCCTTTGTTCCTTTTCTATGAAACAGGGCTGGTACCTCTTACCTTGCAGGCACATGGTCAGGAATAAATATAATGATAAAAACTCACAGAACAGATGACATTTGATTTGGATCTTGAAATCGAGAAGCAGTTTGCCAGGTGGAGATGGCATAGGGAGGAAGGTTACAGATGGATAATAATGTCAGGGCCTACCCTGCCAAAAACGTTCTCAGAATCAAGTAAGGTTGAAAAAGGTATTGATATAACTTTATCTGCCCTTCAAGCGAAGTGAGAGCCCAGGTTTGGCTTGAGGAGACAGAAATAATGTCATCTTTTACGTGTGTGACTTGTACCCTGTGAAGACTAGACGGCGTTCTGGTTACTGTTTCAGGAAAAGAGGAAGCAGGAGGATTTATATTTTTTCCCTTTATTCTCAAGTCCTTTATACCTTCAGGAAATTGAGAGCCCTGTTTCGGCAGCACAAGGCTCCCAGAGGCTGCTTAGGAAATGTGGCAGTAAAGCTGAGAGACCCCTCCTCCTAACAGTCAGCCTCTGACTCTTGTCCAGCCCCTTGAGGTTCCACTTTGTTGGGATCTCTGTGGGGATCCTCTGACTATTAGGTAAATGAATAATTTCTTTTATGTGGATCAGCACAAAGCTGGTTCCTATGAGGAGGTTAAAGATGTCCCAAGTGTCCAGTTTTTCCAAGCTGCTATACCCCTCTATCATCTCTAACATCAACTATTCAGTAGTCTCCCTCACATCTTTGGGTTCCATTAATTCGCTGCAGCGTCTCACAGAACTCATGAACCATTCTTACAGTTAAGTGGTTTATTAGGGAAGTAACAGGGCATAACTCGGAATCAGGAATGACCCAGAAGTAACAGGAACAACTCAGGATACAGTACTTTGATCAGGACAGCTTCTTCTCAGCCATGCCCACAGACAGGCCTCTCTCCGGCCCTTGGCCGTTTGGCCTTTCAGCCTCTTTGTCTTGCCTCTGCCCTGCTCAGGCAAGTGTTAAAAAGTTTTTTTTAGCTCTGCTAATAAGTGCCCAGAGGCATCCCACGCTACCAGTAAACCTCAGCCTGAAGGTGCTCAGCTCTCTTGTTCTGTGGGTCAGCACACCCGCTGTAACTGATTTGCTCAGTTGGCCAAGAAGCCCACTGCACTGTCTCCTGCCAGTCTCCTGGCTCTGGTGCTGCCATTTCTCTGCTACTGTCTCCAGTGTTACAGCTCTCTCTCTCTGTCTCCTGGGTGAAGGAGCTTCTCAGCACGGGGACCGTGGGTCCAAAGGACATCCTCTGCTCCCATATCTTTTTCTGGTGGTAGTCAGGTCCCCCTATCTGCCTGTGGAATGGCTTAAGCCTAGTGGGATAGCAAAACTGACCAATCCTCTTGTTAGGGTTCCATACATCTTATTTGCATGGTCCCACCCTGGAAAGGGAACAGTGCACCTTATTTGCATTATTAACAAGCTATCTAATCCCCTTGGTGGGCCACAAGCACCTCATTTGCATAGTCTCACCCAGTCATTTGGTAGGAGCTAGAAGACCACGGTGAGAAAGGCCATATAAAAGCAATCTATCACGCTATATAGGTAAAGAGGCAAAGTTAAAAGCTCCCCTGTACCATCAAAGAAGATGTATGGATAGATGGCAAATAAGCACATAAAAAGATGCTCAACATCATTAGTCATTCCCATTGCCATCAAGTCAATTCCTACTCATAGCAATCCTATAGGACAGAGTAGAACTGCCCCATAGGGTTTCCAAGGAGCAGCTGGTGAATTCGAATTGCCAATCTTTTGATTAGCAGCTGAGCTCTTAACTACTGTGCTCCCATTAGTCATTAGGGAAATGCAAATTAAAACCATTGTGAAATACCACTACATAGCTATTAGGATATCAAAAAATTTAAGAATTGACAATATCAAATGCTGGTAAAGAAGAAGGAGCAGCCATCATGCATCCCTGGTGGGAATGCAAAATGCTACAGCCACTTTGAAAAAGAGTCTGGCAGTTTCTTATAAAGTTAAACATATATATTATTATATGACCCAGAATCCCACTTCTAGTTATTTACTCAAGAGAAATGAAAACCCCATCCAAAGAGCCCTGTGATCCACTCAGAGATACCATGTGTTTATAGCAGTGTTGCTCATAATAGCCAAAAATTGGAAGCAAACCCAAATGTCCATCAACTGGTGAATGAAAAAACAAACTGATAGTTCATATAATAGAATACTAAAAAAAAAAATTCTAAAAAAAGGACCAAACTACTGACATATGCAACAACATGGGTGAATCTCAAAAGAATTGTTAAGTGAAAGAAGCCAGACACAAAAGGCACAAAGGAGTACAAAGCACAAAGGAACTTTTTGGAATGTTGGAAATGTTCTATATATTGAGTGTGGTAGTAATTAAAAGACTAAATACACTTGTCAAATCTCATCCAAGTGTGCAGTTAAAAAGGTGAATTTTTCGGTATGTAAATTATACCTTAGTAGATCTAACTTTAAAAAAAAAAAAAAAAAAGATTCACCCAGACTTCCATTGCCTCAAAATCAGGCTCAGGAAAGCGACATCCAGAATCCCACCAGCTTCTCAGGGCCTGTACATGTAATGGCTTGAAGACAAAGTCCACACTCCTGCCCTGATCAGACGCTGATTTTTTTCACCCAAAGCCAGTGCCCACACTCCCATGCCTACATCTGGCTTCCAGCCCTGGGCAGGCCAAGCTCTAATTTGGAGCATGTAATCCCCATTTGTAACCCATTAACCTAGCCAAAGTTTCTGGTCACTGGGGCTAAGCTTGTGGGATATTTGGCTCACCTGTTATAATCCCATCATCAGGAGCGAGGAGCATTTCTGCTTCTGTGCCGTGAGCGTCATGCAGCCTCATTATGACCCCTGAAGGGGATGTGTGGGGATCTGTCATTTCAGTGCTCCTCACATGGGTCAACTGTTCCAGTGTACGATGGGCCACCCGAGTTCAAGACATCTTCACCGCTGGGAAGCTCCTGGCCCTGGCCCTGATCATCATCATGGGGATGGTGCAGGTATGCAAAGGTGAGTGCCATCAGAATGACAGGGCCCCACCCCACTTTCCACACCTGGTGTGTACATACCTCCTCACATTGTCCCTGGATGTGTGCACACCCTGAGATGTCCTCTGACCTTGAATGACTTCTTTTCTTTGCCTGCTTGACAAAGGGGGAGAGAGAATTTTCCCCAGAGTGGTTAGGAATAGGGAATATCCCCCTAGTTTGCTGAGGTCAGCCCTCCCACACTCACCCCATGGCTCCAGAACAGCAAGGAATCCAGATTCCTACTGCCCTCTTTCCCCGAGCCCAGGAAGATCCCTGCATTTTATATTATATCTGGTCCCCATCTTGAAACGGGACAGAAGAGCAGATTTTTATACGCTGGAAAATTACTCAGTCTCTGCAAGACAGACCTTGACATTCCTGGGGCCCCTGCCAACATTCCCCACTGGATTTGGTCCTTTCCAAGCCTGAGTCTGTTTGGTTTCCATGGGAGCCATGGCACCACTAGGTTCTGCCCAGCGTCACTACCTCAAGGAGAAAGTCAGATGACAAACGGGGACACCTCCCACCCGCCCGCATACCCTGAAGGCCATGCAGGTGCTGGGCTTTTTACCCCAGGAAACCTCATTAAGTTTCTGCTGTATAAGGTACATGACTATTATAAGTCAGTTGGGTTAAATTCTTTATCAGGTTATATTGTTTTCAGGAATTTAGACTTAAGAAAATCACTGTACTGTCCTTTCAAAGACAGCAAGCCCCTCCTTATCTGGTCTCAAATCTTTCTCCTGACCAATCCTGTGCCATTATTTCCTTGTCCAAATGCTGGATTACAGACAAATAAATAAATAATTCATAGTCAGTCACACTGTGTCTCATTACAACCTCAACCAGCAACCTTTCTTGAGGGCCCACTATGTACCAGATACTATACTGAAGGGTAGGAGGGCAATAGAATTGACGACAATAACTTGAAAGATTAGATGGGAAATTCAGGCAGTGAGTTTATGTTAATGGGGGAGGAACAGCTCAGAAAAGGAGATAAGAAAGGTAGCACAGCTAGAAGAATGTAATCAGTGTCACTGAATCGTACATGTAGAAACTGTTGAATCGGTGTGTGTCTGCTGTAGATATTCTCGATAAAAACAACAAGCATAAAATAAATTCATAAAAAAAGAAAGAGTTCTTTGCCAAAGGTCCTGTATGCTCAGGGAATCTATACCCTGATAAGGGAAACAGAACACATACCTTAGATGGAAAGATACCATCAAAGAAATACAAGCTTTAACTAATACAGTATTATGGAGGCTTGTGTTTGAGTGTTTGCTGTTCTTGACACTTTCTTCATGAAAATGTGCAAACTTTGATATCAGGGACAGTGGTCAGGAGGCTGCCAGTGACTCCAGTCCTGCATCTCCAAAGCCAAGCAAATTCCCCTAGGCAGTCGGCCTCCCAATTTACCCTCACCTGCCTGGTGGCTTCCCTTGGCCTTTCCTTCCAAGTAAATTTGCCTTTTAAAAAAGGAACATTCATAAAGAAAATGTTCTACATTCTATTTTGGTGAGCAGCGTCTGGGGTCTTAAAAGCTTGTCAGTGGCCATCTAAGATACTCCACTGGTCTCACCCTGTCGGGAGTAAGGGAGAATGAAGAAAACCAAAGACACAAGGGAAGGATTAGTCCAAAGGACTAATGAACTACAACTACCGTAGCCACCACCAGACTGAGTCCAGCATCACTAGATGGTGCCCAGCTACCACCACCGACTGTGCAGACAGGGATGACACTAGAGGGTCCCAGACAGAGCTGGAGAAAAATGTAGAACAAAATTATAACTCAAAAAGAAAGACCAGACTTGCTGACCTGACAGAGACTGGAGAAACCCTGAGAGTATGGCCCTCGTACACACTTTCAGCTCAGTAATGAAGTCACTCCTGAGGTTCACTCTTCAGCCAAAGACTAGACAAGCCCATAAAACAAAATGAGACTAAAGGGGCACACCAGCCCAGGGGCAAGGACTAGAAGGCAGGAAGGGACAGGAAAGCTGGTAATAGTGAACCCAAGGTCGAGAAGGGAGAGTGTTGACATGTCGTGGAGTTGGTAACCAATGTCACAAAACAATATTTGTACTGTTTAACGAGAAGCTAGTTTATTCTGTAAACCTTCATATAAAGTACAATAAAAAACAGGAATACTCAGAATTGTGCTTTGACCCTAAATCCACATTTGGACTCATGGTTACCATGTTCTGGTAGGCTCTGGATCTGTATTTCCCTGATCTGTTTAACCCCACTTCTCCAATACACTGAGTTCACTGGAGAGAAGACAAAGAGCTGGTGTCATTGCTGCAGGAAGGGGCAAGAGATGCGACCAGGCAGACCAGGGGCTGCCAGGGCCTCTGACTTGTCTCTGAACAGCCCCCTGCCCTTTGTGTCCACAGGAGAATACTTCTGGCTGGAGCCAAAGAATGCGTTTGAGAATTTCCAAGAGCCTGACATTGGCCTCGTAGCACTGGCTTTTCTTCAGGGCTCCTTTGCCTATGGAGGCTGGAATTTTCTTAATTACGTGACTGAGGAACTTGTTGATCCCTACAAGTGAGTTGAAATAATAGCCCAGCTCTTCCCCTTTCCCTTGAAGGACACAGCAGCTCCTACTGGAAAGAGGGAGCCAGATAGATGCCCACTGCCCACTTTTCCCCCCAGCCCACTCCTTTGTTCTGACCATGGTCTGATCTGCTCTAAAGGAATAGCTCATTTCCAAGGAACTACCATTTGCCATCTACTCTGCCAGGAGAAAAATGATCTGCTAACTGTCCCAGAGCAGGTTAAATGCTGAAAACTGTACTGAGATAACTCCACTGCCTTAGGGAATAAAACATACCCCAAGAGGCTTCCAGGCATCTTGGTCACTTGTCTCCAGACAGGCAGATCTTTGTGCCTTGAGGCAGGGGGCAGGGGTAGATTGTGGAGATTCAGGTCAAAGAAGAGATCAGCAGGTGTGAGGCATATTTCCAGCCTAAATGGTTTCATTCCTTCAGATTATCCTGCCTGTTTTGAGACAAAATACACTTCACAGGGAGAGGGAGTACCACCAAAGCCTCAGGAAAGGCAGGAGGCACTCCCAAGACCCCCACAGTGAGGCAGGTGGTCTCTGGGTGCCAAGCCTTCCCCCCCTCATCTCCTCTTCCTCTACAGGAACCTTCCCAGAGCCATCTACATCTCCATCCCACTGGTCACATTTGTGTATGTCTTTGCCAATATTGCTTATGTTACTGCAATGTCACCCCAGGAGCTGCTGGCATCAAATGCAGTCGCCGTGGTAAGAAATCAAAATCCCAGTCTCTCAGACCATGAATGTTGATCCAGACTTGCTTGCTCACTCACTCTTCCTTGCTACATGGCCTTGTGACATTGGAAGTCATTCTAATTTCCAGGGTAGAAACCACATACTGTTCTCACTGGGGCATCTTTAAGTGCCCAAGAGCAATGTGACAGCTAGGTTGTACCTAGAACATCTACAACAGCAGAACTGAGTAGTTGGGACAGAAACTGTATGGCCCACGAAGCCGAAAATGTTTACTATTGGACCCTTTACAGAAAAAGTTTAAACCAGTTGCCATCAAGTTGATTCTGACTCATGGCAACCCCATGTATGTCAGAGTAGGATCACGCTCCATAGGGTTTTCAATGGCTGGTTTTTCAGAAGTAGATCACTAGGTCTTTCTTCTGGGGAACCTCTGGGGGAACTCAAACCTCTGACCTTTTGGTTAGTATTCATGTGTGTTAACCTTTACACCACCCAGGGCCTCCAGAAAAAGTTTGCCAGTCCCTTAAAATCTAATGATGGTATAAAGGAGACAGGCTCCTCCTCAAAAACTATCTTTCAGAAGACATGCCTTTCCTCTTTGCCTTTGTTTCCTCCTCCAGGAAGTGTGCAGTTTGACTCCTTCCCTCATCATGGGAAAGTAGGTGAAGGGAAAAATTTTAAATTATGTTCATTGTGCATTTGGGGGAAAAAGATCATGCAAGTCCAAGGGGTTGAGATCCTTAATATCTGGGAAAGACTGGGAACCATGTTGTAACCTCACCTGGCTTTAGGCTGGGCTTGACCCCATCCTGCCAAACTGTGTTGTCATTGGTCTTGTTTCTGAAAACTCTAGAGCAAGAGGTTCTCCAGTTTCCCATGCAGCCTGTTCCCATGACCAGCAGCCTACCCCAGCAGGACAGTTCTTGTAAACAACCCCTTCCCCCATCCACATTACTGTTTCCTTTCCCCATAATGTGCTATATATAAACCAAGTGTATACCTGGCTCTGAATAGATAAAAAAGGCTAGTCACCCTACATTTTATATTCCTTCAATATGAGAACACTAGTCTATAACTTTACAACCTTTTCTTTCTCAGCCTAAATAGTGGCTTGTTCTTATACCTTTCCCCCAAAATCATCTCTTAGAACCCTCACAACCACCCTATGAATTAGAATTCACCCCTATTTTACAAATGGGAAAATTGAGACTCAAAAAGCATGACCCTTGCTCAAGGTCTCACACTCGTAAATGGAGGGCTAGGAATTGAACCCAGATCTGCCTGCCTCACAACAAGCCTGTGCCCTCACTGTGCTGGAGGAATCGTATGACGTACATGAGGCCTGGACTCACATCACCTGGGTTCCAGTCCTGGCCCCTCCACTTGCCGGATGTGTGATTTTACCCATGCCACTTAATCACTTAGTGCCTCAGTTTCCTCATCCACAGACAGGTAATAAGTGTTTATCATTACCGCCATAAACTGTCTCTTGCAATTAATTCTCCCAAAACTTTATTGAACCCCCACAGTGTAGTTATCACAGTTGAAAGCAGTGGTACCCAAGGGAGCAAGGTACGGTAGATGTCCCTCTTCTTGAGGAACTTAGCCAGAGAGAATCAGCAAGGGTGGAGATGGGAGAGAAGTATTCCCAGCAGTGAAGTCCATGCTGAGGGGTGAGGGGAGAACAGCTGGTATGCCAGTCATTGTTTCTGGGGTGTGCACCCTGCCTGAGTTGTAACCTCTCCTCTCCCTTTCTCCCCTTGCTTTCTATCCCAGACTTTTGGAGAGAAGCTCCTGGGTGTCATGGCCTGGATCATGCCCATTTCTGTTGCCCTGTCCACATTTGGAGGCGTCAATGGGTCTCTCTTCACCTCCTCCCGGTGAGTCCTGCCTGGGCCCCTCCCCAACCAGGGGGCCACTCTGCTGTGCACTTTGCTCTGTCTATATGTGGGGGGGCTGTCTCTGTCAGCAGGGGTCTGTGCAGGCACTTGGATGGTGACCTTGCAGAGGGGTGTGTGCTCACGCAGGGGTGTGCAACGTCAGTGTGGATGCAGAGGGCTGTGTGCTGCTCGTGTGGTTACTTAGGATGTGCGTGATATGCAGGCCCTCAGCGCCTCACATTGCAAACAGAGCAGAGGACTCGAAAGCCCCAGCCTAGTGCAGTCCTGGGTCAGGGGGCTGTGGCTGGGGGCAGGACAGCGCCTTGGCTGCAGTCCTAGAGACCCCTTTTCCACTCTGCTGGAAGCAGGCTGCTGCTGGCTAGAAAGGAACCCCATTCTGAGAGGGACCAGGAGGGAGATCTGTGCCTGGGGCCTCTGGGTCTGGTCTCCCAGGGTTGGGAAAGTTATGGAACTGGACTGAAAGTGGATTGGATCATCTCTGTGTGCCCTGGAGGATGCAGGGCTCCTCCCTGCTCACCAGACAGGTGGCTATGGGCAGCCTTTGCATGGCCTATATGAGACTCAGGTAGAGCACATGAAGCAAGGGACATGGGGAAGAGCAAAAAGAGAGCATTTGTCCAAAGAAAGAACCCACCTTTCAGCTACAGCTACCCCCCAAAACACTGTGGGAAGCCAGAAGCACAGGTGGGCCCAGAAGTCCCCAGTTCCTGCCTCCACTCATCCAGGAATCTGGCCCCTTCTTGGTGTCCCCTCTTGCTGTCTCTTGTATCTTGAGCTGAATAAATGTGAGACAAGGCCAGAATGAGCTATTAAGGCCAGCAGGTGCCAGATGATTTCCACTGTGTAGTCCCAAAGGGTCTTCCCAAGGCTCTGGGAGATTCCCCTGTCCCCAGAGGACAGTCCCACCCAAAAGAGATGGGGAAAGCAGTGAGTCCCCAAGCTCAGCTGCTTCCAGAGGCACCTGTCACATCAGGGAAGAGTCCCAGTGAAGTGACAGGGGAGTGCCATATTTTTAGGGCCCAGGACAGGAAAGAGGTAGTGCAGGTGTCACCTGCACCCCAGGACCCTACGATGCTCACCCACAGCAACCTCGTGTGCATGTTACACAGGAGCAGTGGCCGCCTGGAGGCCCCAGCCGTGGGCGAACGGTGGAAGACAGTGACCCAGGAGGTTCTCTGGGATCTGTTGGAGGAGAGTGACTGGCTGCAGTCACTCTAGAGTGGGGTTTGTCCCTCAGGCAGACCGAGCAGCGGTCTTTGTGCATGATGTGTATAGTCGTGTGTGCATGCAGGAGGCGGCGGCGCATGGTGTGCCCTGCCTCTGCTTCAGAGGCACGACCTCACCCACCCAGGCCCCCTCTGATCATTTTTCCAGTTTCTTCCTCCCTCCTTCTCTCTTTCTCATTCTCACTCTTTTGTGTTTTGGGGTATGGGGAGGATGATCCTTCCTGAGAAGCAGGAGTGTGTGTGGGTGTGTGTTATGCTTAATGTCCTTGTCTCCTCTGTTGTCTGCTAGCTGGGCAAAGACTCTCTTGTGAACTTGACACTTGGACCAAACAGTTACGCTTGGTCCAGGCTGCACGTGGGGAGGAATAGGAATGTGGACCGTGGCTATGTGCATGAGACTGGTCCTCAGTCTGGCACATGAGGCTGCACTGTAGAGGGCCAGTAGCATGGGGCAGGGCCGGGGATGCTGCATGCCTGCAGGAGGCTAGTGGCACTGGCCAAGGGTAGTTGATGGCAAATGCATGTGGGTGCTTGGGGCTAGTCAGCTTCTACACTTCTGACGAGCTGCAGCTGCTAGCTCTGCTCTCCCACATACACAGATTACAAAGTAAGTGATGATTGTCTTCAGAACCCCAGCGTGCTGATTCTGTGTCTTTCGGCCCCATCACATCAACCCCTGCCTCTCGCTCCTTAGGTGCTTCTTCCCCCACAAAATCCTAGGAAAAAAAGTGGTCTAATTTGTAACTAATATGTAAATGACCGTCACAGCTTATAGTATCCTCTTTTCTCTTGGGAGAGGCAAGGGGAAGAAGGGCTGCTTTTTATGTCAGAATTTCGCTTTTGAGAAGTCACTTTTAGACAGCAGTATCTTGGTGTTGTGATCTTGTATTATAGTTTTACAAGATGATACCATTGGGGGAAACCTATAAAGGGGAGACAGAATCTCTCCGTATTATTTCTTACAACTGCATATCAATCTACAATGAACTCAAAATAAAAAAAATTAATTTTAAAAAAGGTTTGGAAAACCATTTTTATTTTGATTATAAATTTCCTGTGTATTTTAGCATTTTGAAGTTTTACTATAAAGTATCCCATTGCGGTAGAGTCAATTCTGACTCATAGCGACCCTGTAGGACAGAGTAGAACTGCCCCGTAGAGTTTCCAAGGAGCGCCTGGTGGATTCAAACTGCCAGCCTTTTGGTAGCAGCCATAGCTCTTAACCACTGTGCCACCAGGGTTTCCCTATAAAGTATAAGGAAGAAAATTGAGATTATTCCTAATCCCACCACCCAGAGATAATCGGTTGGTAGGTTACTGTATTTTTCTACATGCCCACAAATAATTTAAAAACTAATTGGATCATATTGTATGGAATCATTACTGTTTTCTATCCTGCTCTTCTCATCTGATGCTATATTGTGGGCATGTTTTCAGGTAATCACATGTTTTTCAAAAACATTATTATGGCTATAAAATACAGATCTACCCTAATTTATTTAATGAAGCCCCTACTTTTAGGCATTTAGGTTGTTTACAATTTTTCTTTTTTATTATTATCGTCAGAGTATCTTTGTATGCACATCTTTGACCAGCTCTATTCATTTCTTGAGGATGGCTTCTTGGGGGTAGAATAAGTAGCTCAAAGGATATCAATTCTTAGGTATAATTTACAAACAATAAAATACACAAATCTTAAGTGTTTAGTTTGATGAGTTTTGATACTTGTGGACAGCCACGTAACCATAATCCAAAACAAGACACAGAAATTCCCTCATATCCCCTAAGTCCCCTCAAGTCCCTCTCTATTCAACTCCACATCCCCATAGAGGTAACCACTTCTGGTTAGGATGTGAGTGTTTTTAAGGCTTTCAATATATGGTACACACAATCCCGGTGTATCAGAGAACCTGTCTCCCTTGAGGGGTGAGGAAGGCACATTTTTAAAGGGATTAAGGCCTTAGGCAAAGGAGGAAAGCTGCCCCAGCAGCACCTTCTAGGCCTCCTGAGCCACCTACGGAGCAACAGTAGAATCCTCAGCAAGCAAGACCCGATGAGACCATGCTCAGGGTCTCCACACACCTGGGATCCCTCCACCAGTCCACTGGCTGCCTTGGGTTTGCCTGCACCTGCATTTGTGAACGTGGGCCCTGTGACTAGTGGGCTGGGAGGTGTGCATGCCAAGAGGGGTACCTGGTTGGGGCTGGATATAGCTCCTATTTGGGGCAGAAGGTGGGCATGAATGAGGGAGCCCAGGCTCAGGAGGGAGTCCCTGTGTGTGGTCCGTGGGCTCTCCCAGGCTGACCTGCCTTTCTCTCTGCCAGGCTGTTCTTTGCTGGAGCCAGGGAGGGCCACCTGCCCATCGTGCTGGCCATGATCCACGTGAAGCGCTGCACCCCAATCCCAGCCCTGCTCTTCACAGTAAGGGCCCCTCCTGCTGCCAGCCCTACCTACACTCTCCCTCCCTCCCTCTCTTTGTACCTGCTCTGAGCTGAGAGCTCACACTTTCCAGACATGCCCATCACTCTCCTCATCTGCCACTAGATTTCACTGGGTCTTAAATAATCCAGCAAATGATGTACGTGGGCTTCACTAATGTCAGGAATCCCTGGGTGCTGCAAATGGTTAACATGCTTGGCAGCTAACCAAAAGGTTGGAGATTCGAGTCTACCCAGAGGCACCTCAGAAGAAAGGCCTGCTGATCTACTTCTGAAAATTTGCCCATTGAAACGCCTGTGGTGCATATTTCTACTCTGACACACATGGGGCTGCCATGAGTCAGAATTGACAACTGGTTTTTTATCAAGAAAAGACTCTGAGTCCTGAAAACACGGCTCTCAGGCCAGCTCATTTCCATTCCTCCTGTCCTGCTGGGTCAGACTGAAATGACTGCCTCAAGTCTCTGCAAACGCACAAAGAAACTTCTCTTCCCCTTGCTCTCCTCCACACCTAGCTGGTCTCTGAGCACCCCCCACCCTTCGCCCTCAGTCTTCTTGCCCCAGGAGGCCCTGCCAGCTTCTCAGACAACATCCTGGAAACAAATTCAGAGTATTAAGTGTCCACCAAATAGAAAAAATTGTTTAAAAAAGGAAGACTGGTAAAGTGAGAATGGAAAAAAGGAAACATGGGATGGGGGAAAAATGGAATTGAAATGAGCCCAGGGTAGAATCACTCAGAGAGAGCTAAAAAAAAAAAAAAAAGGAAGGAGTAAAGACACGTTCCCGTTGGGGCTTTTGGAGTTTGTTTCTGGATCCTGACTAAAACATTGAAAATTACTTTGGAGCACTGGAGAAGCAGTTAGAAACCAAAATACTGAAGCTCTCGGGAGTCAAAGGCACTGTACAACATTGGGGGGAATTTCAGAATGTTTGAATATGGGATGGGATGAAGGTCATCTTGACTGGTTAGCTGTGAAAGGTGACTGGGGAAGGCCAGTGGGCCATAAAGGGAGTTTGAGCGATAGGTGCAATACCAGGACTCAAGGCTGGTACAGCAAGAATTATTAAAATCTTCTTGATTATTCATCAAATCTCACAGGAGAACTGAACCTTTTATTGGCCTCACAAATTAGCAGAGGGAAAGAACATGGCTGCAAGAAAGCCATCGAGATGATTTTGAAGTTGGAACATGGATTCTATGAAGAAGACCACAGAGAGAACTTAGGGTTAAATAGAACCGGGTGCATATTAAGTGCTATATAACTGTTAAATTTAAAAAGGAAAATAAATTAGATGACTCAGCCAGAAAAAAGGATGAGGGCAAGATTAAAGCCTTAATCTGCAGTTAACAACCTTCCCTAAGGGATTAAAAAAAAAAAAAAAAAAAAAACTTGAGCCACAAGGAAGAAACATAAAAGAAACCAGGGCTAACACATGGCGCTGTGATCAATCCAATTGTTTAAGGCCAGCACCCATTCTGATTGATTAGTGCCTGTGTCATACCAGTGGTTAAAAATTTTATCACCCCTGCAATAATAAAGAACTTTCTGGCAATGAAGGTGTTAGTGATGCCTGGATTGGATTACTAGAGGAGGTGGTAAAGTCTCCATTTTGAGACATCCATCATAAAATGGACTCATCTAGCTGGAGGCAGGAGAATGGCCACCTGACGTGTAAACACCTCCTCCAGTCTCTGAATACCTTTCTGATCACTGACAAGCTTCTTCCATTCCCCCAGTGCATATCCACCTTGCTGATGCTGGTCACCAGCGACATGTACACACTCATCAACTACGTGGGCTTCATCAACTACCTCTTCTATGGAGTCACAATTGCTGGACAGATAGTCCTTCGCTGGAAGAAGCCTGACATCCCCCGTCCCATCAAGGTGAGAACCTCCCTTTGGGGTCCCCTCCTCCTCCTCTCCTGGCTCAGATTTTAAGTCACCTCTGTTCTTGGCTGCTGACCTCAGATCATCACCTCTCTGATGATAACAGACCCTTTGGGAAGCAAGGGACCTGTGTAACTGAGGACAGGATTAGAGAATCCTGCAGCTGAGAGAATAAAAAAAAAAAAAAATTTTTTTTTTTTAAGTTATATTAATTTTTATCATGTCATTCTTTTGTTTCCTGCCACTCTAAGCCTTAAACTCTAGCTGATTTTTCAAGGCTCTCTTATCTCTCCAACATTTTTCCTGGACCCCCTAGTCTGGTCAGTCTCCTCCCTGCCCCTCTGGATAGCTGGGTTCACTTGTGCTATGTCTCTATCTCAGAATGAGTTTCATCCTCCCATCTGCCTATCCAAATTCTAGCCATTTTCCAAACGGGCCTCAAGTATCTCCTCTTGCTTGATGCTTCCAGTACAGTTCAGCCCGGCATGATCTCCCTTTATAAATGACTGTGGCTCTACATGGGAACCCTGGTGGCATAGTGGTTAAGAGCTACGGTTGCTAACCAAAAGGTTGGCAGTTTGAATCCACCAGGCACTCCCTGGAAACTCTAGGGGGCAATTCTACTCTGTCCTGTAGGGTTGCTATGAGTTGGAATCAACTGGATGGGTTTGGTTTGGTTTTTTTGGTGGCCCTACACAGAGCAGAGTGCTCAATGAATCTATTGGTTGCTAAAAGGAGTAACTTTGGGATAGGAATAAATGGGGAAGTTTAAAACAAAACATGCATGCTACAGTGCTGTGGGTTCTCCTGTAGGTTAAAAGAGTAGAGAGTAACCCTGAGCCAATTCGAACAATGCTATTCTGGAAACAGAGGGAGACTAGATGCTTCTAGAAGGTTCTTCCACCTGGGGACTCAAGGGCTCCCCAGATCTCTCAATCCCCCACTGGCATTTCCACTACCACTTTTCCACCACACTGAGAAAACTTGCTAGAAGGGAAGAGGAGGTCAAATAACTCCCCTCCCCACCACACACATACAAGGAGGAGAAAGAGGAATCTTGGGAATTCTCCACGTGTTTGACAAAAAGGAGTGAATTCCTTGATGCTTCTTTTTGAAGTAAAGTCAAGGCCCTAGGCTGCTTTATACTATGTTGGGTTTCCTGATTTCTTGAGTCTTGGCAGGTTTGTCTTTTTAAAATCCTTGAGAGAAACATACTGGGGCTGATCCTGGGAAGGGGCATGGACATTCAGCACACTGTGCCTAGAAGTGGAAGAGAAGCAGGGAGTCTGACTGACCCAGGTCATTTCCTTCCTGCCCTTCATGCTCTTCTCCACCCAAGGACCTCAGCAAGTATACACCCAAGTTTCCTAGTCCCCATGGGCTCCCCTGGCTGCCACGAGCCTTTGACATGGATAATGAAGCCTTGTCTATTCCATCCAGGAGGGAGGAAATGGACAATGAGGATCATTCCCTCCCTAGCTCCCCTGTCCTCTTCCTGTCCCACTGCCCAAGTTCACCAACATTTATTGACATGGTACCTGCCATATCAGAGTTTGGAGTGTGGGAGCCATAGAACTGAGTGAAGCCTGGCTTCTGTCCCCAAAGAAGCTTCACTGTGGGTGAAGAGGCGGGAAGATGCCCTGATCCTTAGCTGCAGCTCCAACCAGCTAACAGTGCCTCTGCTCCAACTACAGATCAGCCTGCTCTTCCCCATCATCTACTTGCTGTTCTGGGCCTTCCTGCTGGTCTTCAGCCTGTGGTCAGAGCCTGTGGTGTGTGGCATCGGCTTGGCCATCATGCTGACAGGCGTACCCGTCTATTTCCTGGGTGTTTACTGGCAACACAAGCCCAAGTGTTTCAATGACTTCATTGGTGAGTTGTTGAAGGTTCTGGATGGCTAAAGGGGCTCCTGGTCTAGAATAGAGTGATCAGTGGTCTGCAGGGCAGGCCTACCAGGATTAGAAGGTCTAGGTTCATCTTAACCTGGGTCCAAAGAGCTCTGGAGAAGAAGCCAGTAGCAGGAAAACCCAGATGTCTTCCCAGAGATCTCTGAGAAGAGTTGACGTTTCTACACAAGCCTTAGACCTGCAAGAATATGCAACCAATTAGCCATCCTGCAGGAGCTTCCCTGGGCTGGGTGGAGGCCAGCGTAGACCCTGGAACCGGTGGTTAATGTAAGGAAGGAGGAAGACTGGGGCCTTGATGAACAAGAGGCAGCTGGCAGAAACAGGCTACCCAGAAGACACAGGAGGCAGGTGAGGTGGCCATCCCCTGGAAAGGGAGTCTCCTAAAGACACTGGCTGTGTGCTGAGGCAGAACCTGAGGCAAGAGAGATGAGAAAGGCCATGGCCTGGTTGGTGGGGTTAGAGGGACACTCAGCACTGACTTGGTTCTTGTCTGTTCTCCTGCAGAGTTGCTAACCCTGGTGAGCCAAAAGATGTGTATGGTCGTGTACCCCAAGACAGAGGTGAGCTCAAGAGCAGAGGAGATGACTGAGGAGATGGAAGAGCAGCATCAGCCCATGTACTCTCCCACTCCCTCCAAGGAGAAGGAATCCGAGGACCAGCCCTAAGCCTGAGGACTGCCACACCCCTCTCAGCTGGCTCCTCCCTCCTTCAGCCCCCTTTCTGCCCTACTTCCCTGTCTGCGGTCCCCCCAACACACACACACATACCCTTCTGTCAGACAGGGGCAGGACCTGGAAATGGGTGGTAAGAAGTTGTAAACAAAGATACTAATATTTGGACCCAAAGAATGAGCCTCTAACCCCCAGGTCCCACACAAGGGCTGTCCATGCTCTGAGCTGCTCAGAGCCCTCCCTCCCAGCACACTCCCTCAGTTGCCTTCTCAGGAACCTGAGTTCAGTACTGCTTTCCCTCCCTGTTCCTGAGCCCACGGGAAGGCTTCAGCTCAGAGAGGAGGGACAGACTCAAGCAAATATGTCAGCATTGAAGGTCAGCTAGAGAGACCTGGGACCCAAGAAATCAGAGGGGATGCTTCCCTCCACCCTCTTCCCCACCCACTCCCTACTGTTCCTCCACCCACCCACCCCAGCCTGGGCTCCCTGTCCAGAGTGAGGCTTCCTTCAGGATACCACCTCCCCACTGAGCTAAGGACCAAGGAGAAGGAGAACTGCCCCCTCCCCCTGACTCCCGGCAGGCCTGTGGAAGATATCAAGAAAGGCTCAGCTTACAAAAGCCCAGCTCTGCCCCTGCATCCTGCCTCCAACTTGGTGTCAAAGCTTCCTGAACCCAGAAAGCATTTTATTTTCCATGTAGCGACAGAGCTTCTCCCCTAATGACAAAACAGCCCAGCTCCTCCTCCTGCCCCGTGCATGGAAAGGAGCAGTTACCCTATTTTCCCAGCAGCTACTCCCCCCAGCACACCCACAGAGCCAGTGCCACCAGCCACCTGTGGTCATGCCCTTTTCCTCCTCTCTGGACCTTGGCTCTGGGAAGGATCCCCAAGCCCTTCAGGCCAGACTTTGGAGCCAAATCAGCCTTAAGTCACCTCGCATCCAAAAACTGGGCTTAAAAATACTCCCTTACTTCTAACCCTCAGGACAGACCTGGTATTAAATGCTTCCCTAGAAGAGGGGAGAGGGCACTTTCCCATCTCCCCAGAGGAGCCCATTCCATAACCTCAGAGACTGTTTGGGGAGAGTGTTTTCTGAAAGCTGGTTCAGATAACCCCTTCCTCCTTTCTGGTCTTACCTTCCTGTCTTTGGACAGCATCTAGGGCAAGATGATAGGGCAGTGGCAAAATGGCACCCACTTTAGAGACCCTGAGAAGGTCCCTCCTTAGACAGCCCCCCCTCACTGTCCTGAGGTAGCTGTGGTACGTGGGCTTCTGACCGTCCTGCAGGCAGACACTGCATTTCCCTGTGCTTCTGGCCTGGTACCCTGCCCAGTCACTCCTGTTATGCTAAGGACATAGGATTTCCACTGACTTCCCATTCCATCTGCTTAAACTAGAATACCCAGCAAGCCCCTCCTGCCTGGGTTGGATCTCCCAGCTTCCCTTCCGACTTGCCTGACCCATTGTCAGTGAGGTGCTTGGTTTGGTCTGAGTTATGACCCCTTCCGAGTAGACACTAGGTGGCCTGGGGTTGGTCCTGGAGGGTCAGGGTACCATTCTCTTTTCCCCTGTCTTATTCTTCCAGCCTCCTCCCCTCCTTCAGTTATTGTTTTTTGTAAAGTGGATGCCTTACTTTTTGGATAAATATTTTTGAAGCTGGTATTTCTATTTCTTTTGGATTTTTTTTTTTTTTTTTTTAATGTAAGCTTGTTTTGGAGAGGTGGGTTAGTTAGAACCTGGATACCCGGATAATGATCTTCTGTCTTTGAGTTGGTTTGAGTTTTAGAGTTCTGTTTGTTTTATGGAGGGTTTTTTTTTTTTTTTCTTTCGATATAATAAAATTTTAAATGGAAATAAAGTATTTGGTGGTGCTGACAATTAAATGCCTTTCTGAGCCACAGACGCTAGACATTTCCTGCCTTAGTTAGGAGGTCTTTGGTTGCCAAGTTCTTTCTAGGATGGCATTCCTAAAGCCTCTCACTCTCCATAACTTTGAGCTGTCCCAGGAACTTGCACCAGGGCGTTCAAACAGCTACCTCACGTTTTTCAATCAAAAACACTCTGTTTTATATTTCGGCGAGTGACAAAGCATTACGTTCCTGCTCTGTGCACTGTACTGAGAGCCTGCAAACTAGCTAGCTGGGAAGAAGAAATTCATTGCTACTCAAGGTTGGAATGTGAACAAAGTAGAGACAGTGCCAAGCTGAGCCGGGGGAGGCCAAGTCAGGGGTGGTCACCCAGAGGCTTGGTCAGCCTGAGCTGAGTGGTAAAGGAAGTGATGGGCTGACACTGTGGAGAGGGGAAATTAGAAGAGCATCCAGCTGGGTTCAAGGGCCTTGATGGAAGGAACTGAGGGGTAAGGTTGAGGAGCACCGACAGGGCTGGCCCGTAAAGTGTTACAGGTGTGAGGCTTGGTTCACGCAGCTGTACAGAGCCATGTGAGATGAATATTTCTAAGTGGAAGATTAGGAAGACTGTTGGATGAGGACAAGGAAAAAGGAGGGAAGTAGTTAAGGTGGGGGTAAGGATGACATACCTCCTCGTGTTTTGAGGTAATTTTTAGAGGAAGTTGATGAGATTAGAACCAGTCTTGGCTTCTGTGTTCCTCCCCTTGTGGGCAGTTCTCCCAGTGACCTGTCCTGGAATGGCATCATTCTAGAGCCAACACTGCTGACAGACTAGGCAGGAGTTGGGGGGGGAGGTGTTAAGACATCACCCTTCACCATCTGGGACAATGTGAGGACAGAGGCAGGCAAGATGCCTCCACTCCCAGGCTTGGCCTGACCCCAACACTCCTGCTTTGTGGCTGCCATTCTTCCAGACTGAAGCTGGAGGCCCTCCGAATAGCTGGGAGTCCAGATACTTGGCACCTAGTTCAGCTCAGTCACTAAACAGTTGTGTGTCCTTGGACAAGTCCCTTCCCCTTTGTAGCAATTTTGAAGAAAAAGAAAGTTGAACATTATTTCAAAGAGCTGCTCAATCTCCAAACGTTCGGAAGTCCTAGGATCCCTTCAGGTTATCAGCCCCTCCTGAAAGTGCAAGAGTAAGACTGGGCAGAGGTTAGCTTTGTGCAAGCGTCTGTTTTCCAAGCCTCATATCCTCATATCCTCTCCCCCATACATTTTCCTTTCCCTGTGCCAACAGAGGTCCTTCCCATGTTGCCCCATTCTGGCAAGTCCAAAAACCCAGTTGCCATGGAGTCAGTTTTGACTCATGGCGACCCCATGTGTTGCAGAGTAGAACTGCACTCTGCAGTATTCCTACCTGCAACCTTTCAGAAGCAGATTGCCAGGCCTTTCAGTTAGTAGTTGAGAGCTTAACCATTTTCACCACCCAGGCACTCCCTGGCAAGTCCAGCCCTCCCCAAGCCCCTCTCACTCCATGGAAACAATTGTCCTTGAGGAGAAGGGAGGCCTTTCTCTATTTAAGGGGATACCTGCTAATCTTTTCAACCTGGTCAAATGGGCAAATGTGGATCTCTTACTAGGTAAACTTTTTTTTTTTTTTAACCTGGGCCAGCTTTTTATTCTATCTTAACCCTACCTGTGCCTTTAATGCTAGGAATTTCAGATACCCAACTTTAGGGAATTTGGGAGCCTTTTAGAGGTCACTGAACTCATAGCAAGGAGCTCTGGTGGCACAGTGGTTAAAGCACTCAGCTGCTAACTGAAGGGTCAGTGGTAAATCTTTACTTCTGTAAAGATTTACAGCTTGGAAGCCCTATGGGGCAGTTCTACTCTGTTCTGTAGGGTCGCTATGAGTTGGAATCGACTTGACAGCAGTGGGTTTGGTTTTGGTTTTAAAATCATAGCTGTTTATGCATTCATTTCTTAATACAGTCAAGACAACAAATCTTTTTGTGACCATGGTATCCAAGGAATTTGCTATAGGCTGTGGGAATAGCAAACCTATTCTTGAAATTTTCAAGTCAGCACAGTCTTCAAACATTGTGTTGTATTGTCCCCATGTTGTTGTTGTGTCATCAAGTCAATTCTGACTCATGTGGTTGTTGTTAAGTGCCTTGTGAGTTGGTTCTGACTCCTAGTGACCCTATGTACAATAGAAAGAAACACTGCCAGGTCTTAATCTTTCCTCACAATCTTTACTATGTTTGAGCCCATTGCTGCAGCCACTGTGTCAATTCATCTCGTTGAGGGTCTTCCTCTTTTTCACTGACTCTCTACTTTACCAAGCATAGTGTCCTTCTCCAGGGACCAGTTCCTCCTGATAACATGTCCAAAGTAGGTAAGACGAAGTCTCGCCATCTTCGCTTCTAAGGTACATTCTGGCTATACTTTTTCCAAGACAGATTTGCTCATTCTTCTGGAGGTTCATGGTATATTCATTATTCTTTGCCAACACCTTAATTCAAAGGCATCAATTCTTCTTCGGTCTTCCTTACTCATTGTCCAGCTTTTGCATGCATATAAGGCAAAAACACTATGGCTGAAGAAAATGGGAGGCCTCACACTACCTGATTTTAGAACCTACTATACCACCATGGTAGTCAAAACAGCCTGGTACTGGTACAGTAACAGACACATAGACCAATGGAACAGAACTGAGAACCCAGATGTAAACCCATCTACCTACGAGCAGCTGATATTTGACAAAGGACCAAAATCCATTAAATGGGGGAAAGATAATCTCTTTAACAAATGGTGCTGGTACAACTGGATATCCATCTGTAAAAAACGAATGAAACAGGACCCATACCTCACACCATACACAAAAATTAACTCAAAATGGATCAAAGACCTAAATATAAAATCTAATACAATAAAGATCATGGAAGAAAAAATAGGTACAATGCTAGGGGCCCTAATACAATGCACAAATAGTATATGAGACCTAACTAACAATGCACAAATAGCAGAAAAGAAACTAGATAACTGGGAGTTCCTAAATATCAAACATTTATGTTCATCTAAAGACTTCACCAAAGAGTAAAAAGAGAATCTACAGACTTGGAAAAAAAAATTTGGCTATGACATATCCAATAAGGGTCTAATATCTAAAATCTACAAGATACTGCAACACCTCCACAACAAAAAGACAAATAAACCAATTAAAAAATGGACAAAGAAGAACATGGTGCCGTAGACAGAAGCACCACGTCATCCCTCCACAGCGAAGACCCAAAAAACTAAGTAAAACAGAGACAAATGTCAATCCTAGAACCCTAAGTGTCAAATGAAGGAATAAAGGACTCAACCAAGCACCAAATGGAATAAGAAACTGAGAGGACAGACAGCAAGGAGAGATATGGAGTGGAGGTCCTCTATCAGTTAACATGGCATGGATTTGCCATCTTGGACTCAGCCACCGAGATCAGCAGACAGTAGAACGGAAGGCAGCTTCACAGAGCTCCCAGCAAGAGACAGAGCACCCGATAACTAGTGATACATAGTTTCTCACTCCCCACTCTTCTTCCCCCTGCCAAGGTTCCTTGGCCAGGGATACACTGGTTCCATGCCCCTTGGATTCACCCCACCCACACAGTTGCTGTTGCTTTTTTCTACTTCTTTTGGTTTCTTCTCTCTCTCACACATTTGTCCTTTCCTTTCTCTTGAACACCTGGCTCCATGTGCCATCTCTGCTCCTTCCTGATAGGCTGTGAAGTACCGCTTGGCTGGGGAACCACTCCCTGGTCCACGTTGCCATGCCGGTGGGCTCCCTGGGGGCATTTTTTTCTTTTTTCCTTTTTGTTTTTCTTCGTTTCTCACCTCTAATCTTCCTTCTTTTCCTGTCTCCTGAATACCTAGCACTGTGTGCCATCTCTGCTCCTTCTAGAAAGTCTGTGCAGTACTGCTCAACTTGGGAGCCACTTCCCTGGTCCACACTGCCAAGCCGTTGGCTCCCATGGGGATTTTTTTTCCCTTTCTTTTCTCAACCATCCTTCCTTTCTTTTCTCCTGAACACCTGGTGCCATGTACCATCTCTGCTCCTTCTAGATAGGCTGTGCAGTGCCACTCAGCTAGGGAACCACTTCCCTGGTCTGCACCACCACACCAGTGGGCTTCCTCAGGGCATTTTTTTTTTTTCTTTTTCTCTTCTTTTCTTGGTTTCTTGTCTCTCTCTACCATCCTTCCTTACCCTTCTGAACACCTGGCACCATGTGCCATCTCTGCTTCTTGACAGGTCGTGTAGGGCCGCTCAGCTGGGGACCTGCTTCTGGTGGGCTCCCTGGGCGGATTTTTTTTTTCTTTCTTTCATTTTTTTCCTCAGTCTTGTGTCTCTCTACCTTCCTTCCTTACCCTTCCTCCTGAACACCTGGCACCATGTGCCATCTCCACTCATTCTTGATCGGCTGTGTAGCACCACTCAGCTAGGGACCCACTTCTGGTGGGTTCCCCTGGAGCATTGTTTTCTTTACTTTTTCTTCTTTTTTTCCTCGGTTTCTTGTCTCTGTGTTCCTTTGTTTCCTTCCTCCCAACCACCTGGCATCCTTCTTTCTTTTCTGTTTCTCGTCTCTCTCTACTTTCCTTCCATTCCTTTCTCATGACCACCTGGCTGCGTGTGCCTTTCTCTCTCTCTTTTTTGTTTTTAATCTAGTTTCTTATCTCTCTCTCCCTTCTTTCCTTTCCTTTCTCCCACCTACCTAGCTGCATGTGCTGTATCTGCCCCTTCTTGACAGGCTGTGCCTCACCATCCAGCTAGAAAACCACCAACACATGGCTTCCCCTGGTTTTCACTACTCCAATGGTAGGCTCCCTCATCACTATTTTTTTTTTTTTTTTGGCTCCTCTTTCTCTTCTTTCCCACACCCACTTAGCTCCAGATGTCACAACCTTACCCCTCCTTCCTGCCTATCTGCACCATGCACTGAGCATCATACCCCTGAGCAGCACAAGCACGGTCTACCAGAACCTGCCCTGCACTGATCCCTGGCCTTGCCCTGTCGGCTGCAGTACACACCACAAATGACCCATCCCAGCCCCTCCCCCTCTGTTGGACCTGCCCCACTGCACCATAGCTGAGCAACTGGCCTTGCCCATTGGACAAGGTGGTGAGAAGTATCATGCCCACAGACAAGCAAACAACAAAGAATGCCCAGCCAGCCTGCTCAGACATAAGCAAATAAAACAAAAAAGCAGGATGAAACAATCAATAAATGAAGAAAATAGTTACTTAATGTCCTGAAGACAGCAGACAATAATATCAAAACATACTAAAAAAAAAGACTGGATGGTTCCAGTAAGTATCCAAAATGAAACACCAGATGATACCTTCCAGCAGAAGAAAAAGTGCTGGAATTACCTGATAGGGAATTCAAATCTCTAATATTCAAGGCTATCGAAGAGTTGAAGGAAAAAGAAGACAAAAATGAGGAGAAAATAGACAAGATCATGGAAAAGACAGACAAAACCATGGAAGAATTCAGGAAAATAATACAGGAACAAAATGCCACAGTAAATTCACAACTAGAAATCATACAAAAATAGCAATTAGAAATCCAAAAGATAAACAACAAGATTTCAGAAATGGACAGTGTCATAGAAGGTTTGAGGAGCAAGTCTGAAACAATGGGAGGCAGGATCAGCAAAATTGAAAACAAATCCTTGGATACCACTTTGAGGAAAAATCAGAGAAAAGAATGAAGAAACAATGTGGGATACAATCAAAATGAAAAATTTGCTAGTGATCAGAGTTTGAGAACAGGGGGAGAAAATGGAAAACACAGAGAGGATCATTAAAGAATTGCTGACAGAAAACTTCCCTAATATCATGAAAGATGAAAACCTGACCATCCAAGAAGCTCAACAAACCCCAGACAGGATAGACCCAAAAGAAAATCATATCATAATCACACTTTCTAAAACCAAAGACAAAGAAAGAATCCTGAGAGCATTTCAAGAAAAATGAAAAATCATATACAGATGGGAACAATAAGACTAAGCTCTGATTACTAGGCAGAAAACATGCAGGCAAGAAGGCAACAGTATGACATACATAAAATCTTGAAAGAAAAAAATTGCCAACAAAGAGTAATATATCCTGCAAAACCCTCAATCAAATATGATGGTGAAATTAGAACATTTCCAGGTAAACAGAAATTAGGGGAATATGTAAAACCCAAACCAAACTTACAAGAATTATTACAAGGAGTCCTTCGGTTAGAGAACCAATAGCATCAGACGACAGCCTGAATCTAGGATGCAAGACCACATTAGGTACCAACCTAGGTAATAAACTCTCAAGGATAAATCAAAACTAAAATATTTACAACAGGGAACCAGAGAGGTTAATCTGTAAATTACAACAATGTCAAGACAATAAAAGAGGGAATAAACAGTGTACGTATAGAATTTTCAAATGGAGAGCCAGTCAAGGCGATACCAAGTAATAAAAGACCAGTTCAAACTTAGGAAGATAAGGGTAATTTCAAGGTAACCACAAAGAAAGTTAACAAATCTACTCATCAAAATAAAGAAGAAAAACATAAAGTCTCAGTAAACACAAAATCTAGAAAAATGAAAGAGACAGGCAATCACAAAAGGACAAATATTGTACGAAACCACTACCATAAAAACTCATGAAAAGATTTACACAAAAGAAAAAAATCTTTGATGGTTACGAAGGAGGGGGAGGGTTGGGGAGGAAAAAACACTAAGTGGACAATAGATAAGTGGTAACTTTGGTGAAGGGTAAGACAGTACACAATACTGGGGAAGTCAGCACAACTTGACAAAGGCAAGGTCATGGAAGCTCCATAGATACATCCAAACTCCCTGAGGGACCAAATTACTGGTCTGAGGGCTGTGGGGACCATGGTCTCTAGGAACATCTAGCTCAACTGGCATAAAAGACCAGACTTACCGTTCTGACAGAGATTGGAGAAACCCCAAGAGTATGGCGCAACACCCTGTTAGCTCAGTAATGAAGTCACTCCTGAGGTTCACCCTTCAGCTGAAGATTAGACAGGCCCATAAAACAAAATGAGACTAAATGGGCACACCAAACCAGGGGCAAGGGCAAGAAGCCAAGAGGGGACAGAGGAGCCTAAGTTCGAGAAGAGGAGAGCGTTGACATGTTGTGGGTTTGGCAACCAATGTCACAAAACAATATGTGTATTAACTGTTAGTGAAAAGCTAGTTTCCTCTGTAAACCTTCATTTAAAGTATAATAAAAAAAAAAAGTAAAAAAATGGGCAAAGGATGTGAACAGACACTTCCCCAAAGAAGACATTCAGGCAGCTAACAGACACATGAGGGAATGCTCAGGACCATTAGCCGTTAAAGAAATGCAAATTAAAACTACAAGGCTGGCACTAATCCAAAAAACATGAAATAACAAATGTTGGCAAGGTTATGGAGAAATTGGAACTTTTATGCACAGCTGGTAGGAATGTAAAATGGTACAACCACTTTGGAAAATGATATGGCGCTTCTTAAAAAGCTAGAAATAGACATACCATGTGATCCAGCAATTCTACTCCTAGGACTATACCCAAGAGAAATAAGAGCCATCACATGAATAGACATATGCACACCCATGTTCGTTGCAGCACTATTCACAACAGCAAAAAGACAGAAACAACCTAAATACCCACCAACAGACAAATGAATAAACAAATTATGGTACATACAGACAATGGAATACTATGCAACGATAAAGAACGATGATGAATCCTTGAAAGAGCTTACAACATGGATGAATCTGGACGGCATTATGCTGAGTAAAATAAGTCGGTCACAAAAGGACAAATATGGTATGAGACCACTATTATGAGAACTCAAGAAAAGGTTATGAGGGTGGGGAGGGACAAGGAGGGGAAATCACTAACTAGATAAGTAAACAAGGATCAACTTTGGTGATGGGAAGGACAATACACGATACAGGGGAAGTCAGCACAACTGGACCAAAGCAAAAGCCAAGAAGTTTCCTGGACACATCCAAACACTCTGAGGGACAGAGTAGCTGGGGCTGGGGCCTGGGAACCATAGTTTTGGGCACATCTAGGTCAATTGGCATAACATAGTTTATAAAGAAAATGTTCTACATCCCATTTTGGTAAGTAGCCTCTGGGGTCTTAAAAGCGTGCAAGCAGCCATCTAAGATACATCAATTTGTCCCATCCCACTTGGAACAAAGGAGAATGAAGAAAACCAAAGACATAAAGAAAATACTAGCTCAAAGGACTAAAGGACCAAATGAACCAGAGGCTCCACCAGCCTGAGACCAGAAGAACTAGATAGTGCCCAGCTACCAACACGAACCTCCTGACAGGGAACACAACAGAAAGTCCCAGAAAAAGGGGGAGAAAAACAAAGAACAGAACTCAAATTTACATAAAAAGACCAGACTTAATGGTCTGACAGAGACTGGAGGAACCCCAGAAACTATGGGCCCTGGACGCACTGTTAACCCAGAACAGAAACCATTCCTGAAGCCTACTCTTTAGGCAAAGATTTAGACAGGGCTATTTTTTATAAAACAAAAAATAACACACCTGAGGAATGTGCTTCTTAGTTCAATCATATATACAAGACCAAACGGGCAGCTCCTGTCCAAAGGCAGGATGAGAAGGCAGAAAGAGACAACCCACCACTGCCGTCGAGTCGATTCTGCTATGAGTCGGAGAACTGGTCAAATGGACACAGGGAACCCGGAGTGGAAAGGGGGAGTGTCATGGATTGAAATGTGTCCCCCCAAAATATGTGTCAACGTGGTTAAGCCATGACTCCCAGTATTGTGTCGTTGTCCTCCATTTTGTGATTGATATAATTTTCCTGTTGTTGTTAGGTGCCATCGAGTTGGTTCCGACTCATAGCGACCCCACGCACAACAGAATGAAACACTGCCAGGTCCTGCACCATCCTTACAATCCCTGCTATGCTTGAGCTCACTGCCGCAGCCACCATGTCAATCCACCTCACTGAGGGTCTTCCTCTTTTCCGCTGACCCTGTACTCTGCCAAGCATGATGTCCTTCTTCAGAGACTGATCCCTCCTGACAATATGTCCAAAGTATGTAAGACACAGTTTCGCCATCCTTGCCTCTAAGGAGCATTCTGGCTGTACTTCTTCCAAGACAGATTTGTTCGTTCTTTTGGCAGTCCGTGGTATATTCAATATTCTTCACCAACACCACAATTCAAAGGCGTCAATTCTTCTTCGGTCTTCCTTATTCATTGTCCAGCTTTCACATGCATATGATGTGATTGACCCATAGCTTGGGTCAGGCGCACCTTAGTTTTCAAGGTGACATCTTTACTCTTCAACACTTTGAAGAGGTTCTTTGCAGCAGATTTACCCAGTGCAATGCGTCTTTTGATTTCTTGACTGCTGCTTCCACGGCTGTTGATTGTGAATTCAAGTAAAATGAAATCCTTGACAACTTCAATCTTTTCTCCGTTTACCATGATGTTGCTCATTGGTCCAGTTGTGAGGATGTTTGTTTTCTTTATGTTGAGGTGCAATCCGTACTGAAGGCTGTGGTCTTTGATCTTCATTAGTAAGTGCTTTAAGTCTTCAATTTCAGCAAGCAAGGTTGTGTCATCCGCGTAACGCAGGTTGTTAATGAGTCTTCCTCCAATCCTGATGCCCCATTCTTCTTCATATAGTCCAGCTTCTCGGATTATTTGCTCAGCATACAGGTTGAATAGGTATGGCAAAAGGATACAACCTTGACGTACACCTTTCCTGACTTTAAACCAATCAGTATCCCCTTGCTCTGTCCGAACAACTGCCTCTTGACCTATGTAAAGCTTCCTCATGAGCACAATTAAGTGTTCTGAAATTTATGTTAACCATAGTTTGTTATGATCCACACAGTCAAATGCCTTTGCATAGTCATAAAACAGAGGCAAACATCCTTCTGGTATTCTCTGCTTTCAGCCAGGATCCATCTGACATCACCAATGATATTCCCAGTTCCACGTCCTCTTCTGAAACCGGCCTGAATTTCTGGCAGTTCTCTGTCAATATACTGCTGCAGCCGTTTTTGAATGATTTTCAGCAAAATCTTGCTTGCATGTGATATTAATGATATTGTTCTATAATTTCCACATTAGGTTGGATCACCTTTCTTGGGAATAGGCATAAATATGGATCTCTTCCAGTCAGTTGGCCAGGAAGCTGTCTTCCATATTTCTTGGCATAGGCAAGTGAGCACCTCCAGTGCTGCATCTGCTTGCTGAAACATCTCAACTGATATTCCATCAATTCCTGGAGCCTTGTTTTCGCCAGTGCCTTCAGAGCAGCTTGGACTTCTTCCTTCAGTACCATCGGTTCCTGATCATATGCCACCTCTTGAAATGGTTGAATATCGACTAATTCTTTTTGGTATAATGACTCTGTGTATTCCTTCCATCTTCTTTTGATGCTTCCTGCGCCATTTAATATTTTCCCCATAGAATCCTTCACTATTGCAACTCGAGGCTTGAATTTTTTCTTCAGTTCTTTCAGCTTGAGAAACACCGAGCGTGTTCTTCCCTTTTGGTTTTCCATCTCCAGCTCTTTGCACGTGTCATTATAATACTTTACTTTGTCTTCTCGAGAGGCCCTTTGAAATCTTCTGTTCGGTTCTTTTACTTCATCAGTTCTTCCTTTTGCTTTAGCTGCTTGACGTTCGACAGCCAGTTTCAGAGTCTCCTCTGACATCCGTCTTGGTCTTGTCTTTCTTTCCTGCCTTTTCAATGACCTCTTGGTTTCTTTATGTATGATGTCCTTGATGTCATTCCACAACTCGTCCGGTCTTTGGTCACTAGTGTTCAATGCGTCAAATCTATTCTTCAGATGGTCTCTAAATTCAAGTGGGATATACTCAAGGTCATATTTTGCCTCTCATAGACTTGCTCTGGTTTTCTTCAGTTTCAGCTTGAACTTGCATATGAGCAATGGATGGTCCGTTCCACAGTCGGCCCCTGACGATATTGTCCTGACTGATGATATTGAGCTTTTCCATCATCTCTTTCCATAGATGTAGTCAATTTGATTTCTGTGTATTCCATCTGGCAAGGTCCATGTGTATAGTCGCCGTTTATATTGATGAAAGAAGGTATTTGCAATGAAGTCGTTGGTCTTGCAAAATTCTATCATTCGATCTCCGGCATTGTTTCTATCACCAAGGCCCTATTTTCCGACTACTGATCCTTCTTCTTTGTTTCCAACTTTTGCATTCCAATCACCAGTAATTATCAATGCATCTTGATTATATGTTTGATCAATTTCAGACTGCAGCAGCTGATAAAAATTTTCTATTTCTTCATCTTTGGCCCTAGTGGTTGGTGCGTAAATTTGAATAATAGTCGTATTAACTGGTCTTCCTTGTAGGCGTATGGATATTATCCTATCACTGACAGCGTTGTACTTCAGGATACATTCTGAAGCGTTCTTTTTGACGATGAATGCAACACCATTCCTCTTCAAGTTGTCATTCCCAGCACAGGAGACTATATGATTGTCCGATTCAAAATGGCCAATACCAGTCCTTTTCAGCTTACTAATGCCTAGGATATTGATGTTTATGTGTTCCATTTCATTTTTGACGATTTCCAATTTTCCTAGATTCATACTTCGTACATTCCGGGTTCCGATTATTAATGGATGTTTAAAGCTGTTTTGTCTCATTTTGAGTTGTGCCACATCAGCAAATGAAGGTCCCAAAAGCTTTACTCCATCCACGTCATTAAGGTCGACTCTACTTTGAGGAGGCAGCTCTTCCCCAGTCATCTTTTGAATGCCTTCCAACCTGGGGGGCTCATCTTCCAGCACTACATCAGACAACGTTCCACTGCTATTCATAAGGTTTTCACTGGTTAATGCTTTCCAGAAGTAGACTGCCGGGTCCTTCTTCCTAGTCTGTCTTAGTCTGGAAGCTCAGCTGAAACCTGTCCTCCATGGGTGACCCTGCTGGTATCTGAATACCGGTGGCATAGCTTCTAGCATCACAGCAACACATAAGCTTGCATGTTGCATGTTGCTGTTGATAATTTTCCTATATGTTGTAAATTCTAATCTCTGCCTATGGTTAATGAGGTAAGATTGGATTATGTTGAAGAGGATTAGGGTGGGATGTAACACCCTTGCTCAAGTCACATCCCTGATTCAATGTAAACTGAGTTTTCCTAGGGTGTGGCCTGCACCACCTTTTATCTTACAAGAGATAATAGGAAAGGGAAGTGAGCAGAGAGTGGGGAGACCTCATACCACCAAGAAAGGTGCACCAGGAGCAGAGCCAGTACTTTGCACCTGGGGTTCCTGCATAGAGAAGCTCCTAGTCCAGGAGAAGATTGATGACAAGGACCTTCCTCTAGAGCCAACAGAGAGAGAAAGCCTTCCCCTGGAGATGACACCCTAAATTTAGACTTCTAGCCTACTAGACTGTGGAAGAATAAACTTCTGTTTGTTAAAGCCATCCACTTGTGGTATTTCTATTACAGCAGCATTAGACGACTCAGACAGGGAGTGTGCTGTCACATTGTGGAGATTGCAACTGTCACAAAAACAATATGTGCATAAATTTTTGAATGAGAAATTAACCTGAGCAGTAAACTTCCACCTAAAGCACAATAAAAAGAAAACACCATGGCCTGGGTCAGGTTCACTTTAGTCATTAAACTGACGTCTTTGCTTTTTAACCCTTTAAACAGGTCTTTTACAATAGATTTGCCCAATGCAAAGCGTTGTTTGATTTCTTGATTGCTGCTTCTATGGGTGTTGATTATGGATCCAAGTAAAATGAAATCTTTGATAATTTCAATCTTTTTTCCATTTATTATGATGTTGGTTATTGGTCCAGTTGTGGACCAATTTTTGTTTTCTTTTTATGTTGAGGTGTAATCCATACTGAAGGATATGGTCTTGATCGTCATCAGTAAGTGCTTCAAGTCCTCTTCCCTTTCAGCAAGTAAGACTGTGTCATCTGCATATCACAGGTTGTTAGTGAGTCTTCCTCCAATCCTGATGCCACATTCTTCTTCATATAGTCCAGCTTCTCAGATTATTTGCTCAGCATACAGATTAAATAAGCGTGGTAAAAGGATACAACTCCGATGCACACGTATCCTGATTTTAAACCATGCAGTATCTCCTTGTCCTATTTGAATAACTGCTTCTTGGCCTATGTACAGGTTCCTAATGAGCACAGTTAAGTGTTCTAGAATTCCCATTCTCCACAATATTACCCATAATTTTTTATGATCTGCACAGTTGAACACCTTTGCACAGTCAATAAAACACAGGTAAACATCTTTCTGGTATTCTCTGCTTTCAATCAAGATCCATCTGACATCAGTAATGAATGATATACCTCGTTCCACATCCTCTTCTGAATCTGGCTTGAATTTCTGGCAGTTTCTTGTCAATGTACTGCTACAACAATTTTTGGTTTGTCTTCAGCAAAATTTTACTTTTGCGTGATATTAATGATATTGTTCAATAATTTCTACATTCTGTTGGATCACCTTTCTTTGGAATGGGCACAAATATGAATCTCTTTCAGTCCTTTGGCCAGGTAGCTGTCTTCCAAGTTTCTTGGCATAGACAAGTGAGTGCCTCCAGCGTTGCATCTATTTGTTGAAACATCTCAATTGGTATTCCATCAATTCCTGGAGACTGATTTTTCACCAATGCCTTCAGTGCAGCTTGGACTTCTTCCTTCAATACCATCAGTTCTTGATCATGTTCTGACTCACAGTAACCCTATATGACAGAGCAGAACTGCCCAATAGGGTTTCCTAGGCTGCACTCTTTATCGGAGCAGATTGCCAGTTCTTTTCTCTGACATAGGCAAAGCCTCTGGGTGGGTTCAAACTGCAGACCTGACCTTTCGGTTAGCAGCCGAATGCTTAACCACTGCACCACCAGGTCTCCTTCCATTGTCTCCATAAGTATATTCATATTTGTTCATCTACCTGTCCTTAATTTTAATTCAGGAAATATGGTCACCACAGCTGAAATGGTCCAGAAGATGTATCCAACCCTCTCCCCACAGTGCAAATAGTCTACCAGGGGAAAGAAGGCAAGAATACACATAAGCACACATGTGTGCACTTTATGGCTTCGCTGATGCCCTTTCTGCATTGGAGCCACCTGATTGTAGGCTCCCCCAGATGAGCTGTGAGCTTCCTGCAGGCAGGATTGAGCCTATAAGATCCTCAGAGCCTGTGCAGGGGATACGTGCTCAAAAATGCTTGCCGCATCGAGGCATTATGCTGAATGAAATTAGTCAGTTGCAAAAGGATGAATGTTGTATAAGACCACTATGATAAGAACTCGAGAAATAGTTTAAACAGAGAAGAAAATATTTTTTGATGGTTACGAGAGGGGGGAGGGAGGGAAAGAGGGAGGGAGACAGAGATTCACTAATTAGATAATAGATAAGAACTACTTTAGGTGAAGGAAAGACAACACACAATACAGGAGAGGCCAGCACAACTGGACTAAACCAAAAGCAAAGAAGTTTCCTGAATAAACTGAATGCTTAGAAGCCCAGCATAGCAGGGGCGGGTGTTTGGGGACAATGGTTTCAGGTGACACACTAAGTCAATTGGCATAAGAAAATCTATTAAGAAAACATCCTGCATCCCACTTTGGAGAGCGGCATCTGGGGTCTTAAATGCTAGCAAGCAGCCATCTAAGATCCATCAATTGGTCTCAACCCACCTGGAGCAAAGGAGAATGAAGAACACCAAGGACACAAGGTAATTACAAGCCTAAGAGACAGAAAAGGCCACAAAAACCAGAGACTACATCAGCCTGAGACCAGAAGAACTAGATGGTGCCTGGCTACAACCGTTGACTGCCCTGACAGGGAACACAGCAGAGAAGCCCTGAGGGAGCAGGAGAGCAATGGGATGCAGACAACAAATTCTCGTAAAAACACCAGACTTAATGGTCTGACTAAGACTGGAAGGACCCCAGTGGTCAGGGCCTCCAGGCCTTCTGTTAGCCTAGGACAGGAACCATTACCAAAGCCAACTCTTCAGACATGGATTAGACTGGACAATGGGATAGAAAAAGATGCTGGGAAGAATGAGCTTCTTGGATCAAGAAGACACTTGAGACTATGTAGGCATCTTCTATCTCGAGGGGAGATGAGAGGGCGGGGGGGGCGGTCAGAGGCTGGCAGAATGGACATGAAAAAGAGAGTGGAGGGAAGGAGCGGGCTGTCTCATTAGGGGGAGAGCAACTAGGAGTATATAGCAAGGTGTGTATAAATTTTTGTATGAGAGACTGACTTGATTTGCAAACTTTCACTTAAAGCACAATTAAAAAAAAAAAAAAATGCTTGCCGCATTGAGACAAAATACAAGGCAGCTGGTAGTGTACCTGCTTAGGGGACACAGAGAAACCCCAGTGGAGGTCAGAGGAAGGTACCAGTTGTTTTACGTACATTACCTTATTCAAAGTAAAATTAAACAACTCTCTGAAGTAGGAGGAAACCCTGGTGGCATAGTGGTTAAGAGCTACGGCTGTTAACCAAAAGGTTGGCAGTTCGAATCCGCCAGGTGCTTCTTGGAAACTCTGTGGAGCAGTTCTACTTCGTCCTATAGGGTCACTATGAGTCAGAATTGACTCGACTGATACGGGTTTGGTTTTGGTTTTTTTATGAAGTAGGCATTACTTGCCCAAGGTCGCTGAGCTGGTAAGTGACAGAGGCTGGATTTGAGCTCAGTTCTCCCTGACACTTCACTGCCACGTTCTGCTTCCTCCTTGTTGGAAAAGATTTGGTGGAGGGGGTGTATGAGTGGGGCTGGTTACAAAGTCACTAAGATAATACATATGCATTCTTTTATCTAATTGTTGATCTGAACAGGTTGCTATTGTTGTCACATGCCCTGAAGTCAATTTTGACCTGTGGCAACCCTGTGTGACAGAGCAGAATTGCCCCATAGGGTTTTGGAGGCTGTAATCTTTATGGGAGCAGGTTGCCAGGTGTTTTTCCCAAGGACCCACTGGGTGGGTTTGAATAGACAACCTTTCAGCCTTAACCAAGTGCTTAACCTTTGCACCACCAGGGCTCCTTTAGCAAATGATCCTGCTGAAGAGGGAGGGCTCCTTTCCCCTTCTGCGCAACTCCACAGAACCCAAGAATCCCCCAGCCCTTGACTGGCACGTCCCTCCACCACCCCTTCCTCTCCAGCACTCCCCTGCCTTGCCCTGAGGTCCAGAGTCCTGCCTGCCCCCACCAAATCCCTGGGTTACTGGGAAATACTGATGTCAGTGCACTGACAACATCAGCCACCAGCCTGGAAAGCAAGGGGCTGAGACCACTTATCTCACCATGACAGTATCTATCCCCTTTCTCATTTCCTGCCAGCTCTATTTGCACATCTCCCTGCTCTCTTCACCGCCTAGTTCACTCACTATTGACGCAGACTTCCCCCTCCCTCACAGGGGCCCACGAAGGGCCAAGGAGGCTCTCTCTGAGTCACACACTCCCCCTCTGACTACCCCTTCAGCCATAGGCCCACTGCCCTTTCCCCCAAGATCAGTGAGGCATCCCTATATGACCTCTCAGCCTTGTTTTCCTCATTTACACGGTAGGAATAAAAACACTGTCTGCCTTGCCTACCTTTCTACTTAACTCACAGGGAAAATGGTCAGCATGCAAAAGTGTACATTTCAATGATCAAAAAAGCATTAACTTACCAGAAAATGCAAGGCCTAACCATTATCACTGGAGCCCTCGTGGCACAGTGGTTAAGAGCTCAGCCGCTAAGCAAAAGGTCAGCAGTTCGAATCCACCAGGAGCTCCTTGGAAATCCTATGGGGCAGTTCTACTCTGCCTATAGGGTTGTACAGTCAGAATCAACTCCATGACAATGGGTTTTTGGTGCCATTACCACTACTTCAAAGTGAGGGGCAGGGGACAGACCCTTTCCTCATTTAGACAAGACCTTGGCTCCCGTCCTCCCAGCCTGCCCACTTCCCCAGCAACTGCTCTGCAAGCCCCCACCCTGACCATATTTCCTCTTCCTCCTTCCTGATGCCCAGCAGGTCGGCCGTATGCCAGGGCTATGGGAGGCTGCCCTCTGCCGACCACGTGATTCCCCAGCACAGCATCCACTGGAAGTCCAGAATTTTGGACCAATGTTGCCGCCCAGTGGTCAACGGAAGCACTGCTGGGAAACGAATGTAGCTCAGCTTAGGTCTGTGTTTGGCACGTGATCTTGTGAAAAGGGGAAAGAGCAGAAATCTCCTCACGTGATTCCCGGGTTCTGTGTCCGGAGGCAGGCACATCTACCAATGCCAGGTCAAGGCTTTTGGAGAAAACGTATCTGGCCATTTCTCAAGCCATGCAAAAAAGCTGCTGGGGTAGGTGTGAGGAGTCGGGAGGAAGGAAGAGGGGATGCTAACTAGGGGGTAGCTTGTCTGATTGGTAGACAGCCCTGTCTATATTTGTATATTTTATTTCAGTGTTCAAAGCCATACGTCCACTCAGCGTTTGCCCCACTGTGGCCCATTCACTGTGACCTTGCCCTTGGTGTGCTTTTGAATACCCCCGGCCCACCCACAGGGCACCCACAGCATTTTCTGGTGGCAAAAGAGGCAGCGGCGATTTCTATTTGTCTTTTTCTTTTCACTGGATCCAAAGCGCCATTTGGAGATGAAGTTCAACAGATGAAAGCAGGGCTTCTGAGAGGAAGGAGTTGGGAGTTTCAGAGAAAAAAGAAAAGGGAAAGGAAGGGAGGCCCATCATAAGACCAAGAAGTACAGAGAACTGAGCCAGGGCCTTCTCCTGGAGACTCTGAGACAGAGCCCCAGGAAGAGGTGATGACAAAAGAGAAGGCTTCTCAAGCTTCATAAGAGGAAGTGGGCCCAAGAGAGACACATGGGAGGTCAGACAACGGCCAGGCAGAAGGAAAGACAGCAAACTGAGCTGCTGGGAGCTCCTCAGCCTTGCAGCCCTGGAGCCCTGCAGCCCTGGGCACAGGAAATGGGAGGCAGAGCCTCAGGCCCAAATGCAGGCCCGAGCCTCTGGCAGCACATGGGAGCTGGAAGAGAGAGGTGCTGGAGCCGCCAGAGGAGTTCGGCTGTCAGTTCCAGGCAACAGCCTACCTGGGCCTGGGGTGCAGGGCCCAAGTCCTGAGCAGACACCTCAGCCAAGCGCAGGCAGTAGGGCACTATGCCAGGCTAAGAACATGTTGGTGTTTGGGCTATTGCGCAGACCCTGTGCAAATACGTAGCAAATAAGCATGCCCTAGGCCACAGCACAGGCCCCTGGGTAAGGCTTGTTCCTCGAACCTATCCCTACTTCCGGAGCCCCTCAAACAACACCCCATGGCCTTCACCCAGGAAGATGCCCTGGGAGGTGGGGCTACAAAAGGAACTGACTGCCCTGGGGGGTAGGTGGAGCCCAGCACTGAGGGGGCCAGAGGGAGGCGTTTCAAGGGAGGAGCTCAGGCCAGGCTGGGGGTCGGGACTGGAAGAGGGTTTTCTTGGTTCACTCTGACTTGGTACCTCATTCTGCACAGAACTTTTTGGATGTCAGAGGGACGAGAACACTCAGAGCGAGGTGTCGCCCTCCGTGAGGACCCCGGAATCCCCTGGGCTCAGGAGGGAGAGAAGGAGACATCTCCTGGGCATCTCCAGAACCCTGGCTTGGACTCTGACCAAAGAGTGCCCACCAGCTGCTCAATAGGCCAGGCACCCCATTTCTCTGAGGCCTGCATCCCTCCCTCTGGGGTACGCCCTGCCCCTCCCCGAGTCACCCCAGGGAGAGAGGGAAAAAAAGGAAGAGAGGAGCGGCATTGACCACAGAGGAAGGAAAAGGAAGCAGAGCAGAGGAGGGAGAGGAGAAGCCACGCAGGAGTGGGTGACAGAGGAGAGCGGAGAGGCAGATCTAGGGCAGATCTGGGGCAGGGAGAGTTCGAGAAAGGGCAGGCCAAGCATCTCAAGGAGTGCCCCAAGTGCCGGGCGGCAGGGGCGGGGAGCCAAGGGGGCGGGCCGGCCATGTCCCACGGGTCCTACTATGAGTGTGCGCCCCGGGGCGGCCAGCAGCCACTCGAGTTTTCAGGGGCCCGAGGAGGGCCCGGGGACCTGGGGGACATGTGTGAGCATGAGGCCTCCATTGACCTCTCTGCCTACATTGAGTCGGGGGAGGAGCAGCTCCTCTCTGACCTCTTTGCTGTGAAGCCAGCACCTGAGGCCCGAGGCCTTAAGGGCCCCGGAACGCCTGCCTTCCCCCACTACCTGCCTCCTGACCCTCGGTCCTTTGCCTACCCCCCACACACCTTCAGCCAAGACAGGAAGGCATTGGGGCCTGGGATCTACAGCAGCCCAGGGAGCTACGACCCCAGGGCTGTGGCTGTGAAAGAGGAGCCCCGGGGACCAGAGGGCAGCCGAGGTGCCAGCCGCAGCAGCTACAATCCCCTGCAGTACCAAGTGGCACACTGTGGGCAGACGGCCATGCACCTGCCCCCGGCCCTGGCTGCACCCAGCCAGCCCCTGCGCGTCCTCAAGGTAAGAGTGGGCTAATTCTTCTCCCTGTCACCCAGGGGCTGGAGAGAGGCTGGTGTGGATGGAGGAACTTTGAGTTCGCACTAATGAGTCTGTGTTTGGTGTTTCTCTGTGAAATTGACCCACCCCAAAGCCCTCTGTTCTCACTATCCGACTGTGACCTCCCACTTTGCTTCTCTGTAAATTCACTCCCACCCTGAACCCCACCATGTGGCTGGAACCCAGTGTGTCCTGCAGCCCCGGTGGCGAGCTGCCCTGCCCTAATCCCAACCCCCATCCCAGCTTCCCTGCTTCCCACCAGGCCTCCTTCTCTTGTTTCTCTGCAGCTTGCAGAAATGCCTGCTGGTTGTAGATCAGGAGGCTCAAGAGAGAGTGAGGGAAAGTGTCCTCAGTGAGTGAGTGTGTGAAAGAGAGTTTTGGTCTCAAGCAAAAGACCCTGTGCATCTGTCTGGGCTACCATATTCCCCAGAGGCAGGACAATGACTGTTGTAACCTGGGAGAAGGCAGCTGGCTCTGAATTCTATATTCTCCTGACACCACAGCTGCACTCTGGCTGCTGGGATTCCTACCGTGCCTCCACTCTCCTTCCCCCCAGACTTCATCTCTCTGTCCTTCTTTGCCTTCCCCTTTAGGCTCCCCTGGCTGCTGGCGCACAGCCCTGCAGCCCCCTCCTCAAAGCGCCCTCTCCAGCTGGCCCCTCACACAAGGGCAAGAAGGCAGTGAACAAAGACAGCCTGGAGTACCGGCTGCGGCGCGAGCGCAACAACATCGCCGTGCGCAAGAGCCGGGACAAGGCCAAGAGGCGCATCCTGGAGACGCAACAGAAGGTGCTGGAGTACATGGCAGAGAACGAGAGCCTCCGCAGCCGCGTGGAGCAGCTCACCCAGGAGCTGGACACCCTTCGCAACCTCTTCCGCCAGATCCCTGAGGCTGCCAACCTCATCAAAGGTGTGGGGGGCTGCAGCTAAGCCCAGCTGGCTGGACTGTGGACACCAGCTCTCCTGGCCCAGCCTGATCCTGGGGACTCCCTCCCTCCTGGGGCCTTAGAGCCCCTCACAGACCAAGCAAGAGACATTGACCCTGGACAAATGGCAGTGCGGCGACAAGGAAGGGTGGGTCCCAGCATAATGATTCTGTGATAGAATAAAATTGTACTGTGACTCTGTGCTGGGGCTGTACCCTGGACCTGTGTGTGTGTGTGCGTGTGTGTGTTTGAGTGTGTGGTATGGGGGACACGGAGGGCCAGAAATGTATGTGGCTGGGTCTGCATACCTCTTGTTTACATGCCCAAATGAATGTGCTGTAATACAGACACACTGCCTACAGCTCGCCCTCACGGCTGTCACTCTACTCTTCTCATTTCCTGGTCCACTTCTGTCCTTCTGGAAGCTGAAGGCAGCCCCTCCACCCTCAGGCCCTGGCACAGCCTCTGGATACTCTTCTAAGAGAGACAAGTGAGAGCATCTCAAAAGCCTACAGGGAGATCCCAGCATGGCACCTTACAGTCCCTTATGCCTAGGCCTGCTGACTCAGGCCCTGGTCTCTCTCACCTTGAAGTATATAGGTCTTGGCGCTCCTGCTCCAGGTGACCAAAGGAAAATTCCAGATGGCTGTGATAGTTATGGTCCTCATGCTCCAGCACTAGGACTTTTCTCTCCAGTTCCACACCCTCTGTTTCCACCAGACCAACCTCATCTGGCTCCCACCTACCCACACCCATCTTTGTCCTTCATCCCCTGGGGTTCTGGTCCTTCTAAGGCTTGAGAATCTGAGTGCCTGGGAGAGAAATCAGTAGAGAATGTCCTTGATATCTGATCTGTGTGTGAGAAAATCAATAATGAGGAGGACGATAGCAATCTGCCTGTGCCAGGAAAACTCCAAATTCAGAGCATTTTCTTTTTTGCAGAACTACAGCTTAGGAGGCAGAACAGTATAGTCATTCAGGACCTCGGTTTGAATCTCCCTCTGCTACTCAAAAGCTGTGTGACCTCGAGCCAATCACTTCTGCTCTCTGTGCCTCAGTTTCCCCATCTGCAACGTAGAAATAATAATCGTGCCTACCTCACAGTGTTGTTCTGAGATGAGCTTGTAGATAAACAGAGTCCACACATAGTACGTATTACATGAAAATTGGTTACTGTTCCATTTTGCTAGAGCTGAAAGGACCTCAGAGATCACATCTAAACGTCTCATTTACAAGTGAGGAAACAGAGGCTTAGAGAGGGGAAGGGACTTACCCAGAGTTACACAGCTGGCTAGAGGCAGAAACAAAAGTAGCTCCATAAAATCACAGATCTCATGAGGTGCTGGAGGAGACCTCAAGAGATCAGCTGGTGGGCTTTGCCCTCCGACCAGCAAGATAGTGCGAGCCACATTTCATAGATAAAGCAGTCCAGAGGGGATAAGAGCGTCTCTGTAGGCTCAGTCCCTTAGCTGCCTCAACACAGAGTACCTACCCCTCTACTCTGCTCCTACCCTCAAGGATATATAGCCCAGGGTGGGGCACATGAATCACATTCAGTAAGTAAGCATGAATTCATTGCCTGACAATGTCAGAGACCCCAGGGTAGAGCTAAAGTCTTTCCTAGGCCACCAATGACTTCTAGGCCACTGCTGGGAAAGCCTGAGTTACACACCAAGGAATAATTTTCTGCATCTCCCAATTCTCTTTCTCTGATCTCCACCCTCTCCCAATCCCCCAAATGTAAGAGCCTTCCCACACTTGGCATTCTGTATAGTACGCCTGCCTCACCCAGGACCCAGTCCCTTTCTGCCTCTGCCTCTCAGGCACCATCTCTCCTATGTCTGTGTCCTGGGCCCTGTTCCTCAGGTCTGGTTTCGGAGGACAGATCCGAACCTTGAGAGATCGTGTATTCCCTCACCTGCTTAAGGCATGCTGAGGGACTGATGGGAGTGACCTGAGTTTGGAAGGGGGTGGGGACATCTCTGTGGATTCCTGGGAGAATCCTCACACCCTCCTGTCAGCCCAGGGGGCTGGGTTGTGTAAGGGGGGTTAGTACAGAACATGGTAACCAGTGACTCAACCTCCGGATTTCTTCCTCTCAGCTCAAGACCACTGCCCCTGACTCATTTCCAAGGTTCTGGGTGGTGGGTCCTGGGTTACTTCAGCATCAGCCCCAAGCTTCTTTCCCACAGCTCTGAATTGTGTCTGTCCCCAGTACCCCCTCTCCTGTCAGCTCCTCCAGGTGGCAGCCTGGCAGAGGCTTTCTGACTAGCACTGAGTCTGGGGGTGAAGAACCATACCCCCACCTACCTCTGCATAGCCCCACTGTTAGGGACAAGCCACCCGATCCCAGAATAAGGCAGAGTAGCTGAACACACCCCAATCCTTACGTCAGATCATCTCACAGGGAGACGATGGGGAGGGCTTTTAACCTGATCTGAATTGATTTTGGCCAAAGTAATTGATTCAAGTATTTGTTGACCGTTTTTTATGTGCCAGTTCCCTACTAGGTGCTGAGAATACTGTAGTGAACAAAACAAACCCAGATCTTAGCTGAAGGAATGGAAAAAAAAGTCAATAAACAAATATGCTGGATGTCTTCCTTTGCCCCTCCAGTTCCCCCCTCTACCCTTTACCACCCTACCCTGTCACCCTACCCTAAACTTCCAACAGGGTGAGGGGAGACCAGCAGGAGACTGGAGGGCAGGAGGGGAGTGAAGTTAGTGTTTATCCCCTGGCTCCCTCCCTGACACGGCTCCTCCACACAATTCCCTCTCACAGGAGTCCCCTGCCCTTAAGGCCTGCAGGGTAAGGACTCGCCTGCTGACTGGAGCCCAGGGTACTTCAACCCTTGTTGCTTTCCCTTAGCCCAGTGCACACCTTTATGGAGTACCTTCATTATAAGTTCTTCATTATCTGTTACCCCCATTTGAATATGCCCATTGGGAAAACAAACAGAGAAGAAGGCTATTTTAGTTGAGATGGTCAAGGACTCTCTGAGGAGGTGACATTTAAGTTGAAGCCTAAAAAGTGAGGAGGAGGATGCACCAAATCAGAGGGAAGGGTAAACAGCAGGGAGAACAACTGCAAAGTCCCTGAGGTGTCTGGGTGATCAAGAAAGAGAAAGGAAGGTGAGCATGCCTGGCTGAGTGGAAAGGAGGTAGGGGATAAATAAGAAAAATGCCCTCCTTGACTCTAGAATGGAGTTGCAGATGATTCTCTTTTCATTCCCTCTGCGGAGAAGGACAGTCCTTACTAAGCTGGAGTAGGACAGAGAACAAGTTTCCCTGCTCTTGGGGTCTGCTTTTCCCCACCCCAAGTCCCTCCTCTCACCTTTACCACAGTAGAGGTGCTGAGGGAAAGGAGAAGGCAGAGAGAGGGAACCCAGGCAAGAGCTCAACCCTGCCTGGGGAAGGAGCAAGGACCTGGAAGGCGGTTACTCTTAAATACCAGCAAATCAAGGTCCGAACAACACACACGTGCATTCCTATTGCTTTAGAATCCACAGCTCAGGTCCCAGCAGAACTGGGGCCCAGGACCAGAGTCCTGGGCTGAGAGACAAGTTCTCCAGGCCACAGGGAAGCTGCAGAGAAGAAGGAAGGCTGTGGGGAGATTCCGTGTAGAGGGAGGAAGCTGCCCAAGGTGAGCCTGCCAAGGTCAGTCAGCGGTGGCGGTAGCTTGTGAAAGCTGCTCCCCCTGCTCAGTGCACACCTCCCCCCCCCCCCACGGATTGCCACATGCCTGGCCCCCAAGGGCCCCCATTCCAGTGTTGCAAGATCCCGGTTGGGGTTATGGGGGTGGAAAGGGGCCTCTTTACCTCTACCCCCTACCCTTCCCCGAGCCAGCAAGGGGGCTACGGGATGGAGGGGGCCATCTAGGAGATGCTGAGGCAACAGTAGGCAGAGCAGCTGAGGTCCTGTGCACCTCTGTTTCCACAGGCTAGCCACTTCCCATCACCAGCCCTCAGAGACAGATCTCTCCTCCCAGAACTCAGCATGTACTGCTCAAAAGTGGGAGCAGTCCAACCTGGACCAACTCTTGGCTGGCCTCTGTCAGTTGCTCCTAAGAGCAGGCCTGGTCTGTTCTCAGAAAAGCCTCAAAAGCACATGAGAAATACCCTGAGGCTACTCCCATCGAAAGAGGGTGGGCATTTTCAGAAGAAAATTGCTGTACACACACAAAAAAAATCAGTTGCCATTGCATCGATTCCGACTCACGGCAACCCCATGGGTTATAAAATAGAGCTGCTCCATAGGGTCTTCTTGGCTGTAATCTTACCAAAGCAGATCACCAGGCCTTTCTTCCGTGGTGCTGGGTGGGTTCAAATCGCCAGCTTTTAGATTAGTAGACATGAGCACTGTTTGCACCACCAAAGGTCTTAAAAGGGCTGTAACTGACCATCAATTCCAACTTTGTGGAGCAGCAGAATGGTCCTAGGAGCTGGGAAAGGGAAGGATTCCTAATAAGCAGAAATCCACCTGCAGGCCTCTTGCCTCTACTCTTCTGCACAGAAATGGGACTCAGGTAGGCAGAGGCAAGCTGCACACTGAATGAACCCATTCCCCTCACCCTGCAAGCTAAACTTCACTCCAAAGCTCCAAACTGTCCAAACCCCTGTTGCCCCCCACACCTAGGGTTGTCGCCTCTGGCCAGGCCATCCAACCCTGCTGCAATCGGGACGGTTTGCAAAACGCCTGCTAGCTCCCGCCTTGTCACCATCTGAGGTTAGGACTGTGCTCGGGAGATAAGCCCAGGCCCCACCCGCCTGTCCCAGAGTGAGACTGCTGGCCTGCTGCAATCAGGACGGTTTGCAAAACCCCTGCTGGCTCCAGCTCTGTCACCATCTGAGGTTAGGGCTGTGCCCTGGAGATAAAGTCTAGCCCCGCCTACCAGCCCTGCCTTCAAACCTCACAGGCAGCATGGCCTCAAAAAACAAAGCTCCTGGGGAGCCTACTCAGGGTCTGGAAGCCTTGCTCAGGCCCAGAGCCAAGACTCCTTTACCCTGGTCCTCTCCTCACCTCTTCTCCTTTCCATGTCTAACCTCACCTTTGCACACTGCCCTCATTACCATCCTCTTCCCTCCCTCTCCTCACCTTCCATCTTCTAGCCTCACCCTTCCTCTTTCCTCACCTCCCTCCTACCTTCTCCCCCCATTCATTCGTTCATTTGCTCAAACAAACAACAACCCAAACCAGTTGCCATCCAGTTGATTCCAGCTCACGGTGACCAAACCCAAAACCAAACCCACTGCCATCGAGTTGATTCCAATTCATAACAACCCCATACGGTTTCCAAGGCTGTCAATGTCTATGGAAGGAAACTGCCACATCTTTCTCCCTCAGAGCCACGGTTGGTTTTGAACCACCGACCTATTGGTTAGCAGCTGAGTGCTTTAACCATTGTGCCACCAGGGCTCCTTCATGGTGACCAAGTACTTATTAAACACCTACTCTGGGCCAGGTGCTTTGCTTGTTTTAGGGGCTACCGGATAAACGAGGAAGACACTCCCTGCCCTGGTGGGGCTTGTGGAATAGTGAAGGGGGCAAACATAATACCACAAATAAACATATAATTCTAAATCGTGAGCAGGGCTATGTGGTAAAAGTAAAGGGATGACTAATGACAGGTATTAACAAGGGCACCTGATTTCAATATGGAGGTCAGGAAAGGCTAATTTGCAGAAGTAACATAAAAGCAGATATCTAAAAGGTGAGAAGGAATTTGACAAAAAGTGGGGTTCCCATCAAAGAGTAAACCAAAAAAAAAAAAACCAAACGCTTTGCCTTCGAATGGATTCCTAGCGACCCTATGGGACAGAGTAGAACTGCCCCACAGGGTTTCCAAGGAGCAGCTGGTGGATTCAAGCTGCTGAGCTTCTGGTTAGCAGCTGAGCTCTTAACCACTGTGCCACCAGGGCTCCCATCAGAGAATAGCGTATGTAAAAGCTCCAAAGCAGGTCCTTTCGTTCACTGACAGAAGGTGCAGGTGGCCAGGCCAGTGACTGACAGAGAGAAGGAAGAATGAGCTCAGAGAGGAGGACGAGGGCAGGTCTCTCTCGGACGGGATTCAGAGTATCAGAGGGAGGACCAGGCTTCCAAAGGAAGAGGACATGTTCTCTCTTTAAGTGAGAAATAGAAGAGATGGCAGCACATAGGTTTGTAGCAGACTGAAGATGATCCTTTCTAATGGTTTCTATTTGCACTGTGAAAGAAGAGGCAACTACAAAGGGACTGAGCAAAGGGGAGGCTTGAAGGTGTACAAGCCTAGTTGCTGAGAGTGGAAAAGGAGCTAATTGTTGAGATTCCTGTCTTGGGAGGGCTCAATTGAAGTTGATGATGATCGTTGTAGAGCACCAATAGTCTGTCCTTTGGGATGATTTCCTTCAGGGGACCTTAGCTGCTTGGGGACCGTTGTAGAGAAGATAAATGTTGGTTTCATCTAGAGTTGGGGTTTAACCAGAAGGTGAGATGGAAAGGATAGACAAGTAAGGGCATCGAAGGCATTTACATAAGAGGGATTGTAGTGGTGAACCTGGAACCCAAGGTGCATGCGGAGAGATGTAAAGACAGGAACGGGCTGATGGAAAAAAGTAGAAGGGCCAGTGCATCCTCAGTGAGTGAAAAGAACAGCTGCACTGAGCCAACTTGAGCAAACAAAACTTAAAGAAAGGAGATCTTATCCACGGGCAGGTGTTTGATTCAGTTATTTCATAGGTGCTGCAGTTCCAGGTGATGATAAGGCTCAGACACGGACCAAAAACCCAAAAACCAAACCAAGTGCTGTCGAGTCGATTCCGACTCATAGCGACCCTACAGGACAGAGTAGAACTGCCCAGTGGTTTCCAAGGAGCGCCTGGTGGATTCGAACTGCCGACCCTTTGGTTAGCAGCCATAGCACTTAACCACTACGCTACCAGGGTTTCCCAGCCAGGGACAGATTACCCATAAGCAAGGTATGCACAGGCTTACTTGTGCTTACTTATAATCTGTAGCGCAAAATTTCACCTGTTTTTCACCATGTCACAGGTGTGGTGAAACCCATGTGAAATTGTTCACTACAGATTAGCAGGTAAACACAATTAAGCCCATGGGTACCTTGTTTACCGGTTAATCCGCCCCTGGGCTCCGGGTGTGACTCTGAGAGTGGTTTGCTAAGGTGGCATGAAGAAGAAGATTGTGAGAAATGAGAGGGTGAAGAAGCTGAGAGTTCAGCACACTGGATGGAGCACCCACGTGGATGATGACCACACCTAGGATGACTGCTCTCCTCACTCCATTCTCATTCCTACATCCTCTCTTTCACCTCCACTTCATCATCGCCATCCTCTCTCCTTATCTCTAATTTCCTTACCTCTACACCTTCTTCATCACCTCCATCCTTGTGTCCCCCAAAAGATATGCTGAAGTGCTAAGCCTGGTACCTGTGAAAGTGACCTTGTTTGGAAACAGGATCTTTGAAGATGTTATCGGTTAAATTGACAAGAGGTCATAATGGAGTAGGGTGGCCTTAATCCAATCTGAGTGGTGTCTTTATAGAAGAGGAAAAGAGACACAGACAGAGGAAGGACAGTCCCGTGAAGATGCCTCTACAAGCCAAAGAACACCTAGGGGCTACCAGAAGCTGCAAGAAACAAGAAGGGGCCTTCCCCTAGAGACTTCAGAGGGCGCGTGGCCAGCCCACACATTGATTTGGACTTCTAGCCTCCAGAACCATGAGCCAATAAATTTCTGTTCTTATAAACCCTTCAGTTTGTGCTATTTTGTTATGATTGTATTAGATTGAAAGTAATACAATCTCCATCCTCTCTAACGCCACCCTCTCTTATCACCTCATCCTCTCTCCTTATCCCCACTGTCTCTCCTCGTCCAGCTTGTCTCCTAACCCTCATCTTTTCAGCCTGTTCCTTTCATCGCAATTTTATTTCCTCTCCACGCTGTGCACTTGAGAAGCAAAGCCTGTGCTCAGAAGCCTGACTTTTTATTGTTGTTAGCTGCCATTGTGTCAGCCCCCAACATACAGTGAACGCAGGCACAGCGGAACAAAACGCTGCCCAGTTCTACGCCACTTGAGTTCAAATCCCACAGCGCCACTTGCCAAAAGTTGCCTCCTTTTGCAGTGTCTCAGTTGTAAAAACTCATAAGGTTGCTGGAAGGATTACATGAATATCAAGTGCTTGGAACAAAGGACTCGCTCAGTAAAATAATTATTCTTCTCATCCTCTCTCCTCACTTCCTTGCTCTTTTCCTCACTTTCATCTTCTCATTTCCATTATCGCTCTGCAGAGAGGCAGAGATGAATAAGATTCAGTCCATGTTCAAAGTCTAGCTGGGGAAACAAACACAAAAATAAATGTCCGGATAATATAGTAAGTGCTACTTCAAAGATGTGAAAGAAATGCTAAAGAAAAACTAAGTCTGCCTAAGGGGGTAAAGAAAACACTCAACACGCAGATTACCTTCAGCTGGTCCTTTAAAGAGAAGGAAGAATTTGGCAGGCAAAGGCAGGAAGGAGGTACTCCAGCAGAAGCAGCACAAGGTGTTTATACATACTCATGTGTGAAATTAGCCGTAGATCAACTCCTACCCAGGCAGGGGCGCACCTACTTCAGTATGGCCACAAGGGAGCAGCAAAACCTTAGGAGTGGCTGCAGGCCAGAAAACCTGAGGAGAGTCAAACAGATCATGAAGTCATCGCAAGAATCCTAAGAGGAGATTCTTCCCAGATTGAGCTGACTGAATCATTCAGAAAAAAAAAAAGGCTCGGGTACTTGGAGAAAAAGCCCAGGTTTGTCTTAGATAAAAAACAAGAGTTCCCTAAATATGGGTGCACATGTAATAAAAGACAGTTCTCTGAGTGAAAAGCGTATGTTTCATATGTACTCTTCACTCGACTTAGTATTTACCATGAACCAGACACTGTTCTCAGCGCTTTACAAATATTCACTTACTCCTCGTAACAACCCTATCTAAAACCCATTGCCAGCAAGTCGATTCCCACTCATAATGACCCTATAGGACAGAGTAGAACTACCCCATAGAGATTCCAAGGAGTGCCTGGTGGATTTGAACTGCCAACCTTTTCGTTAGCAGCTGTAGCTCTTAACTGCTATGCCACCAGTGTTTCCATAACCCTATCAGGTAAGTACAATTATCATCCCCATTTTGCAGATTGGGAAAATGAGGCACTTGGCCAAAGTTACATGAATAGAAAAGTGGTAGTTGGTTTCGTTCCAGAATTTGGGCACCCCTCTTTTAATCAGTAGTTCCAGCAGAGCTCCGGTACTTAGGGAGTATAAGATGCAGTCTTCCTAGGAAGTCAGCAGCCCTTCTCTAAATACTAGTCCTTGTTCAGTCACTAATTAGCCATGTTGCCTTAAGACATATCACTTCACCTCTTGTTTTTATTCAAAAGTTAAATAATGGGGTTAGGTTCAGTTCCTTCATCCCAAAACTGTAGACTAGGCCCTGTGGGCTGTGCGGAGTGCTGTGGATACAAAGACGGACAGGAAGCAGGCCCACCTTCAAGGAGTTCAGGATGTGGAGGGAGGGCCACTAAGCCAACAATTATAACAGACGATGACAAGTGTTCTCTGAGGAGCTGGGAGACGGAGCCTGTCCTGTGAAGTAGACCCCCTCCCCCTCTAGCAGGTGTGGAATTTGGGCAGGAGGTGTTAAGAAAGGCTTCCCACAGTAATTACAGGAAAGGTAGGCATTAGCCAGAGAGCTGGGGAGGAGGGGTATCCAGGCAAGGGAAACAGGATGTGAAAACATAGCGTGAGCAAAGAGAACAAAGAGAGCTCCAAGAGTCCTGTAAGAACATCTTCGAACATCTTCTATTGATCTCCATTTTTGGGCCTATAAGCCCCGTACACCTAATCCAACAGCCTCTCGTAGGGGTATCAATCAATGAACGTGTATTTGTTGACACCTACTAAGCACATTACACAGACACAGATGCTTCAAAGTCTTGCAGCTTATTTAGAGTCACCCAGATGTCATATTGGGGCTTGTGAAACGCTGAAGCCTGGTTTATCTATCTCGGAGGAGGTAGGCAAGCATCTATGAAGCAAAGAATTCCTTCCACATATGCATTATATTGACACTAATTTTTTAGTTCCAGGAAACTTCCAAAGTTTCCCACTTAGGAAAGCAGAGCAATTGGGATGAGGGATGGAAGATTAGGAGAACATTCATCATGGATGAGGCAGGTCACTGGAGACCTCAGGAATAACATCTCCCCCCCACCAGCGCTCCACCTCTGGCACCCTGGGAAGAGGGCAACTTTGGCCCTCGAGTTCACATCCGATCTCCTGGCAGGGAACCGTAGACTTAGTCAACAAGGCTCAAATCTTGAAAAAATGCGCAAGAGTGGTGGAGGGGATATTGAGAGAGATAGTAGAGTAGAAATCCAGAAACAAGTGAGCCAGGGAAGAAGGGAGCAGAAAACAGGGTCCAGGGCAGGCTGTGCAGAGATTCTGAAGGAAGATGTTACTGCTGCTGCTATTCCTGAGGGCTGCCACAAGCAGATGTCTACATGATGAAACGCAGAAGTCTGTGAGCCTTCTCAGATCTCCTTTCTCTCAACTTCTCCCAAATGTCCGCTCTTCCTTCCTCACCCACCCTGGCTCCCGTGATCCTCAACCCCTCCGAATCCAAACCTGTTATATTGGAGGTCCTGTATCAGATGGAGCCTTGGGTCCTGAGGGAGATGGGATGAAAGAGGATTCTCGAGCTATGGCCGCAGTGAGTGAGGCTGCTCAGAGAATCCAGAGTGTCCTAGCGGGTAAGTGAGGGAACAGAGAGGGTCAGGGAAGGCTGAGGAGCACAGAGGTCTAAGGGAGGGAGACCAACACAGAAAAGGAACTCTAAGATGTTGAGGTGAAGCTGGCCGCTTGTCCCATTAAGTCCCTCCAGTGCAAGGACCTCTGCTTCTGAATCGAGACCCTGCCCAGTACTGCCATGCTGTCTGGGGAGACCCAGATACCCCAAACTACCACAGGTAAGTTGATGTCATTTAGGGGTATACCTTTCCAGTGATACCCCTAAAATCTCCAGCTCACCTACAGATTTCCATTCTTGATAGGTGCAGCCTTTTGAATTCAGGGTACAAAGGAGAGAGTTGCCTAGGGGCAAAGGTGAGAGCAACTTCTCAGATGGGGATCAGAAGTTCTTCAGCCTGCCTAGACTTCTCTAAGACCAATGTCATCAGAATTACTTACTGTGCTTTTTACCAATACAGACTCCTCCCACGACTTATTAAATCAGAGACTGGGGCAGGGGCAGGGGAGTTAGATTCAAGACACTGTATTCTAACTAGCTGCCTAATGACACTAAGAAAAAGGATAGACTCATTGCCCCTATTCCTAGTACCCATATTCCTACTGTACTATTTCCCAGCCCATCTGCTAAGCTAGATGCTACATTTCACTCCCTACCAGATTCCTGACGCCCATCTCCGTGGTTATGCCTTGTGGCCAGAACAGGGTCCCCCACAACTGGTCCAGCCAGATGGACCTGGGGTCCACAACACTGATTTTCTTCTGTATGTGCGGGTTGCCCATACTTCCAAGTGCCATCGAGAGGTGAGGTTCAAATCAAATCATTTTTCCATACTCTGCCTCTCTTAACCCTAAATCTCATGGTGAAGGGTAGAGAGTACAGAAAGCACCGTTTTTATTAAATTGTACTCATTTGGGGTAACTTGGAGCATGCTGATAAAGGCTGGGTGGGAACAAAGAAAAAAAAAAGACCCAAGCCATTCCTTTGTGCCACTCCTGAAGCCCCCTGGTTCTCCATTTTCAGTGAGATTTCTTCTGTTACCCCACTTCCCTCCTTTCCACCCCTATCTTGTCCTGGCCTGTCCACAGCCCTCTGTAATAGCCTATGCTGCCTGCTGCCAGCTGGACTCAGAAGACAGGCCCCTTGCTGGTACCATTGTCTACTGTGCCCAACATCTCACCAGCCCGAGCCTCAGCCATAGTGACATTGTCTTGGTGACTACTGCATAATGAGTAACATTATGTATTACACACAAACAGGTTTGGGGTGGCGGGTGGAGGACAAGTCACTTAGCTTCCTATGAAGTGGAAGAACCCATTGAGGATGGAAGAGAAGGTGTCTCAAGCTCTAAGAACTGACTGGGCAGAGGTTGGTCAATCTGCTGCCCATCCAGTTCCCTCAATCTACATTGTTTGGCCTTAGGCCACACTACATGAACTGCTCCATGCCCTGGGTTTCTCTGGACAGCTCTTCAAGAAGTGGAAGGAGTGCCCCTCAGGACTCAGTGGTGAGAGGAGTGAGGATCTTTCCACATCAACCAGAGGGAATAACTATCTCATGACCTCCTTCCCTCCAATTCTACTTCACCCTTCCAAAGTTTCCCTCTTCTCATATCACCTTCTCCCATTTCTGTACTCAGTGAGAGAGAACTGTTCCACAAGGCAACAAGTGACAAGGCAAGATGAGTGGGGACAGCTGTTTCTGACCACCCCAACTGTTAGCCACAGCCTGGCCAAACACTTGGGAGTGCTAGGAGTTTCACTGGGTGTTCCCTTGGAAGAAGAGGTGAGAAAAATTGGGGTGTTGGAAGAAAGGAGTAGCCAGGTAGCAATTGGCTATCTACCAATTCCTCCAGTAGGGTCCTTTCTCTTCACACTGGGAGGCCCGACTACTCCAGGGGTCCATAATGACTGCTACCTTTGATGGTGCCCAGCGCTCTCGACTTGACCCAATCACTCTTGCTGCTTTCGAAGACTCAGGCTGGTACCAAGTCAACCACAGTGCTGCACAGCAGCTGTTGTGGGGCCAGGGTGAGAAATAAGGGAAGAGAATTGCAGAGGGGCACTCATGACCCAAGTCAGATCAGGGGAAAGTAGGGGAGGTTGGAGGAATTATCCGCTATGGACTGCTAAGGTGCAATTGAAGCTCTAAGTATAGCTGGTGCTGAGTGATGTTTGGAACTTGATTTGCCTCTCTTCCTATCTCTCAAGCAGGATCTGGCCTGGAATTTGGCCTGTTGACTACATGTGAAACTGACTCTTCAGGCTTCTTCTGTACTGGCAGGTGTGTGTGTTGAACGGTTGGGGGGCTGTCCAGCTGTCAGTGATACTAGTGTCACTCTATCATCCCTTCCACACAGTGGGCTGGGCTGCCACTACCTGCACCTGGACAAGGGACGCTGCTCCTCAGATCCCATGCTGGGAGACTGTCGCATGTACAAGCCCTTGGTCAATGGGGTGAGTAGATTAGAGAGTGGAGAATGAAACTGAGTTGCCTGCAGAGAACTCTATCTACACAAACACTATCCTCCAACTTTCTGCCCTGCCCTTCAGAGTGAATGCTGGAAGAAGGAGAACGGATTCCCACCTGGGGCAGAGAATCCCCACGGGGAGATCTACCATTCCCAGAGTCGTTGCTTCCTTGCCAACCTCACTTCACAACTGCTCCCTGAGGACAAGACCAGGCATCCCTCTCAGATCCCACACCTCAAGGAAGGAGAGCTCACAGGCCGTTGCTACTTACATCAGTGCACGGAGAGGGGAGAATACAAGGTGCAGGTGGAGGGATCACCCTGGGTCCCATGCCTTCCAGGAAAGGCTATACAGGTGGGTACCATAAGTGGGATAGCTGTGGCACATAGGCAGAAAGAATTTTGAAACACTTATACAGTAATATATTCAAGCTATGTTGATGTTCATTCATTTTTTTACTGTCAACTGAGTCCATGACTCTGACCTATATCGTACCTTTTCCTTGGGACAGCTTGAACAAGTAATTGAGGGAGGCTATGAATCAGAATCGACTGGACAGCAACAGGTTTTTTTTTTTTTTTTTTTCAGTTTTGTAACTATACCATGCTACATACTTCTTTGCAGATACCTGGGTACCACGGTCTTCTCTTCTGTCCCCGGGGTCGGTTGTGTCAGACTAATGAAGGTGCCAGTGCGGTTACTTCCCTGCCCATGAGTGTTTCAACACAAGGCTTGCTATTGCAGCTATCTTTAGGATTAGCTGAGCCCCCAGGCCACTCCTTGGGGAAGGAACAGCGAGAAGAGCTGACAGAAGAAGTACTGCAGGCTCTGCTGAGCAGAGGAGGGACTGGCAGGTAAAGGGATGGTTCAGGCTGAGTATATAATGAACCAGCGCCAATGCTTTAAGTCCTTACTTCATAACCCTCCTCTGAAGTCTCTCTGTTCATCCCCCTTCTAAACCTGTACCTGTTTCATGAGACACTCTTCCAGGGACCATACCTTCATTAAGAAATCCCAATGTCCATTTAGGTGCTATTTCCACAGCCCATCAATTACTGCTAGTCTGGTGTTCACTGTGCATATGTGGCAGTCCCCTGGCTGCCAAGGGCCTTCAGTTGGTATGCTGCACAGGACCTTGACCCTGACTCTCCAGGAGAAGCCCCTAGAAGTATATTATGGAGGAGCTGTCTTTACCACAGAATACAAGTAAGTTAATAGTTTTCTTTCAAAACTCAATAGAGTTTGGGTATTTGGTATGGCATTCATTAAGCACTATTGTGTGTACATTGTCCTAGAGATGACAGATTATGTATTTCAAAGAACTGTTAGCAGATCCCTAACATGATCACCTCAGAGCATCACTGTGCCCCACCCCCACTGCCAATTCTAGTTTCCCCATCTCTAGATGTAGGGAAGCTACAGTGCTTTTCCTTTGTTAACCAATACCCAAGCATCTTGTCTAGCTACCTAGGCACCATAGTCTGACTCCTCCCTTAAGCTACCTCCTTCACTGCCCAGTTGTCTCTTCCTCGAAATTTAAGTTGCTGAAAGACTTGAATTTTGGTCATATTCCTACTTTCAGGTTTTCTATCCCCCCTCATTGATTTCCTGTTTTAACACTTGTATAAAGCAGGGTTTCATGAATTCTGTATAATATAGAGCCCTTCACTTCCTAAACCTAGGTACTATTTCAGGCCAATTACTTTCTATGCTCCTAGGTTGCTGGCTACCTCGAACCCTAATGGCTCCATGACCCATGTAGGTCTGTCTATGGGCCTTTGCCTAATGCTGCTAATCCTAATGGGTACGCTGGGAACCATGGCCTATCAGAAACGAGCTACCCTTCTGGTGGGACCATCTCCCCCTTATCATTCATCAGAGCTCCAAGGCACAAGGGGCCTAGCTGGAGGAGTAAGGGAGGTGTAATGACACTCAGAATATGACAGGAGTCGGGCAGAGGATTATTTCTCGGGAGAAATCTGGGTGAAAAGTCTATCTAGCATCTAGACTTAAGTTTTACTTTCTCAGAATGCCTCTTTCCCCAGCTATCAACTTTGTACTAGTCTTGCAAGGAAAAAAGAGACTTATGGTTCTGAAAATCTGTTCTTTATTTTGGTATAAAAAATAAACTCTTCAACCTGTAAAGAGTGTCACCTGTTTTCATAGTGAGCAAAGTTACAGAATAGAAACACCTGCTACTGTCTCTAAAGATACCACATATACTTTGGAAAGAAAGTCACTGCTATTTGGATTCAATGGAGGAGGGACTATCTCCCTCTTCTGATTTTCCATTATTTCACTAAATCATCACTGGGAAAACTAGTGGTTGGGATGTCACATGGTTATACCAGGAGGGCTCTACTTTATACTTATGAGCCAGCAGTAGGTCAAACTTGAGTTACAATGCTTTGGTTCCTTTTGGTTATAGCTGCAAAAGAAGCCATCAAATTCTTGGGAGCTTGATGTCTCTTGGAAAGAAGCAAGCTAGGAGGCAAACTGATGATCTGGATTTGCTTAGATGGAAAATATTTACGCTAAGAGTCCATTGATATGCTACTGTTAAAATGGCCATGCCTGTGCTGTCAGCGAGTTCAGTCAGCTCATCAGGTTACCATCTCCAGACCTCTGAGTGGCACATCCAAAATCAAGTCTCTCTGTAAACCTGTGGCCTCAACTCCAGCTGTAGTTGTCTTCTTTGATTTTAATGCCTATCAGTCCTTACCAGCTGTAGCGGCCACAGCTTGGTAAAACTTTGCCACAAAGTCTGGCTCAGTGACCTCCAGCTGCCTGACAAATTCATTGCGCTCCTGCTCGGCCCAACCTCGAAACCACTGATCCCAAAGACGGAGCTGGCACTCAAAGATACAAGGCGGTCGATTTGCCCCTGACAGATTAAGCTGCTCCAGACCATCCAGCAGTGGCTGTAATTTTCCTGGCACTGCCTTAGCTACCAGGTCCTGTAGGAAACGTTCACGCTGGGGACCTGACCAACTTGCAAACCAGTGCAGAACGCACTTCATCTCCCGGGATGTGATGTAAGACATGGAAGGAAGGGAGGAGTTAATAATATCGTCTGGCACTGAGGGTAAAGGAGAAGAGAAGGATAGTGGTATCGAAGGTGATGATTCCAGTGGCATCCTGAAACATAAAACACTGTTATATACTCTCTGGATAGCACAACAAAAACACAACTTTCTAGGAACAGGAGCTAAATCTAGCTCTCATCACACACAATCAGCGTCTACAGAGGAGATTACTTTTTATCAATTCAACTTACAGGAAAACAAGTTCTTTTTTTAGATTATTATCCAACTGCCTTAGAGAAGGCACCCAAGAATAACATTTTATGGAAATATTTGCCAACCTTCTCTCTTTCTCAAACCCATTACCCTCCTCAACCACTGCCTCCCTCCATTTTTCTTACAAAGAATTTAAAAATAATTATTTCTTATTCCTTTCCCTCCTACTTCTATGCTCCAGGTTGGGTAAAGGAAAAAAAAAAGATTGATGTTGGTCCATCACATCTTTCCTAAAATAAAGGTACACATTTTCTTAATCTAGTTTATGCAGCTGGTCCAGGCCTGTATTAGTCACTGTGGAGCTATCAATGGTGAAAAAAGAGAAAGAAAAAAAAAATCACATAGGATGAAAGAAGCTTCTTTGCTATGTGCGTTGTTGTTATTAGCTGCCATCAAGTCAGCCCCTGGCTCATGGCGAACCCATGCACATGGGGGTCAGACTTGCGATCCAAAACGTTTTCACTGGCAGATTTTTTTGGAAGTAGATTGCCAGGCCTTTCTTCTTAGTCTGGAAGGTCTGCTGAAACCTGTTTAGCATCACAGTAACACACAACCCTCCATTGTCAAATGGGTGGTGGCCTGTGCTTTAAGTGGTCTGGCCTATAATCAAATCTGGGTCTCTAGCACGGAAGAATTCTTCCATTGAACCACCACTGCCTTCTACTATATGCGCGTAACATAAAAACAAAACAAAAAAACCCAAACCCACTGCCTTCGAGGGCTATGTGCATTAAAAAAAAAAAAATTTTAGTGCCTCTAAAATAGCCCAAGAAATTCATAACATTCATTACCTCCTTATGTTTCCTGTAAAAGCACAAGGGAAAATTAAACAGCAGAATGAGGGCCTCATCCAAAATAAACACAGTAAGAAAACCACGAAAAAAACGCCAGGTGTTTATTCAGGACTCTGAAAGTCTGGTTGGTTTGATAGCTTAGGGATCTAACTAAGTGTTATACCCTTGCATATGTATAACAATGTCCTTGAAGCATTTTCCCTAATGTTTTTTTTTTAAATATAATACCTACTGAAGGCCTGTGATTGATTTTGCATCACTAATGCAACTGGAAGGTCAGCCAACACGAAGTGTTCCGGTCCCAGAGTTTGAATCTCTAACAACGAAAACCTGAAACTACTTGTCTATGACCCATTTTACTGTTTCTTCTGTTGCAAACTGAATGATTTGTAGCGTAAAATAAAGAAAACCCTAAACAATTAACACCAGTACTAAACCAGGGTGCGTGGCGGCGGCGGAGGGAGTGTGTTTTTCACAGTGCCTCTACAAGCAGCACTTCCTCCTAAAGGAACTTTATTCTCTTATTTGAAGAAAGGGAGAACTTTTCCAGAATCTTGCCCCACGGCTTCCACGGCAAAATTCAAGTTCGGTGATCATTTCCTTCCTAGTCTGAATCCCCAAAGTAGTTACCTCATCTCTTCTGCTACAGCCCACCTGCAGACTTCTGTACAACCCCGTTTAGTTTGCTCTGGTGCAAAACTATTTAGCCCGTAAAGGAGGACGTGGACAATGACGCTTATACTCTTCTTCGGTTAGCTTACAGAGGGAAGAAAAACCTCAACTTTGGCTTACAATCAAACACATGGGTCTAGAGACACGGTGCTACCACCTGCCCTCTTGAGAGGAAACGGGACTCAACATTCTCAGGCCCCAGAAACAACAACGTATCCTTAGATGGGAGTGGCGGAGGCTCAGATGATGAAGCGGGTGGGGGTGGCGGCGGCGGCGGGAAACTTGCCCTACTGAGGGTAATTTGAAAACTCCGAGTCAGACCCGGCCCAGGGAGGGGCTTCTACCCAGCTTACCTCCCCTCTCCTTTCAAAGGGCACCCGGAGACGGTCACAAGAGTCCTTGGACTCCAACTATCGCCGCCGCTTCCATATTTCCTGAAAACCCTAAGCACGGCCAGCCGAACAGCCCACGCACTTCCGGTCCCAGACCAGCCCCAGACACCCAAGCGCCTCAGCGCCTCAGCCCTAGGACCGGAGATAGCCGAATAACTCCGACTCTGGTTATGCCAGAGTCGAGGGCTTCCGAATAGAGTCGGTTCAAAGCCTCCGTAAGACGAAGTTAACCGAACTCTGAAAGCAGGGTCAGGGAGGGGAAGCTGCTGTGAAGATACGAAGAACTGATTGGTGCCGATGTGGAGACGGAAATACCCGAGCAGTTCCGGAGGAACCCGGGGAGTTCTGAGTGGTAATCGAGGGGTTGACTATGGTAGTGGGCGGGGTCAGCTGGGTACGTTCGAAGGGCGTTGGCGGAAATTACCGAAGATGCCCGAAGCCGTCGGGACGGGACCCGAGTACCTCACGCAAGATGGCGGAGCTGGAGGAGGTGACTCTGGACGGGAAGCCTCTTCAGGCGCTGCGGGTGACCGACCTGAAGGCCGCACTAGAGCAGCGAGGCCTAGCCAAGAGCGGGCAAAAGAGTGCCCTGGTCAAGCGGCTCAAAGGGGTGAGAAGACGGCGTTGCCGGGGTGTCGGAGGGGAGCGGACCCGGTAGAGACGAGTCTCTGCCGCGGCGCAGGCGCAGTGTCCGGGCTCGGCGCGAGCTCGCTCAGGCCGCCAGCGCGAGCCTAGAGATCCGCGCGCACGGTGGTTGGTGAGGTTCGCGCTGGAATAGAAATCGCGCCGGTTCCCGCCTTAACGGCAGCAGCGCGAGCCCAAAATGGGAGGGTGCGCGCTGCTCTCCTGGAGTGTCTATAAGCTCCTTCCCCCACCCCCTCCTTGTTTGTGTCTGTCGTTTCGGCGCATGCGCTGCAGAAGGAGTTAAATCCCACTACAACCACCGGCGTTGTTGGCCTGAAGGGGGGCGAGTTGGGCTGGGTTGGAGTTAGGGGTAGAATTGGGCGGAGGGTTGATAGGGTTGGTATCGGTATCGCAAAAATAGGATTAGGGTAGTGTAAAAAGTCTGCTTGATTAGATTAGGAGGTGAGATGAAGCGAAATCTTCGTTTGAAGGGACTTTTTAAAGAGTGGTGTATGATTTATAGGGTATCCAGAAGCAATTTGAGTGGATAAGAGTTTGATGAGTATTGGTGAGAGAGGTGAGGCAGTTTGATATATGTTGGGGGTTTTGAATCGGCTCTAGTAGATGAGGGTGATGGTGTCATAAGGTAGATGGATTGGTATATATAGGTTTGGTGTAAACTGAGGGGAGATGAGAATATCTTAGTTTTGATTAGGATTAAATAGGATACGTGGCAGGTAGTACAGATTAGGGCTAGGTTGGCTCAAGAATTGAGCTGACCAACCGTTGCTTATACAGAGGCTGGCGGGTTTTGTTTGTTTTTCCTTTTTGGGGGGGTGAATTGAGTCAGACCACAGTTTACAAGGTCTGTGGCTAGTTGGTCTGCAGCCTTCTCTGGAATTTTTATAAATTTGATAAATATAGGTGTCACTCAGCTGGAAACTACAAGTTCACTGAAGTAGATCTAGATAGAGGTTACTGTTTGACCAAGTAATTCAGTCAGACCAAAGCTAGCATCTCCATGATGATTACGTGTGTTTTAAGCTGGCTTAAGTATTTGAAGTGGTTTTAACCACCAGGACAGATTTAGAAGGGGCCTAGTCAAAAGTGCAGAGGATATAGAGATTCTAGTACTGGTCCTGTCACTGTCACTGATTTTATGGCATAACCAGATTATTGAGTCCCTGTGTGCCTGCATTTTACATCTGTATGTTTTTTTTATGTTGGGGAGCAGTAACCATGGCTACCTTTAAGGGTCTTCTGAAGATCAATGAGAACCATGTTAATAAAGGGCTTTGAGGTCCCTGGAAAAGGAGTACGGTTTAAGTGTATATGGTTAGTCATTGCATTCAATGAAAAGGTTGGGGGAGAAGCGCTTTTGTTTTTTTGTTTTTGTTTTTTTCCTTTATCCCTAGTTTCTGACATTTGCCCTTTTCTATACCAGGCTCTAATGCTAGAAAATTTACAGAAACACTCGACACCCCATGCTGCATTCCAGCCAAATTCCCAGGTAAGAAAGAACATTTGTGAGATGGAGCAGGCTGTTTGGATGTACAGACACTAGAAAGACATGGTGTTCTCTAGTTGATGCTTAATTCCTTAAAATATTTTCCTTAGTTCCCTTGATCTGAAATGTTTCTCCTACCAGAACAGTTGAATTTCAGTCAGGCTCACTTGTACGCAAGGAAATGAAGAATGGAATCGGAGGAGCTATTAGTCAAATTCTGAGACTTGAAATAGTGTGTGTAGAAAGATGTGTCTCCAATTGATGACGTACAGTACAGGATCTGAAGTCATTTATTTGCCATTGATTTGGGAAAAGTAGTTTATGTCTTTGAATGTAGGTACAAAGTAGACAATCAGTAGGGCAGTGTGGGAAAATATTTGCTGACCAAGAAGAAATTTTTTGTTGACATAGGTTTTTTAAGAATTCAACCTTTTCTATATCACCTACCTTAATTAGTGTTAACTGCTAACTATGCATTTACTCCTACAGGGTCACTATGAGTCGGAATCGACTCGATGGCACTGGGTTTGGTTTTTGTTTTTTTTTATGCAGTTATTCTTAAATGTCACTGGTAGCTCCGTTACTTAGGACAAGAAACTTAATCTTTGGAGGCCTTGGTTTCCTCAGTTTCCTTCTCTGTAATATGAGAAAGAGTTGGATCCATAATTTTATAACAGCTCTGCTGGGGTTTTATGGGGGCTTCCTAAGGAATATACCTTTTTCCCAAGTAAACAGAGTTCATACTCTCCTCTCAAACTAGATTAGATCTACTTTTATCTGCTTTATAAGTTGGGTCTCTGAATAAGATTTCTTTTGAAGAAATCATTAGTTTTAAAAAAACAAGAAAGCCTGGATGACCTCTTGAGATTTCTTTCAGCTTTTAAAATCCCCTCATTCATAGCGTGTCACACACTTAAAGGAAAAATCTAGGTCATTGTTAGTGCAATGGTGTACAGCTCCAATACTAGATGAAGTCCTAGGATACTGTGGAAAAACAAGAGAGGCCTTCCTATTTCCTCAATAGAGCCTTATTAAACTGTAAGTATTATAATCTATTTAGTTAACAGAGGTTTAGCTAATAAGCATAAGATACTGCATTAGTTATTTGGTTTGCTATTATATTTTTTTTTGCCTGTTATAATTTAGATTTTGAATTTTCCTTTTATTGGTGGCACAGTGATTAAGAGCTTGGCTGCTAACCAAAAGGTTGGCAGTTCGAATCTACCAGCTGCTCATTGGAAACCTATGGGGCAGTTTTGTTCTGTCTTATAGGGTTGCCGGAAACCCTGGTGGCATAGTGGTTAAGAGCTACGTCTACTAACCAAAAGGTCGGTGGTTCATCACCAGGTGCTCCTTGGAAACTCTATGGGGCAGTTCTACTCTGTCCTGTAGGGTCACTATGAGTCGGAATTGACTCGACAGCAACACGTTTGGTTTATAGGGTTGCTGTGAGTCGGGATCCACTGGACAGCAACGGGTTTATTAACATAGGATCTTTGAAATAAGCGCATAGATTCACTGACACCCATAGTTATGAATGTGCACTGAGTACCAGATACTCATGTCAATGAGAAAATGAACATTTACTGTGTTTAGAAAAGATGGCCAATAACATAGAAAGTATTTAATCAGATTTTTTCTTTTCTATGGAGTTCTAATAGGAGTTACTAAGCAAGAAAGTTCTCATTAGAAAGAAGGTGAAGAGAAAGCTAAGAGCAGAAGAGTGGTGTGGGTGTCTGTGTTGCAGAAAAGTGAGAGAAGGGATAAGCCCCTGGATTTTAAATACTCTTACCTAGAATTTCTTCTCATCCAAAGAAAATAAAATTATGAATCTTACTAAATGCTGAATGGATTTCCTTTTCTTAGTCTCTTGATTTCATACTTTTAAATTCTGTATTTGAATTTTAGAAATGTTAACTCTGCCCATTATTGACAAAATATCCCCTGGATAGAAGATTGACCTTTTGGGAGAATACTGTTGTTTTTCCCCCTTTCAGTTTTGATACTATGAAAAGAAAAATTTAGATTATCTTTTTAGTAAAAGGAATTGCAGGAAATTTTATTTCTTTGGAAGATTTTTATGTACCAACTTCACTCCTTGGTTGAAAGCCGAATATTTAAAATAAAAAATTAGGTGCAGTTACTGTTTTTGCCATCTTTTGTGAATCATAGGACTGTTTATTTTGGTACCTGTAGAGGAGTAGCTTGGAAAAGGGCTTTCTAACATTTTAGTCACCTTTCTTGAGTCCAAATATAAGGGTTAGATCTTTATTCGATGGAATTTTCTCTTCTGCATTTTCCTGGTTTGCTTTCTTAGACTTTGTTTTTCTATTTCCTCCACATAGATTGGTGAGGAAATGAGCCAGAACAGTTTCATAAAGCAGTATCTGGAAAAGCAGCAGGAGTTGCTTAGGCAGCGTCTGGAACGTGAAGCTCGAGAAGCTGCAGAACTTGAAGGTAAGCTCGGACTGTCAGTTCTTTCAAGGAGTTCTTCATTCTTACCTTGTCTCCAGGTAGACGGGCTTATCTAACTAGGTAGTCTCAGTTATAAGTTAGGCTGAGACTGCTACTTCCTTGCTTTAGTAGTTTATGGACCCAATTGAGTTACTGTTTACCTTTTGTCAGGAAAGAAGACATTTAATTTAACTATCTTGCTAGAAGAGGATTCTTGCCAGCAGGAAGAGTTATAAGTAAATTAAGCTACTGTCTAGATGAGATAGAGCTTAATCTTAGGGATTTTTTTCCTGTGTGTATAGTCCTCTTTTTGGTATATATCTCTCTATCCATGACTTTGCCTGACTTCCTTCACTCCCCTACGTAGCCCCACATGCTGAGCCCTTCGCTCCCTCCCTGCCCCGACCCAATCTGTACTTTGCAGAAGCCTCAGCTGAGTCGGAGGACGAGATGATCCATCCTGAGGGAGTGGCTTCCCTGCTGCCTCCTGACTTTCAGAGCAGCCTGGAGAGACCAGAGCTGGAGCTCAGCAGACATTCGCCCCGTACGTATCTCTCTCCCCACTGCGCTTTTTGTCAAAATCTGCGTAGTTGGTGGGGGGAGGTAGTTATGCCTCCTTTCATGCTAAGCTTCCATGAAAGTCACAGGGAAGTTCTTTGATATTGATGCTTGACATCGGTTTTTGTCATGGAATTTATGTCCTTTTTGAAGTCTGCCTTCAACTGTGTGTTGTGTAACTTCTCAGTGTGTTTTATGAGGCAGTGTGATTTTTTTTTTCTTCTCATCTGTACCTCTTTAGGTTTCTCTGACTCTGAATTTGGAGATGGTTACAACAACTTTTTTTCATCTCTTCACCTTTTGTATGATGTGTTGCACATCCAGTCAACCCTCCCCACCCATGGGCACTGCCTCATTTTATTAGTTCATTCAACAAATTTTATTTAGTACCTGTTGTATACCAGACACGTGCAAGGCACCAGGAATACAGTAGGGAAAGATGAACAAGTTCTTCTCTAATAAAGCTTAGTCTAGTGAGGAGATGAACATTAAACAAACAGTTGGATAATTAATTATAGTTGTGCTGAGTGCTGTGAGAAACAGTTCTGAGTATTATGAGAGCGTATTACAGGAAGCTGTAATCTGGTGTGTGGTTGGTTCAGGCAAGATTAATTTTTCCAAATATAAATCTTCATTAACACCTAATTTTGTGTAGTAACTCAAGCAAAGGTCTGAAAGTACAGCCTTTGACTTCTAGGAACTCCCTGTCTAAGACAGTGTACTTTGAGGAGAACATGTACCTAAGACATGTGGATGGTAAACAGATATTTTAAACCAGTGTGTGAATTGGTAAGCACAGCGAAACCTGTGAGAGCCGAACTCAATGGGACTGCCGTGTTTTTCCGGGTCTTGCAGGTTTTCCACTTTGACAGGGTGCAGTCTTCGCCACTTTTCTAGCGCGCGTTTTAGTGGCAAATGCGTTTTCCTTCTCTGACAGGTTTCTTCCTTACACAGGTTCTGGCTATCACAGGTTTTACTGTATTTTGAATCATCATATGTATTAGTGGTGGTGAAGAGGACATTCTACACTTAACACTTTTATGTATGAAAGTTGCTAGCTGTCCTGATTAGTATAGAATTCTTTCACGGAAATAGATTTTTAGGAGATATTTGATAATGGGAGAGAAATCTCATGAAAAGCTAGGGGAAAATGGAGGATTTTTGAAGCTAATTTTAAGATCCTAGGTTCTTCACTGCTTATTTTTCTTGATCCTAGTCTTAGAGCCAGAGGAAAATTTTTAGAAGCCTTTTAACAAATTAATACCGGCAAATACTTTGAAATTATTAAATTCTTTTAGACACTTCTTTTCTCCTCAAGCACTTTATGCCTGACTACTGAATGGAAATTTTCCAATTCAGACCCACCGCTGGTGCAGTGTAAAAAAGACCTGACGATCTGCGTCTGTAAAGATTACAGCCAAGAAAACCATAGGGAACTCAGTTCTACTCTGTAACACATGGGGTCAGCATGTGTTTGAATTGACTTGACAACAAAGGGATTGGTTTTTAGTTTCTCCCCAGGTAGAAGAGTAGTAGACTCTCAATTGATCGACTTTACTGGCAGCACTCTCTTTTCCCTGTTTGTAAAGCCAAGGGGAAGAGAAATGCTCTTCTGTAAATTGTTGGTTTATTTCTTTTTAAAGAAATAAAAGTCAGTTGAAAATATTTATTGAATTCTTGCTGTGTATGTATCTCTCTGGAGCCCTGGTGGTGCAGTGGTTAAGAGCTTGGCCGCTAACCAAAAGGTTGGCAGTTTGAATCCATCAGCCACTCTTTGGAAACCCTCCTCTCTCCTATAGGGGCTATGAGTCAGATTGAGTGAAGGGCAATGGGTTAATCACATACTGCATTCTATCGTTAGTTTTATGAGCAAGCGTCTTCTCTCCCCCTAACAGCCCTTACAAGGTTACAGTGCTAACTTCCCAAATACTGTAGCACAGAGATACATTAAAAAAAAAAAAACCTGTTTCCATCCAGTCAATTCTGACTTGTAGCAACCCTATAGGACAGAGTAGAACTGCCTCACAGGGTTTCTGAGGCTGTAATCGTTAACCGAAGCAGGCTGTCACATCTTTCTCCTGTGGAGTAACTGGTGGGTTCGAGCCACTAACCTGAACACTTAATTACTGCACCACCAGGGCTCTTTTTACTATGCAATTACATGACATAAGTGGTACAGACATATGTACCATAGTAATTCGAAAGAGTGGAAGATCCCTGAGGACCAGTAGAGAGAGCCTCATGAAAGATTTGACTGAGCCTTAGAAATAGAAGATTTTTTTTTAAGGAAGGAACAAAGGAATAGATAAAGGAGTGAATGCGATATTTTAGAGGTATAGACTAATTTAGCCAGAGTAAAATATTCTTGCATAGGGCTTTGAATCCCAAGCCTATTAGCGTGAGTTTTTTTTATTCTATAGGTAACGGGAACAATTGAAAATCTTATTTTTTTACAAATCAAGTCAGTCTCTCGTACAAAATTTGTATACACCTTGCTTTGTATTCCTTGTTGCTCTCCCCTTAATAAGACAGCACACTCCTTCTCTCCAACCTTTATTCCGCGTGTCCATTCAGCCAGCTTCTATTCCACTCTGCTTTCTCATCTCCCTTCCAGACAGGAGCTGTGCACATAGTCTCATGTGTCCTCTTGGCCCAAGAAGCTCACCCCTCACCAGTATCATCATCCCATAGTCCAGTCCGATGCCTGTCTGAAGAGTTGGCTTTGGGAATGGTTCCAGTCTTGGGCCAACAGAAGGTCTGGGGACCATAACCTCTGGAGTCCTTCTAGTCTCAGTCAGACCATTAAGTCTGGTCTTTTTATGAGAATTTGAGGCCTGCATCCCACTGCTCTCCTGCTCCCTCAAGGCTTCTCTGTTGTGTTCCCCATCAGGGCAGTTATCAGCTGTAGCCTGGCACCATCTCATTCTTTTGGCCTCAGGCTGATGTAGTCTCTGATGTATGTGGCCCTTTCTCTTGGGCTCGTAATTACCTGGTGTCTTTGGTGTTCTTCATGCTCCTTTGCTCCAGGTGGGTTGAGACTAATTGATGCATCTTAGATGGCAGCTTGCTGGTGTTTAAGACCCCAGATGCCACTCTCCAAAGTGGGATGCAGAATGTTTTCTTAATAGATTTTATTATGCCAACAATTGAAAATTCTTGTTAAGGACTTCTCTTTAAAAACCATGAGACTCTCAGTTCTAAATGTAATTTGAAATGAAAATGAGGAATGGATCCCGAAATAGAAATAAGGTTTCAGAACCTAATAAGGATTTACAGTGAGGGAAGATGATCTCTTCAGTGCTTTGTTTTTGCTGAGACTCTCTGCCCATGGCTGTAATTGACAGGAAAAAAAAAAGTGAAAAATATATTAGAAGAATTGAATGTAGTAAATTGTACAGTACATCTAACAGTTGCCTAAAGTGCTTTTCAGTGTACTCTATACCATAAACTTCTCTACCTCTGATCTTGCCTGGAATATCAGTCTCAGTATAGATCACGTACATTTGGTCCAGGTCATAAATGGAGCAGTAATTTGGAGTTCTGGCAGAGCTCATTTGGGTCAGTGTTAATGCCTGGTGTCCAACCGGAAATTAGATTTGCTCAGGTATAGAATGTCTTTCTGCCGTAGGCAAGTAAGCTATTACATACCTGTTGCCATCCAGTCAATTCCAACTCATAGCGACCCTATAAGAATAGAACAGCCCCATAGGGTTTCCAAGGAACAGCTGATAGATTTTGAACTGCTGACCTTTTTGATTAGCAGCTGAGCTCTTAACCACTGCACCACCATGGCTCCAAGCTATTAATAGAAAACCCATTGCCTTTGTGTTAATTCCTACTCATAGTGACCCTATAAGACAGAGTAGAACTGCCCCATAGGGTTTCCGAGGAGCACTTGATGGATTGAAACTGCCAACCTTCTAATTAGCAGCCAAATGCTTAACCACTGCACTACTGGCAACCCAAACTTTTTTTTTTTTTAAGTGTTATAATTTTTATTGTGCTTTAAGTGAAAGTTTACAAATCAAGTCAGTCTTTCACATGAAAACTTACATACATCTTCCTACATACTCCCAATTACGCTCCCCCAGTGAGACAGCCCGCTCTCTCCCTCCGCTCTCTCTTTTCGTGTCCATTTCGCCAGCTTCTAACCCCCTCTACCCTCCAGGCAGGAGATGCCAGCATAGTCTCAAGCGTCCACCTGATCCAAGAAGCTCACTCCTCACCAGCATCCCTCTCCAACCCATTGTCCAGTCCAATCCATGTCTGAAGAGTTGGCTTCGGGAATGGTTCCTGCCCTGGGCCAACAAAAGGTCTGGGGGCCATGACCACTGGGGTCCTTCCAGTCTCAGTCAGACCATTAAGTCTGGTCTTTTTATGAGAATTTGGGGTCTGCATCCCACTATTCTCCTGCTCTCTCAGGGATTCTCTGTTGTGTTCCCTCAGGGCAGTCATCTGTTGTAGCCAGGCACCATCTAGTTCTTCCTGTCTCAGGATGATGAAGTCTCTGGTTCATGTGGCCCTTTCTGTCTCTTGGGCTCATAATTACCTTGTGTCCTTGGTGTTCTTCATTCTCCTTTGATCCAGGTGGGTTGAGACCAATTGATGCATCTTAAATGGCTGCTTGCTAGCATTTAAAACCCCAGACGCCACTCTTCAAAGCGGGGTGCAGAATGTTTTCTTAAGAGATTTTATTATGCCAGTTGACTTAGATGTCCCCTGAAATCATGGTCCCCAAACCCGTGCCCCTGCTACACTGGCCTTCGAAGCATTCTTTATTCAGGAAACTTCTTTGAACCCAGACTATTTTAATGGGAGTTTATTTGTTGGCTTTGGAGGTCCGTGATGACTCCTTATGAGTTCTTCATTTAATAACAAGATTTAAATTAAAGGTAAGGTTCCTAGTAACATTTTTCGCTGATTATCAGTGGCAACTGAGTTTTTTTGTTGTTGTTAGTAGTAGTATTTTTAACAATGTGGATTTCTGGCCCCTACTCAAAAAATCTCTGGGAATGTAGGTCCTGGAACTCTGCATTTTTTTAAAGTTCCCTAGTGGTTCTGTTGCTGAACTCAATTTTTGAATGACTCACTGAAAGAATAGTTTCAGGACCATGTTTAATCAGGATCTTTTGCCTCTTTTCCAGTAGCCTCCTGTTAGGTGCTTTTGGCAAAACTCTAGCTAAGAAGGAAGAATTGGTTTATATAATTCTCCCTGATTCTTCCTCTTGACTTCTTGTCTCCACCACCTTTTTCAGTTTTTTCTGAAGTGTTTGGAGCCAGTGTCCACCCCCATAGTTCAAAGCTGTCTGGATTCTCTTTTGTCATGACTGGCTGTACAAAAACTTTTACTACCTTTTAGTTACTTTTTCCAAAAGAGCTCAATTTAGGAAAATTAGGGGGAAATGCAAAAACATTAAAAAGGGTTAAATATTCAGAATACAGGTTACTTAACATAGGTATAGCCACAGGTGATTTTAGCCGTCCCTTGACTTAGAGTGTCCCTTGACTTACAGAGCCTGTAGCCCTCGTTCCTTTTTTTTTTTTTTTTAATCAAACCTGGATGCTGAGATTCTAGAACAATGCTAGTTAAATTAAGTGTACAGTTAACTGTAGAAACTAGATTTAGGCTTGACATCATTGCCAGGTCTCAGTTCTCTTTAATTCCTGCTGCTTCTTCTTACCTAAGGATACCCTCTGGCCATGGGCTTTACCGTGATCTCTGTTGTTGTGTCCCCTTGAGTTGATTCTGACTCATAGTGACCCTGTTATCTCTAGCTACCCCTCCCTTAAAACCAAAACCCAAACCCACTGCTGTCGACTCGATTCCAACTCATAGCAACCCTGTAGGACAGAGTAGAACTGTCCCATACGGCTTCCAGGGAGCGCCTGGTGGATTTGAACTGCCCGCCTTTTGGTTAGCAGCTGTAGCTCTTAACCGCTACATCACCAGGGTTTCCACCCCTTCCTTGAGTCCTGCAAATCCTGCCCAGGCTCCTGTTTTTTAGGATGAAGAAACTACTTTCCTACATGGCCCTTAAACATTCCTCACTTTTTTGCATTCTGTGCTGTCTAGCAGGTACCTGGAAGACTTCTGGCTCTGGAACGTTGGAAATCTTACATTCACCCTGACTGGTTTTTCAACTCCGGAAATGCATTTATTAACCCATTGTCAGTATTGGTTCCACCCTTTGCTGAAGCTCAGTTTCTTCACATATTATTAACATCTGGCTAAAGGCACTCCTGTGGCCACGTGTTCGTGACAGATGTCCCAGGAGCCTGTTTGCATCGCATCACCTACTTCCAGGGAGCTAGAAAGAGATTCATCATCTGTTCCTTTTATTTTGTATTACATACTAAGTTCTTGTTGCATGTCTGAAGGTCCCCCTGCCAGCTCTCACCTTTTTTTGCAAAACAGTGATGACCAAAGCTTTCTGAACAGCCCTGCCCATTTTCCCAGATCTCTTTGATCTGTACTCATGTGCTTCTAAGGGAGTAATCATCTAGGATCCTATCTACTCAGTTTTAGAGTATGGAAATAACTTTATAATCCAGTAAAATGGCGCACAGTTTGTAATAAGTAGAGAAAGGCACTGTTTGCCTGTAGGTACCTGATTTTAAAATTGCAGCTCTAAAGCTCTCACTTGCCCTTATTTGTCCTGGCCAAGCTTGTAATACCTTTTTTATTTCTTTTTTTCTTTTTAAATAAGATAAATCAGCTTCTTTCCCTTCTGTTTGCAAAGGAGCTGTAACTGAAATTCATGGAAAATGTCTTTGCTTTCAGTTTGACTAATTTTATAATTTAACCTGTTCTGGGTTATTATTGATTATTGTAGCCACCACACCATGGGTCTCTCATAGATTATTTTTCAAATGTTTGTTGAAGCATCTGGCCTGTCACCATACTTCCTAACCAAAGCTCCTGTACACAAACACCCATAATGAGGTTGTCTTTATTCACTTACTCATGTGTAGAAATGGTATGTATTCAGAGATCTTATTAATCAAGTGATCATGGAGCAAGGTTTTACAAAATATGTGTATCTTCTAGTTCGTTTTATTATTATAGGAAGGGAGAAGATCTTGGGTTAGTTCACCATCTGCTTTATTTGAACAGTTTAAATACTATTACTGTAGAACATGGTTTTGTAGATCATTTAAACCTTTTGTCCTGAATTAAAATTTGACCCAATCTAACAGAGTATCTAGAATACGATTAGGCTGTTTTCTAAACTTGTTCTCATCAGTATTTGTGTTGTTAGTCTAAGTAATATATTAATACTGGCAGGAAATTTAGAACATCTTCTAATCTAAACCTCTCTTTTTCTGTTAGAACATTGAGATCCAAATTAGTTAAGTGATTTACTCACAGTCATCTTCCTTCATGGAATGTGAATGAAAACTTTTTTCCAGTTTTACACACGTTTGTTAATCAGGATGACCTAGATTGGTTGTTTTCAAGCTTTCTTTTAATAGTAGAACTCTTTTTTTCCCCCCCCTTTAAAAAAAAAAATCTCACCTTAAACTTCAATATATAAAATAAAATTGAGAGGCCCAGCTCTGGAATCTTATTTCACTGGCTTGATGTAATTTCTAGGAACTTTAGGACCCCACCGTTGACCTAAGTATTTATTTCACAAATTGCCATTTTACTAATTGATATTATTAATCATAATATTTTGGTCAAAACTACCAAGTCATAGCAATAAGCAGTAAAAAAAAAAAAAGTCAGAAGTTAGTGAAGCCTTGAGATTTGATTCAGAGTAACAAAACACTTTATAGAAATAAGTGCACTTTTTACATCTTTGCTAAATAATTTGAAACCCCTGGTAGGTATCTTCCATTTATTTGACGTATTTTTTATACATACGTTTATAATATGTGAGTTGGCTTTAAGGTATTGAAACATTCCAGATGCACACAGTAGGAATCAGTCGTAAGACTCTAACCTTAGGGCTTTATATAGTCCTTTTTTCAGCATGGGAGTCAAAGAAGTTGACATAAGTATTTATTGACTAGCTCATATGCTGTGATTGGTTGATCTTTAGAAAGCAGCCATGAATGAGAGTTCGTGTCATTACTCTGACCTGAGTTTTCTTTCGTTTAATAGGAAAGAGCTCCTCTATGTCTGAAGAGAAAGGTGAATCTGATGATGAGAGACCAAGGAAAGGAGAAAGACGATCACCTAGAGTCAGACAGGTAACTCGATACCTATTAAAGCATCCACCATTCTTTAGGTGATGTTTTGGTTGTTTCTTTTTCTCAAACAGAGTTGGTATCTGCCCAGATTTCTCTGTTTTCTCTCTCCTCTTTGTATTTTTCCCTTCTTTTTACAAACTTACATCTGCTCTAGCCTTCAGATTTCCAAGTGGCTATACAAAGAAAATTATGAAAGCTAGCTGGATGGTCTGTATTTCTAAAGCACATTGGAAAAGATACGACATAATGAATTATTCCATCAAATCCTTAACATCATGTGGTATGTTAAGTAAGCAGAACTCAATAGTATATGTGTAGCGTAATTATGACTCTGCAAAAGAAGTGATAGGAAAAAGAATGAAAAGAAATATATCAAAATGTTGATGGTAGGTCAGTTTTCTGCTTCTACTTTTTAGATGTTCTGTTCATTTTAGAAGCTTGAAACTAAAAAAAAATGAACTAGTAGCAACTTTATTATTATATTCCTTTTGGTCATTCTCTCTATTTTGATTCCCCTAAGGGTCCATATTAATCATGATTACCTGTTTCTGTGTTGCTTAGAGTATGTATCGTCGAGTTTCTCCTTCCTAGTTGTGTCTTGTGAGATTTTTTCCTCTTGATTGTGAGCAAATATGTTTAGAGCCATTGTGTATTTTTTATTTCAGGCAAGAGCAGCTAAACTCTCTGAGTGCAGCCAGGTTGCTGAGGAGGAAGAGGACCAAGAAGCACCTTCCAGAAATCTGAGGGTCAGAGCAGATCAAAATTTGCGAACAGAGGAGGAAGAAGAGGAGGAGGAGGAGGAAGAAGAAGAGGAGGAGGAGGAAGAGGAAAATGAGGGACAAAAGTCTAGAGAGGCACCACTCCTGAAACAGTTTGAGGAGGAAGAAGAGGAGGAGGAAATGTCCAGAGCAAAACCAGAGGGCGTGATGGATGAGAGACCCAAAACCATAAGATCCCAGGAGCAGGAAGGGTTCGAGAAAGGAGGGAGAGTGACAAGATCCCAGGAAGAAACTAGAAGAAGTCATCTGGCCAGGCATCAGCAAGAGAAGGGGATGAAAACACCTTCTCCCCTTGAAGAGGAAGAAGGAGAAACAAGATCTTTTAAAGGCTTGGAGGGAAAATCAAAGTCCCCTTCCCCTCCTCAGTTGACTGAAGATCTGGAGAAGGTCCCTCTTGCGCTACAACCAGAGCAAACTGCCAGTGAGGAGGAGACTCTCCCACCTTTACTTACCAAGGAAGCCTCTTCACCATCACCTAATGCCCAGCTCCGGAGTGAAGAAGAAGTAGAGCCCATGGAAGGCCCGGCCCCCCCTGTTCTCGTTCAGCTAGCTCCTCCTAATACAGATGCTGAGGCCAGGGAGCTATTAATAGCTCAGCACCCTGTCCAGTTGGTGGGAGGCCTGTCTCCTTTGTCAAGTCCTACAGACACCAAAGTAGAATCACCTGCAGAGAAAGTGCCAGAGGAGAGTGTCCTGCCTCTAGTTCAGAAAAGCACACTGGCTGAATCCTCAATACAGAAGTGTCTTGAAACTGAACCAGAAAAATCTGCTGAGCCAGTCCCTCTAAAAATTGAAGAATTAGCACCAGCCAAAGGGATCATTGAGGAATCTCTGAAACAGCCATCTTTGGAACAAAAGGAAGGTAAAAGGGCTTCTCATACTCTTCTCCCAAGCCACAGTTCTAAACGGTCAGCTGACTCCTCATCCTCTAGCCGATCTTCCTCATCTTCATCCTCCAGTTCTAGATCAAGATCTCGTTCTCCTGACAGCTCAGGCTCTCGATCTCATTCACCTCCAAGATCCAAGCAGAGAGATGGATCCCAGGCACGTTCTTACCCCAACCCTCGTAGTAGACCCAAGATGGACTCCAGATCAACTTCAGAGTCCAGGTCACGTTCTCGTTCCCGTTCCCGTTCCCGTTCAGCGTCAAGCAACAGCAGAAAAGTGAGTGTGGGTGACTCTTGGGTGCATTGATACTCTGTCTTAACCCCAGGAGAACCCATTACAATTTCTGACAGGAATAGGAAAAGCCTCCTTTAGTTCCTAGATCTATGATTATTTTCCCCATATTTCAGAGTCTTAATTTTTAATTCACTGACTTCTAAATGGAGTCCTTTTTCATCCTGAGTCTCTTTGATTCCCAAGAAAGAACCCATCTACCTATATCCACTAGACTGTAAAATTCTTGAGGGCATGGACATAGCTTTTTACAGTGCTGGGCACACCTAGTTGGAACTTAACTAAATACTTATTGGATATTCTAGGAAGCCAGGGAGATCACTGACTCAAACAGGCATAAACACGGATGAAAGACCCAAAGTATTAAATTGGGTCAGTGAAAATTGGAGAATTCCATGATCTACTGAATCTGTACCACGTAAAATAATTTATCTGATCATAATGTATGATTTCATTTCTTCAGTCTCTGAGCCCTGGAATCTCCAGGGACAGCAGCACCAGCTACACTGAAACCAAAGACCCCTCTTCTGGTCAGGAGGTTGCAACTCCTCCAGTACTGAAAAAGCAGGTCCTTGAGCCAAAGGAGAGGACTACCACCTCCTCGTCCTCTATCCGAGTGAGGCGTATGAGCCAGCCTGAGCCATCCGAAAAGCGTATGACCCAGAGGTTACAACCTGAGCAGGTAAGCTGTTATTCCTATACTCCACCCCACCCCAACCCCCCCAACCATCTCTCTGCTCCTGCCATGGACATGGAGGATTAGGCATGATTTTCCCTTTTGTCTTAGCTACAAAACTGAAAAGTTGGTCTGGACAAGGTTCAGTAGAAATGTAGAAGGTTGGAGATACATGTTAGATTTCACTTAACTGATTTCCAACTCTCTGGTTTATGAAAGCTATACATGACGCTGAGCAGCAGGGTTCTCATCTCCAGGGCTCTCTGGGTCAGTTCTTCCTCAGAGCTCCTTTTTTCTGCTTAAGGAAGCCTTTTCTCAGTTTTCTCAAAAAGAATTGAGTTCTAATAAAATGATCGCTGGTGTAGAAATTCTTGAAGAACCTATCTTTAAACCATATTTCTTGCATTTCACTTTCTAAAATGGAATATGTAGAGCTATGTGTAGAGGTGGTATTCTGTATGTGTGTCGTACCCTGCCTTTTTTCCAGCTCCAGGGTAAAGAAAAGGAACCGATCAGATTTAAGTACTTGCTGTGTTTGTTTTTGCTGTCTCCTGACAGGGGAGCCCAAAGAAGTGTGAAGCTGAAGAGGCAGAGCCACCAGCTGCCACACAGCCCCAAACCTCAGAGACTCAGACCTCTCAGCAACCAGAATCAGAAAGGATTCAGCACACTGTGTGAGTGATATATCTTACTGGGGTATAACAAGGAGCTAAGAGTATGGGATAGTTCTTTGCTACCTAGGATTCCTTGACTAAGCAGTCCTAATTTCCTTTTAAAACACAAAGACAGAGCTTTATCTGAACAAAAGCTAAGTTTACTGTGTTGGGAGCAGCCGCCAGAAACTCCTAAGGTAGTCTGAAAAGTGGCGGCGAGGGCATAAGGAAACCCACATCTGGGATCATCGGACCAAAACAGTCAACTCCTTTAAGGCACAGCCTTCTGCTTTTGAGACTCTGACAGTGTAAGGAAATTGACTTAGAGCATCATAGCTTAATCTTTCAGTCACATTTACCAGCTATATCTGAGCCTGGGAAAAGCAGTTTAACAAAGGATATTGACAAGTTTGTAAGGAAATGCACAGCAATATGCTTTTTCCCCGCATTATTATCTAGATTTTATTAAGCACAGTGTAGCCTCATTAGCTTGTACAGCATGTAGTGCAGCAAAGTACAAGGTCCATATTAAGTCAGAAGCTTATCCCTGGGCTCCTAAGATCCTTTGATTGATCTTACCATCTTTGTCATTAATGTGCGTTTTTAATCTTTATGTTCAGTCCTAAAGAAATACTTCTATATCAGGTTAAATTTATAATCAAACAGGTATGTCATTCCTTATTCCGAGCTAGGTAATATAAACTAAGACGCCACTGAGCCAAGATTCCTGGCTTCAGAGTCTCCTAATGAGGCTTCCCATGGGAAATGAGAAAGCGAAGCATTGTGGTAATGAGATTGCTTAGCTTTTAGGCATTAGGAATCCTGAACTGTTTTGGAGAATATCCTGTGTAGACAGTTCACCTAAAGTTGTTCCTTACTTGCTTTCGTGTCATTTTAACACTAATACTACCAGTATAATTATTCTGTGTATGTAATAGTCTAATATTTACACTCTTCTGGCACTTTATAGACTGTCTTGACCCTGATTTTTAGAGGGCGGTGGGCAGGTGGCGTGATTCATTATCTCATTTCTCTGTGTTTTTAATGATAGTTTTACACTCTTATAGATTTTGCCCTGGGCTATACTCTCGCTACTGTCCATTCTAATATTCCTGCCTCTGCTGCTATCTTGTGGCCACTGCACATCCTTTGAAAAGTTTTTGTTTTTCCCATTGGGGATGGGTCCATTATTCTTTGGAGAGGGGTTTTTCTTCTAGGAGCATAAAGTGAAAACTCAGCGGATTCTGGAAGGTGTTCAGGATTCCCCAGCTACACCATCGATGAGGAAATGGGGTGACATCTTCCCTTCCATATGCATCAACCAGAAATAATACCTGCCCTCCCTGCCCCATCCCACCCCATCCCGTGGGAATACAGCATGCCCTTTGTATAATTGCAGTTTTGAAGTGGGTGATGACAACCTGCTACTAATTGGGCCCGAGGAACTGCCTCCTATGCACCTTGAGAAGCAAGTAATTTTCTGAAAAGCTCTTTTCTAGCCCTAAAATTCCATGGGTCTGTGAGATCCTATCAGCAGAAAGGCTCTTAATGCTGTTTTGAAGCACCATTATTTCTAGACTTACTCATACAAGTCCAAAGCAAAGGAAGCTTGGAATCACGTACAGAGTTTTTTTCCCCAGGTAAAGGTGGTTTTGATCATCGTATGACTGAGGTAATCTAGTTACATTGATTCTCACAAAGTGATAGGCAGGTGGCACCTTGGGCAAATACTAAAACTGTCCCTTGTTATTAGGCAAGCTTCAGTGAAGCAGCGGAAAGACTGGAAATGCAATCTGAGCTCAGAAGTAGCTCACACGTATCCCTCTTACCCTGCTTTCCTTCTGTCTGCCTGCCAGATGGTCTCTTCGGCAGCCTAACCAAAAGACACACCCAGAGGCCTAACCCTATAAACTATTCTGGCATTGGATTTGGTAAATGAATATTTGACAAGTTTGCCTGTATTTCTGTTAAGAGTGGGATCAACAGTACTAAATGAAAAAGACCATTTGTGGTTTTCCTGTCTTATCTCAACGAGAAGTCACACGACTTTAAAAACCAGCTGGGGCCTATTGATTTAGTAAAATATTAGGGAAAAAAAATTAGGCTTTACTACAAGGACCTCTCACCACTTGGAAGAGATTGCCTAACTTGGTTAAATCCATTCTGATTGTGCCTGAGGAATGCTAGGTTTACGAGGTAAGGGTGTCTTTTTGATTGTTTAGAACAGGAGTTTGTGAGCTTTCAGTCCTATTTCAGTTGAGTCCTGTTCCGAAATCCAGTCTTCTGCCTGCCATAGGTATAACAAAAATGTTGCCATACAGCAGAAAATAATGGTACTCTTTTTGCATTTTAAAAAATAGGGGAAAAAGGAAGGCGGGGAGAGTTTCATGTGGGGCAACTGTATTATCACTCAGCAGTAGTTGACTCAAACTGGAATTTTTCTAGATAAAACCTTGCTAGCAGGCAATAACAGCGTTAGGCTCTTGGCACTATGTGTATTTGTCCTTTTGCCTGTGTGCCTGTGTAGGAGGAAGGAAATGGTTCTATAAGCCAACACAACAATATAATTGCTATTCCTCGGGGGACCTACAATGTCAGTATCCCAAATGATACATACTGAAAAAGTAGAGTTTCTTGTCATCAGTAGGATTTGCTCACTGAGAAAGAGGTCCTAAGGACATACCCCCAAAGCATACTCTCCTTGGTTGTCTTGGAAGTGGCATGCCCCTAAGGGTATTCTATTTTTAAATCTCACTGCCTGAGGGTAGTCAAATCCCACTATTTTTTAATTAAATTTTTACATCAGTTCCTTAGCTCTTCATGAATTTTTAGAATAACTAAAGTTCAAAGATATGCCTTCAGAAATTTTGTTTTTCCATTAGCTCTTCTGAATCTCATTCATACTCAGATATGAACTGTAATGTGATACTATTAACCTCCAAGTAGTTCTGTATTTTTGGGCTTCAAATGCTTTGTGTGCAGTTTAATTTTGGTCAGAAGTCTTTCCCATGGTGTACTTTCACACATTTTTCAAATGTATTAGGAACATTTGTGCAAAAACTTAAATAAGAGGAACCCAAAACCCAAACCCACTGTTGTCGAGTTAATTTCCGACTCATAGTAACCCTGTATGACAGAGTAGAACTGCCCCATAGTTTCCAAGGCTGTAATCTTTATAGAAGCAGACTGCCACGTCTTTCTCCCACAGAGCAGCTGGTGTGTTAGAACTGTAGACCTTTTTGTTTGCATCTGAGCACTTTAACTACTGTGCCACCAGAGCTCTTAAACAAGGGGAAGGGAGATGCCTTTTATCTGAAAAAGGACTACAAAGAAAAGCTGTAGAGGACTCTGATACCTATTTCACAAGACTTTGGAACTGACCCTGCGAATAGTTGAAGTCTCCCCTTTTGAGGTGATTTCAAGGATTCCTCCTTAACTTCTGCAAATAAACTCTTGGAAGTTCTTGGATCTCACAAAATTAATTGTGAGGAAATAGAAGGCACAAACCTGCTGTCTTATGAAGGCCAGGGAGAACATGGGAAAACTTTATTCTTGAAGAATTTCTAGTAACAAAATTCTCCCTCCAAGGAACCTACTTCCAGGGAGCTGGAAGTATTTCAGGACTTTAAGGCAGGGGACATTCATTGGAGGATGTTCAAGGGTAACATTCTCTGTGGGGAGTCTGTCAGATTTTTTTAAGAAGAAAACTTTTAGCTTAGCAAGTATTTAGTAAGTGTCTACTTTGAACCCGTAATGATACCCTACTTCAGAAATATTTATTGAGCATTTCTTATGTCAGGCCCTGGGCTAGGAGCCAGGGGAGGCAATCCCTGCCTTTGAGGAGCTCTGCAGGATAGAGGGTGGGGAGCAAGTAAACCAGAGGTTATTATACAGGGTGATAGAGGCACTGCGGGAAAATTGGCTCACCGGTCACTGAATGCCTTTGCATTAGAGAAGGAGCAGTCTTCTCTGAGGAAACTCAAAAACCCCAAAGGTAGCATCAAATGAGATAGTAGCTTATTAAGTATGCACGCATTTATGTGTAGCCTTATGTTGACTTTGGGTGTTGTCCAAGCCAGAGCGTAAGAGGTAACACTAAAGCATACTATGTGCCAGGCACTGTTCCATGAGATAGGTGTTGTTATTATCCTCGCTTTACAGATTAAGAAACAAATAAACAGAGAGGATCAGGAACTTGCCCAGTATTAAACAACTTGTAATGGGGTAGGGCTAGGGCTGGAACCTAGCCAGTCTGACTGGAGAGACTTCACTTTTTTTTGTGGTAAAATATGCATAACATAAAATTTACGGTTTTAACCATTTCCAAAGCCCTCACTCTTGACTGCTACATTACTTCAGAGGAGACAGGAACCACTATGTGAAAAGGAACTTTTAAAATATAAACATGACCGCTTTAGCATGCAGATGGCGATGGCATGTAGGTTTAAATTTTTAAGCAGCAGAGAGGAAATTTTATTTCTGGCTGAAAGCTCTGATATTACAAATGAGATACTGAACTTTTTGTTAAATTCTCAGAAGCTTGTCTTAGTGTTAAACCTCAATTGCCACTAGGATGCAAAAGGAGCGACTTTACCGTCAACAAATAAGCATTTTGAGCATCTACTGTGTTTCAGAGTGGTTTCTTGAATGGATAGAGTCTGCTTCCCACTTCACATTTGGTCTCGTGACAGTGCCTTAGTTCCCAGTCACTTTCTGCCCAGCAGATGCTTCCCCCACTTCCCATAATACAGCCCTCTCCCTTCAGTGACTTCTTGAGTCCTCTGCCTTATCTACTTCAGAGCCCTCACCTTGGAGCCCTTGCTCCAAAAGCGGCCTTCATGCTTCAACTACCCAAGGTCCCCATGCCCTGTTTATCCTTTTCCTTTCTGATTCCAGTGGACCCTGGGGCAGGGTGACCTTATTAAAGACTGTATGAAACAAAGTTGTCTGTCATCTCTTCAGAGATTCCCCCCCCACCCACCCTTTTCCTGGTACTTCGAAAAGGAATTTCCCTTGCTTATACACTTCCCTCCACCTTCCCTGGAGAGAGGACAGGTTGGAGTTGTAACATGTGGTCATTGACGGGTGAGCAGCCAGTGACTGTAGCGATTGATAGTGCCAGTTCCCATCCCACCCCCACCTTGAGCATCTGACTGGCTGATCTGGTTTCACTGTTCCATGCCTGGCTTCCTGGGTAGAGGGTGGTGGGCCATAAAAATTGCTCATGCCACTCCCATCTGTGTCTCTTTCAACTTTGGCTTCGTTATTTTCTTTTAAAGCGCTTTTCAGTCCTAGCTCCGCTGCGTCTCATCCTCTTATTCTCTGGAATCTTCCAGGCAAGTAGTTGTAACTTTGTATGTCCTCTCCACCCAGCCCCTTCCCCACCCCTGGGAAGACAAGTAGGGAGCACTCTCTCCCTGTGGAGTTAGGCCTTGGTAGCAGTCGTAACCTGAGAAAAGAAGGAAAAAGGCCAGGCCTATTGAGCCAGCAGTCAGCGCCCCGTGGCCTGCCAGAGGATAGGAGCCTTGCTCGCTCAGCTCCCTCCCTCTTTTCTTTCCCCTCCCCTGCTGCAGCAGGGCCCTCCCCCATCCGCACACACGGGCTGCTGGGTAAGTGGCAAGATGGCTCCCCTGCATGTCTCCGGCTGATCGCTGCCGCTCCGCCAATACAATAGAGCCAGCCACTACCAGCAGCCTGGCCCTCTTCCTCCTTCTCCAGAGAGACCAGTCCAGCCGAACTCGGGGTTTGCCGTGAGGACTTAACGCTTATCTCTTAAAAGCCAGATCTATTTTAGCCTCCCCTCACCACCACCACCTCCCCTTCCATTTACCATTTTTTGGATCCCCAGTTGCTGCATCTTGATTTTCTCTCTCTGGATCGGGTGGCTGGGGAGGAGGTGGTGGGATCTTGGAACAAGGAAGGTGTTTTTTGTTTTTTTGTTTTTGTTTTTAGGATTTTTTTGTTTGGTTTTTGTTATCTCTTCCATTCCAGAAAGGGATAAACAGCACTTCCAGGGGGAGAAAAAAAAATCATGTTATCAGAAAGCAAAGAAGGGTGAGAGCTTCACATTTCCACGTATCCCTTTTCCCCATCGCTCTAGCCCACCTCATCTTCCTTCTCTTCCCCATGACTTCCATTCCGCATTTCGTTTTGGTTTGTTTTCAGTCATTCTGCTTCCCCCCTTTGTCCTTCCTGCCCGATTTCTAATTGGCCCCACTTGCCCTCTCTGTGTGGGAAATAGGTACTTTGTGGATAAGCCATTTCTGTAGATTTAGGCAGTTGAGTCGCGTGTTTCTGTGGGGGCCTGTTAGCTGGGGGCACAGTTCCGATTTTCCCCTCCCCCCTTCTCGTGCATCTCTCTCTGACTGCTCCAGGGAGGCTGTTCTGACCTCTTGAGTGTCAGCCTGTCGGGAATGTTGGATTTTCTGGTGGTTTTTAACTGCCTGGGGAGGCTTGGTTTCCCTCTCCTGAGTCTTAGGCCCCTGGTCATCTTGATTTAATTTTTTTCCCAGTATTTGGATGGGGGTGGGGGTGAGAGAGATGGAAGTTAAGGATGAAGACAAAAAGAAGATGGGAAGATAGTTTATTTGAAGTGGATCTCTGGGACTCTACCTGAAACGGAAGCTAACTCGTGTGATTAAAAGTGGGGAGTGGGTGGGTTTTGTGTTTGTGGGGGGAAGATGTGTGGTGTGGGGGAGGGTGTGTTGTGCCTGGGAGGCCCGCTCTCTTTATTTCTTGGAAGTTGGAATGAGGGAGTCGGAGAAACTGGGTGAAAGCGAAATATAAGAACAATCCTGAAACCTTTGAGCGGGTAAAAGTAGCCTGATTAGTCTCTGAGCTTTCAACTCTTTTCAGCAGTTTTAGTTTTTCCTTTTACATGAGAGAGGGTCGTTGTTGAAATGTGAATCTTCACCAGCCTTACTTTTCTCCCTGCCACCCCCACCGATTTCTCCATTCCTCGTATGTCCAGATCCTACAAGTTAGCAGGCCTTTACTTGTTAAGCAGTTGATTAAGTACAAGGTCAGGATCATTTGCCACAGCCTTGACCACACTTTCTCATCTTTTTTAGGGAATCAGTCCTCCCTTAGTTTCTAATGCAGTTTTGCTAGATAAAGTTACCTGTAGCCAGGGGATAGATTGTGGTCAAATCAGAGTCACTTTTGTGGGACTGTTTTGAGAGTGGGATGTTTCTCTTCATATAGGAGTACTCTGGTGAGTTGCCTCAGAATAGTTGGAGCCCCGTCCCAACACATAACAGCTTTATCCCATCTGGGCAGTGGGTGGATGTGGTTTCTGTGATCCGTGCTTTTTCCCCAAGTGAGATGGTTTCCCACTTTCCCGTGGGGGGTTAGATTTTTTAGTCTGATCTGAAAAGCAGCCCCCTATTCCACCTAAGTGATGAGGCATGTGGGTTTCCTGACACAAAAGCTAATGTCTTGCTCTCTCTTCCCCTTGGTTCTTTCTTGCCCTTCCCTCTCAACCTCTTCTCATACTGTCAGTGAGGAGAAGGAGGAAGTGAACATGGACACAACTGAAAACAGACCTGAAAATGAGATTCCAGAGCCCCCCATGCCTATTGCAGACCAAGTCAGCAATGATGACCGCCCTGAGGGCAGTGCCGAAGATGAGGAGAAGAAAGAGGTAAATATCCAAGCCACCTGTTAGGGTGGGTGGGCGGGGTGGACCTAGAGGAGAGAGTAGACCACTCTTACACAGTGGGATAAGTTAAAGAAGGGAGTAGGCAGGGACCTGGATCAGGATTAGGCCAAGGGAGAATTCGCTGGTTTAGCAAGGGAGACCCCCTTGTGATGGGGACAGGGCTTATTCATTCTCCTTTCTTTTGGGGGGAGCGTAGTGCAGTCCAGACTTGTGGAATTTCGTAACTAATTGGGAAGTCAGTTAATGGCCCTTTATCTAAAACCCAGGCTCAGCTTTTCCTGTTAACCTCAAGCTTCTCAGGGTGGTAACTCTAGCTTTCCCTCCTTTTTAAAAGCCTGCTGGAGCTCAGCGCCATCTAGTGGGTTTTGGTGGTTCTCACCAGATTAGCCGTGTTGAGGAATTTTTGTTCCTCATTTGCCCCCTAGTGGACTCTTTGCAGAGATGTATCTACTTAGAAGCCAGGATCTGGGGTAATCCGAAGACCCCTTCTCCATATCTGTGATTCCTCTACCTCCTTTTTTGGTGTATATATATTATATTGTGTCCTGCACCCAATTCAGGGGGTTCCGCCCATCAGAGCCAGCGAAGTCTTTTTGGCTCTTAGAGTAAGAGAGAAAATTAGTTGGGCTTGGGAGTGGGGTGATGGGTGGGAGGGACTGTTGTGTGTGTAGCCTTTCTCTGGTGTGTGTTGCGGGGGCGGGGGCCGGGGAAAGTGATTTGATGTGCAGAATATTATTTATTACAAGGTCCTTCTTCCCCGTAAAACTTTGTCCAAGTACCTCATGTACGGTAATCCGCCCGTAAAATATAACCCTGCCCAACTGGCCAATCGCTGATGCCGCCTCTTCCTCTGGACCCACCCGCTGCTACTGAGCTGCCCAATCAGAGCCGAGTCTGCTATCCAGGTGTCTTGGCCAGAGGGGGGCATGTATGTGGGCTCCTGTGATGGGCCCCCATTTGCCTCCCTGTCTTGCTTACATCAGGGGGCCAAGAAGAGCACTGTTCGGAGAGACTTGTATTGAGAAAGCAAAAAGCATTTGGAATGGGGTGGACTTGCATCATCTCCCTTCTTGGGACACCCCAAGAAGAGCTTATATCAGTGCTGGGGCGCCTGCCCACATGCCCTTAGCCTTTTGAAGACTGTGGGTCACGTTGTTTGCTACAGACTGTTGGGATCCGTATCTAGGGCACCAAGACGTCCTAAAGAGTCAATGTTCGTGATCACAGTGCCGTGCTGTAAAATACCGAGTGGGGCCCTTGACTTAAGCCGTGATGACTAGAAACCCTGCAGAAGAGTCTAGGGTCTGAGCCTCAGGGATTTAATGCTGATGACAGCCCAGCCTGTGTATCACCACTTGCTCATCCGATGGACTTATCCTTTGGTCCCTCTTGTCCATGGTGAAGGGCCGCATGTTGGTTGCTTCAGCTTCTCCTCCATCTCTGGAGGCAGGGGCTCATCCTTCCACCTGACTGGAACCACTGTCTCAGCTGGAGTCCCTGAGGAGATGCGACATACAACTTTCAGAAGAAAAGTATCCTGACTTTGCTGCTGATCACGTGCCAGACCCTGGGGATACCCACCTACTACCCCCAGGCTGCCTTCATCAGAGGCTCCATGATCCCACTCGGTGAGAGGACCCCCTCCCCAATTACAGGCAGAGGAAAAAGGGACTCTGGAGTCATCATCTGGATTCCAAGTATTGGGTGGTGGTATCGCTGCAGTTTGCCACTGGTGGACATATGGTCCTGCCTGCCTCTCACGATAAAAGGCAAGGATCATTCCTGCTACTCACAGGCCATCTCATCAGGGACAACAAGATGAAGCCCCTCCAGGGCTGGGACTGATGTCTTTCCCCCTTCCCCCCTCTACCCCTGGCTGAGCCTGGCCACCACCAGTGAACTCTCTTGACATCATGGAAACTGGGCAGCGTCCTCCCACACGTTTCCCTCCCGCCCCCCCTGCGCCCCTGGGAGGACTCTGGCGATGCCGTGCTGACCACCACGCCGTGCGCCCACCTTTTTTGCCAACCCAACCCCCCACCAATTGCACAGCGCCTAGCAGGGAGGGCTCATTCTGATTGGACCGTCGGTTGACTAGATACAGTACACAGTGAGGTGCGATTGGCTGAACTGAAGATCCCAGGTGTGAGATGGTACCTGGAACATTTGTCATATTCCTAGTTTATTTTCTTCTTTATTCTTCTTCTTCTTCTTTTTCTTTTGTATCTTTTAATTTTTTTTCCTTATCTTTATTTTCCTGATTTCTTTCTTGGATTTATTTATTTATTTTGGTTCGTGTTTTTCCTGTTTTAATTAAGACCTTTTATCTCTCACTAACTTACCCATCGAGAGCGGCCCGGCTAGGGTCAGGCTGGCCCTTAACGGAGACCAAGGAGACTTGGTTAGACGACACAAACGGGGCTGGGGGTGGATGGGAAAAAATGGATTTCATCAAGAGGATCCTACCCTAGCCTTTAGAAGGGTAGTAGGGTGGTCTTAGTTTTTCCAGAAATAAGCACTTAAATCTAAAAGTTTTCTGTCCCCCTTTTCTCTCTCCCACTTTTTGCTCTGTCCATAGTCTTTCTCCCCCTGAATGTTTGGAGCAGGAAATTGCCCCAGAACTGCCTTCTGGTCCCTGGCAGAGACCCTAAGGCATGACCCCTGATGGGAGAGGAAACAGGCTCTGCTGGAGCCCTGTAATCTCCCTGGGAACAACAGTGTGCCCTTAATAAAAATCTCCCTTTATTAAAGACACTTTGAAATCCTTTCTGCTGGCATCTGGTTCATGAGCCTCATCTCCAGTGAATCTGGTGCTGCTCTGTTCCACAGTGGCGGGCATCTGGGCAGTCTTGATATGATAGTCAGCTGTCTGAGTGACTCAGTGCCATGTCAGTGAAAGTCAGGCTGGCCATAGAGAAAGGAGGAGGGTTGCCTCATTGAAGCTGCCATCCCAAAAGCTGGTCTTCCTTGTTTCCTCGTGTTTTCCTCGAGTTAGCAAGGAAGGACCCAGGAGGACTAGATTACCCAACTCTGGGCACAGTTGATTGGACTTGGTGTCCTCCCGACCCGTAGAGACAGTGGAGGAGGGCATGAACATCTTTGAAGGGCTGGGAGGCTGCCTAATTCCTATGCCAGCTTATTTCTGGTTAAGCTAATACACAAGTGTGGTATGGACTAGAAGACTTTTCCCTGCTGTGATGTTTAGTTTTGTTTTTTTCTCTAACTTGCATTGATTCTGCTTCGTTTTTGCCGTTTGCCGCTTCTGTTTTGGTCTCTGTCTGTCTTTGTGTCTCTCTCTCTGTGTCTTTGGAGTCTATGCTGTGACTGCCCCATCTAACCTCCTCCCCCCTCTCTGTGGGGTGTGTCTCTTTCTCTTTTTTCCCCTTTTTTTCTTCATACAGAGCTCGCTGCCCAAATCATTCAAGAGGAAGATCTCCGTTGTCTGTAAGTCTACCCCAAATCCCTGATGAAGGTCAGGGAATAGCATTAAAATCAGAATTCATAAGGAAATAGATTCCCGTTTTCTTTTGATGTCTTCCTGGAGTAGACCTCTCCCATCCTGCCCCTCCCCCAGCAAATCTGCATGTTCTGGGTATATGCAGGATTCCACTTTGAAATTCAAAAGTTTAGACAATCCTTGTCCTATATCCTTAGTCATGTACCTTTCTTATCACTAATGAGATGCATGGTGAATTGTTTCACACAATTCCCTATCCATCGTAGATACATTTATCCTTTTAAGATATCCGAAGGCTCCGAACCAGTGGGTTTGAGGGACTCCTTTATAACGGTGAGGATGCTTACCAGTTTAGACTCTCTTCTGAAAGAGCATCCGAGGAAAGAAGAGTGCCCCACACCTTAAACAGTAACATTTTTTGAACATTTTCCCAAATGGGGAGCTGATTTTAGATTGACAAGAGTGTAATAGAACAATATAACTTAAATATGAAGTGAGTGAAAATTAACCTAAAGGATGACTAGATCACAATCATCTTCAGTTAATTTTAATGAGATTTTCGTAATCCCGTAGTCGTCTTGTTTATTGATTCCCATGTCCTTCTCAGACTTTCTTTCCCACTGCTTTACATATGTCTGGCTACCACTAAAAGTTTAAACTGCTTACCACACTAGTCACCCCTCCCTTGTCTTCAGAGATGAGTAGTTTCCATCTGTCACGAAGTGCTTCCAGTCCTTTCATTAGTCACTCTGAAGCCGTGGTTTCCCCAGTCCCCAAAAATAATTTCCTTGAGTTAACCTTTTACTGACTTCATCTGAAGGCTGCCTGGTGGGTGTTGTGGTGTGAACCAGCAGAGGGCCTGAGGCCATCTAACTGTTGGGTCCTATTTCTTGGGGACAGCAGCCACCAAGGGGGTGCCAGCTGGAAACAGTGACACAGAGGGGGGCCAGCCTGGTCGGAAACGACGATGGGGAGCCAGCACGGCCACCACACAGAAGAAACCCTCCATCAGTATCACCACTGAATCACTCAAGGTGAGGTGGGAGGAGCCGGGGAAGGGAGGATGAGACACATTGAGGTGGGAGTAGACATGGGCCCAGTGTAACGGGGTGGGGGGGTATCTGTGTCCCAGAGCCTCATCCCCGACATCAAACCCCTGGCGGGGCAGGAGGCTGTTGTGGATCTTCATGCTGATGACTCCCGCATCTCTGAGGATGAAACCGAGCGTAATGGTGACGATGGGACCCATGACAAGGGGCTGAAGATATGCAGAACAGTCACTCAGGTAAGGCTTCTGTACCCTATATGAGTGGGAGGGATCAGTGGACACGGATCAGGCAATTGAGGAGCTCAGATGAGTCATATAAGGGACATCTAGTATCTACAGAGGGTTTGGTTAATTGCCACTTTGACTCTGAAGCCTCTCATGCCTTAGTTTAGGAATCAGCAAACCACCAAATCTGGCCTGCAGTCTGTTGTTCTAAATAAAATTTTTTTGGAACACAGCCACATCTGTTTATTTACCCTTATCTGTGGCTGCTTTTACACTACTATAACATCAGAGTTGAGTAGTTGCGGCAGAGATTGCATGGCTCGTAAAGCCTAAAATATTTACTATTTTGCTCTTTACAGAAAAAGTTTTTTGACTCTTGTCTTAGTTTTCTTCATGGCAAAGTTGGAGCACCTGCAATCCCAGTGTCTGGTGGAGGTGAACTTAATAAATCTCTCCCCAGTGGAAAGAACATGCTGGATTGATTCTTTGCCCTCTCTTACCAGGGATCCGAAGCTGAGAAGAATATGCCAATTTGGTGTTTAATAGACCCCCTCTATTGCACTGGGTTGGGTAGTTACTGTCTGATGCCTTTATAGGTAGTACCTGCAGAAGGCCAGGAGAATGGGCAGAGAGAAGAAGAGGAAGAAGAGAAGGAGCCTGAAGCAGAACCCCCTGTGGCTCCCCAGGTTTCAGTAGAGGTGGCCTTGCCCCCACCTGTGGAGCATGAAGTGAAAAAAGGTGGGTGGCACATTATGAGTGTGACATAATGCAGCGCCCTGAATTTCCAGAGCACTTTATTTGGGATTTCTTTAAGTTACTTTTAAGATTTTCTGCTGTATTATAGTACTTTATGTATCTGTTTTATCTCCCCCTCCTATTAAGCTACTTGGGGGCTAGGTTTGAATCTGTTTAATCTTCGAATCTCCACAGCGAGATTAGCTTAGCACAGTACCTTGCACATGATAGAGGCTCAGCACATTTAGATGGAAGAATGACTAGTAGGGAGTAAAAGAAAGGTAGCAGTAAGAATCGTATTGGAGGTGAGGTAAAAGCCAGCATTGCTCCCTACTAAAAGCCATTTGTGTTTTATTTTGATAGTGACTTTAGGAGATACCTTAACTCGACGTTCCATTAGCCAGCAGAAGTCTGGAGTTTCCATTACAATTGATGATCCTGTCAGAACTGCTCAGGTGCCCTCCCCACCTCGGGGCAAGATCAGTAATATAGTCCACATCTCCAATCTGGTAAGCCATGGTTTCCCACATTCTGGCCTTGTTTAGTGGTTACCAGTTTGAGCTTTGAACTCCTGCTTCCTAGGTTCAACTCCTAGACCTGCCAGTTACTCACCCAGTTTCCTCTCAACCTGTTTCCTCATGTGAAAAATGGGAATAAAAAGTATCACGGTGCAGGGTTGTTTCGAGGACTTAATATGATGAGATATGGGAAGCGTTTAGCAGAGAGTCTAGCGCACAGTGTCACAGTAAATGTTACTCCTCGTGTTTCTGCAAGAGGGTTCCTAACCTCTGTTCTCACCATATCCCATAACCCCTTGAAGCTATACTGCTGTGATAACAGCTTGGGAAATTTCAAGACTAGTTACAGGAGGACTGTTCTTGCCTTCTTCAAGTCCCTGAAACTCCACTTTCATCGGTAGGTTCGTCCCTTCACATTAGGCCAACTGAAGGAATTGTTGGGACGTACAGGAACCCTGGTGGAAGAAGCCTTCTGGATTGACAAGATTAAATCTCATTGCTTTGTAACGGTGAGGAGAAGATTCTATAGGTTGTGGCTTACATTTACTTTTGTAGCCAACATTTTGGCAGTCAGGAGGGGTTGGAGCCGTGTTGTGACCCTCTGCTGTCTCCCTTCCTCCACCAGTACTCAACAGTAGAGGAAGCTGTTGCCACCCGCACAGCTCTGCATGGGGTCAAATGGCCCCAGTCCAATCCCAAATTCCTTTGTGCTGACTATGCTGAGCAAGATGAGGTAAGAAACCTAGGGAAAGGAAAGAAGAGGGGCAGGGAGGCCATTATCTGCTAGATTCCCGCTGAGATCCTGGTCAACCCTGCAATCACTGAAAAAGATTCTGTTCTTCCCTCTTTCCCTCCACTTTGGTTCCTTTAGTTGATCCATGGGGCTTCAAAAGTCTCTGTACCCCTGCTGCTTGGGCTTCTTCAGTGGGAGTGGTGTAATCTCCATCCTGACTGTCCTTGTCCCTCCCTTGTCCACAGCTGGACTATCACCGGGGCCTCTTGGTGGACCGTCCCTCTGAAACTAAGGCAGAGGAGCAGGGAGTCCCACGGCCCTTGCACCCTCCACCCCCACCCCCAGCCCAGCCACCACAGCACCCACGGGCAGAGCAGCGGGAACAGGAGCGTGCGGTGCGGGAACAGTGGGCAGAACGGGAACGGGAGATGGAGCGGCGGGAGCGAACTCGATCGGAGCGAGAATGGGATCGGGACAAAGTTCGAGAAGGGCCCCGTTCTCGATCACGGTCCCGTGACCGCCGCCGCAAGGAACGTGCGAAGTCTAAAGAAAAGAAGAGTGAAAAGAAAGGTACTTAGCTGGGGGGCCACACAGACTGCACTGGGAAAGGGACTCAAATGGGATGGGACATGGAGCCGTATGCTTCGAATCTGATTCAGTTTCTTCTACCCTAGAGAAGGCCCAGGAGGAACCACCGGCCAAGCTGCTGGATGACCTTTTCCGCAAGACCAAGGCAGCCCCCTGCATCTACTGGCTCCCACTGACTGACAGCCAGGTTAGTACTGCTCTTCCTGACCTGCTCCAGGTCGCATGGAGGCCTCGGGTCAGTTAAAGGGGGTGAAACTGAACATAACAGAAAGAGGCAGTTTGAAGAACCAGTTGAATGGTGTGCCATAGCGGAACAAAATGCAGGAAGAGCACACAAAGACAGGAACTGAGGTTTGCACCAGCCAAGCTACTTGGAGCTTAATTTCAGTTAACTGAGTAATCTGTGTTTTATAAACTCATCCATTTTTCTGCTTTTTTGTTATGAGGGTTTTTACTTTTCATTTAGTTTCTTAGTGATGGGCCTTTTGGGAATTTTTAGGCTTATGTACTGAACTAAAGAGGAGAGATTTGTTCACATCTAGGGTTGAAGGTAGCTAAGGAGATACCAGGAGCCAGCCCTTGTGTGAGTGTAAGAGTTGAAAACTTGGAGGGAGAAGGATGCTCCAAGATGGCAACAGACGCGACTGTTGGAAATTCCCCCTTCCCCTGTTCTTGCATAAGTTGTTTTCACGTGGAGACAACAGCAAAGCTGATGGTGACCCAGAGCTAGGAGTGCAGAGATCCAGACCACAAATGGACAAGGCGGAACTGGTGAGGGTGGGACTAAGATGCCTGTTCTCTGCCTCTCCTGCTGGCTTACAGATAATTCAGAAGGAGGCGGAGCGGGCTGAACGGGCCAAGGAGCGGGAGAAGCGGCGAAAGGAGCAAGAAGAGGAAGAGCAAAAGGAACGGGAAAAGGAAGCTGAGAGGGAACGGAACCGACAGCTGGAGCGAGAGAAACGGCGAGAGCACAGCCGCGAGAGGGACAGGGAAAGAGACAGGGAAAGGGAACGAGACCGGGGGGATCGAGATCGAGATAGGGAGAGGGACAGGGAACGAGGCAGGGAGAGAGATCGCAGAGACACCAAGCGCCACAGCAGGAGCCGGAGTCGGAGCACACCTGTGCGGGACCGGGGTGGGCGCCGCTAGCCAGGAAAAGACTAGACAGAGCTGCAGGCATCAGCCACCCTGCCCCGGGGGGTGAAAGTCACAGAGGGATAGGTACAGTCTCCACCACCCTGGAACCAAGGGTCTTTAACACCGTTTCACACCCAGTGCTGAAGTACAGCTGCCACCTGTCCCCACATACCAAATGGAGCAGCAGCCACCCGTCCCCTCCTCCCCATAACCTGTCTTGGGACATAGCCCTCTCCTCTCTCTCATTTCCCATTGTTAAGTCTTTGAGAGGGAAGAGCTAGGCTAGGGAGGGAGGTGATTGGCCCAGAGGTGTGGAATAGCTGGGTGCCCCAAGCCTCTTGCAGTTTTCCTCCATCTTGCTCACCACTGCCCTCCAGTACTCAATAGCCTCCTCTTGGGAACAGCCGGGGCCAGGACTGGGTCACCTATGAGCTGAATCAGCATCTCCTCCTGAGTCCCCGGGCCCCTGCAGTTCCCAGTCTCTTCTGTCCTGCAGCTCCTGCCTTTTACCCACCAAGCCCACCGGTTCCACTTTATATCCACCTTTTCCTTTTGTTCAATTTTTATTTTTATTTTTTTTTATTATTAAATGATGTGGTCTATGGAAAATAATAAAAAAAAAATCTGACTTAGTTTTAACTAGTGTGTGAGTGGGTTTTGTTGGGCAGGACCTGGGTGAGAGCCACATCGGAGAATGGCCTTCTTCGCATTGCTTGCATTCCATACACCCTACTGCTTCCTGGAGCAGAGACTTGCCGCCATCCTCCATTCCTGCCTTGGCTCTTACCAGGCCAAAGCTGTGAGTCTTGCTCACTGGAGGATGGAGAGGAAGACCCCCAGAGAAGTGGAGCGCCTTGGCTTTTCGTGGCTGTACCCAGCAGTGCTAGAAAGGCGAAACTCCGTTTCCGGGTTCCGGGTCCTATGCGCGATTAGCTGTTTAGTCACCTGCTCATATCCGAGGTGCTTCCCATACGTGCCACCAGGGGGCGGCAGCCCCCCGCTCAGTAGGCGGTTGTAAGAGCTTCCCCAAAACGCTCCAGTCCCCACCTCTGTCCCCTTCCGCTGATGTCGCGCCTCCGTTCCTGGGAAGACCCCAGCCCGCAGATTCCCTGGACCCTTCTGCACACCGTCCTTAAGCGCACCCAGCAGACCCGCTACTGTGCCCTCCACGGACTCCCAAAATGCGGCTGCCGCCTTGTGGTTGTGACCCACACCAGCCCCAGACGCCGGTCCGGGAGCGGGGCGCCGGGCTTCTCCGCAGTGGGCTGCTCATTCCCCCACTCGCGGCGCTGTCGCCCTTTGCCCCGCAATGGGGGCGTGCACCCTCCCCGCCAGTTCTTCAGAAATGGCCTGGCGCTGTGTCCAGGGCTTCCTCCCGCCCGGGTGCCCTGCCGGGCGCTGCGGGTCCAGCCCGGGAGGGGCGCCGCATCTGTATGCGCCCGGCAGCCCCGGAGAGCCGAGGGGCGGGCGCAAGGCACCGCCCCCGCCCCCGCCGCGCCGGCCGGGCTGGCCGGGGAGGGTCGGAGGCTGGGCTCTCCTCTCCCGCGCGGCGCGGAGCCGCCTCGCTCCTCCGCAGGCGGAGCCTCCTTTCCCCGCCCCCTCCGTCTCTCTCTCTTGTTCTCGGCGGGGCCGCTCAGACCTGCAGCGGAGCCGCGGCGGCCGCTCCGATCGCCTCGAGGCTGCGCCCCCGGGACCCGGCGGCGGGCACGGGCGGGGGCGCGCCCCGCTAGGCTGGGACCTCGGCACTGCCAGGTAAGGGCGCCCTCCCGGGAGCTCGGGGTCGGGAACCCGCAGAGGGGCAGCAGGGGGCCGGCAGCCTGCGGGTGTCTTTAGAGCGCTGCGCTCCGTGGCGGGGAGCCCACTGCCGGCTCCCTTCTCCCGCGCTCTCGCTTTTCCTTCTTCCTTCGCACCTCTCTCCCTTTTTCCCCCATTTTCTTCTCCCTCGATTTCTCTTTACCCTTCCTTCTCTCTCCGTTTGCCTTCACTGCCCCTTCCCTCTGTCTCCAGATCCCTTCTCTCCCTCTTGCCCTGTCTTTTTCCATCTTCTCTTCCTCTTTGCTTTTTTCTTTCTCTTCCTTTTTCTCCTCTCCTTTCTTTCTCCTTTCCCTCTCCCGCTCTCTTTTCCTTCCCCCCCCCCGTTCCCTCCCTCTCCTCTCCTTTTCCCGCTATCCTGTTTCCCACTCCTCTGCCCCCCTTCCTTCTCTCCCCCTCGTCATGCCTCCCTCTCTGGCCCGGCTTCCCTCTTCCCCCGAGAGAGAACGGACTGTCAGGTGTGTGTCTGCCCCGGGGGAGGAGGAGGGGCGGCAGCGGTGGCTACCTGAAGGGGGGAGAGAGCAGTGGGAAGGGTCCTCTCTCACTGCCTTCCCGCAGCCTCCCCCTACTTCCACCCCTCCTGACTGCTCCCTCTCCCAGAATGAAGTTCCTGGAGGCCTGGTCTGACCCCCGCAGCTGAGGACTACCCCTGCCTGCTCATCACGCACACGCTGAAAGCCCCTCTGCCCCCGGTGGATCTGTTCCCAAGCCTGGTACCTATGATTCCTTTCTGCCTTTCAGGTGCCCAGGCTGCCTCCTTTGATCTCTTTCCTTCTGTCTCCTTGCCCTCTGTCTCTCTCATCTAGTTTTCTCTGTCTCTGCCGGACAGTCCCTGAGTCTTGGTCTCACCCTCAATCTTGCTGTTTCTCTGGCTTCTGGGTTTCCCTTCACTGCCCTCAGTCTCCTCACTCCGCCCCCGAGCCTGCCCCCTCCTCTCCCAGCTTTGGCACTCATTCTGCCTCATGAGCCCAGGCCCCCTTCAAGGACTGCAGGGCTATGTGGGCTGGAGAAAGGTCGGGAGAAGTGGGCTTCTACCCAGGGAGGAAGGTTCTTTCACAGGTTTGCAACCCCGTCTTGGGCTGCACCCCTTGACATCTCTCATCCTTACCCTAGACTCCTTAAGACCACACCTCCATTAATCCCAACCTCTCCAACTCCCTGGCTGCATGCCCAACCTGGGAGGGCAGGGACCAGATTTGGGCCTCCAAGCCATCCCAGCATCCCCTCTCCTGTTTTCTTCCCCAGCTTCCCTGCTCAGAGTTGACTGACTGGAGATTTATCAGCTTGGAAGGCTGGAGGTGAATACAGGCATAGCTTGGCTGGAGGAAAGGATTGGACTGTCCTGTTTTAGTCTGGGTTCTGGGCAGTGCAGTGTCAGGTTCCTTCGAGGTCTGATCTTTCAGATCTAAATTTGGCGGTGGTGGTGGTGGTGGTGGTAAGGGTTTCCTTGACCCTGAGCAGCTACTTGTTCTGCAGGTGTGGATCCATGGGGTAGCCCCAACACATCTGCCCCTGTGCCCCAGCCAGCTCATGGGCCATCCAGCCTGGCCCAGCCTCAGCACCTGGGGCTAGTGAACAGAGCCCTGGCTGGAGCCCAAACATGTGGGGCCTGGTGAGGCTCCTGCTGGCCTGGCTGGGTGGCTGGGGCTGCATGGGGCGCCTGGCAGCTCCAGCCCGGGCCTGGGCAGGGTCCCGGGGGGGACCGAGGCCTGGACTACTGAGGACCCGAAGGAGCTGGGTGTGGAACCAGTTCTTTGTCATTGAGGAATATGCCGGTCCAGAGCCCGTCCTCATTGGCAAGGTAAGAATCATCCCCTCCCGTGTCTACTCTGACTCTTGAGGCCCTTAGGCCCAGTCCTACAACTTCATCACTTTTGCAGTGACCTTGGTCCCCCAGGACTCCCAATGCTTCATCCAAACCTAGACTTTTTCACCTGTTTCTGCCCTTGGAGCTCTCTACCATTTTTTTCTGACCCCCTACAGCTTCACTCAGATGTGGACAGGGGTGAGGGTCGCACCAAGTACCTGCTGACCGGGGAGGGGGCAGGTACTGTCTTCGTGATTGATGAGGCCACAGGAAACATCCATGTCACCAAGAGTCTGGACCGGGAGGAGAAGGCACAGTATGTGCTACTGGCCCAGGCTGTGGACCGAGCCTCCAACCGACCCCTGGAGCCCCCATCAGAGTTCATCATCAAGGTGCAAGACATCAACGACAATCCACCCATCTTTCCCCTTGGGCCCTACCATGCCACTGTGCCCGAGATGTCCAATGTTGGTGAGTACCCCAGTTCCTCACTTGCCTTCCCCCACAGCCATCTGCCCCAGAACCCACCTCCTTTAATTCAGCCTCCCTCATAGGTGGGCACCCAGCATCTGCTATTCTTCCCCACCTGGGCCTGCCCCTCTGAGTGGGTGCCGGCCTCCCCCACAGGGACATCGGTGATCCAGGTGACTGCTCATGATGCCGATGACCCCAGCTATGGGAACAGCGCCAAGCTGGTGTACACTGTGCTGGATGGACTCCCCTTCTTCTCTGTGGACCCCCAGACTGGTGAGGGTGGAGCTGGGGAGGCTGGTGGGATGGCCATGGAGACAGACCCCCCTGACCCAGTGTCTCTCCCCAGGAGTGGTGCGCACTGCCATCCCTAACATGGACCGGGAGACACAAGAGGAGTTTTTAGTGGTGATCCAGGCCAAGGACATGGGCGGCCACATGGGGGGGCTGTCGGGCAGCACTACAGTGACGGTCACCCTCAGCGATGTCAACGACAACCCCCCCAAGTTCCCTCAGAGTAAGAGGCCAGTGCTGCCGCCTGAGCTATCCTTTGACCACCCCACCATTACAGCCTCTGGAGAAGCCTCCCTTATCCACCCTACCCGGGCCAGGCCTAGGGAGAAGCAAATGCTGGGAGTAGGGAGGAGGGCTGGGAACCCCTCTAAGAATTTATCTGCCCTCCACCTACCCTCAAGGCCTGTACCAGTTCTCTGTGGTGGAGACAGCCGGGCCGGGCACCCTGGTGGGCCGGCTGCGGGCCCAGGACCCAGACCTGGGAGACAACGCCCTCATGGCATACACCATCCTGGACGGGGAGGGTTCCGAGGCTTTCAGCATCAGCACAGACTCCCAGGGTCGAGATGGGCTCCTCACTGTCCGCAAGGTTAGCCTCCTGTCCTCAAACACTTGTGCCTGTCTCCTGCTCCACTCACTGGGCACCTTAATAACTGGTCTAGAACAAACTCAGAAGTCCCCTAGGCTGGAGCTTAGAGATCAGGGTCATCTCATCTTTCAGATGAGCACCTGAGGTCCACAAAGGGGAAATGACTGGCTCAAGGTCATACAGCAAATCTAGGGTGGAGCTGGGGCAGACTTAGAGTTGTCCACTAAGTAATCTGCCCCCTGGGTGACCACCAAGGCCACTGCCCCTCTGGTGCCTGCCTCTCTTCACCTTGCATGATCCTGGTCCTGCCTGGTTTCCGCGTGCTCTCTTCCACTGCCCATCCCCTCTCGCCATAGGCCCTAGACTTTGAGACCCGTCGCTCCTACTCCTTCCGTGTGGAGGCCACCAACACACTCATCGACCCAGCCTACCTGCGGCGAGGGCCCTTCAAGGATGTGGCGTCAGTGCGAGTGGCTGTGGAGGATGCCCCAGAGCCACCTGCCTTCACCCAGGCTGCCTACCACCTGGCAGTGCCCGAGAACAAGGCTCCTGGGACCCTGGTGGGCCAGGTCTCTGCCTCGGATCTGGACTCCCCGGCGAGTCCAATCAGGTAAGCTGGGTTGTGGGCTGGGGAAGGATGGGGCCTCGGGCAAGAGTTCAGCCTCAAGCTTATTCCCACAGGGAATCACACTCACCTTCCAGCAGAGGTCTTCCTCCCTTTGGCCAGGTGGACGGGAGTTTGGTCCACAGGCCTGGTGCGAGGGGAGGGTGGGAAGACCTGGCTAACCACTCCCTTTGACTCTCCACCCATCCCTCTGGATGGATAGCAGTGGCACCTCCCAGTGGTAGTGCAATTAGATGTAATCTCATTTGATAAGTGTGATAGCTACCATTATTGATCACTCTCTAAGTGCTACACAACTTACCCACCTGATAACATTCAGTTCTCATGCCAGCCCTATGAAAACCCACTGCCGTTGAGTCGATTCCGACTCATAGTGACCCTATAGGACAGAGTAGAACTGCCCCATAGAGTTTCCAAGGAGCGCCTTGTGGATTTGGACTAAAGCCCTATGAAGTAGGTGTTATTATCACCAGTTGTTTCAAAGATGACGCTGTGAGAGGGTAAGTAACCTGCCCAAAGTCACACAGGAAGTGGCAGAACCGGGATTCAAACCCCAACTTGTCTGTTTCGAGCAGCCACTCTTTCCACCTCACAGTCAGCATCCCTATCACTGCTCTGTGAGGAAGGCGCTGTGTCTTTCCCGTTTTGCAGTTGAGTAAACAGAGAATAATTTGCCAAGGTCACAGCTGGTCAGAGTCGCAGCAGGGGCTAGAACACAGGTACCTGGGGCCCCAGAACGGTGCCCAGAAGTCTAAAAGACAGGCAGTGTTTATCTCCTTCCACCTCTCTTTTCTGCATTCTGTCTCCCTTCACTCCCATGGAAACCCAGACCCCCTGAGTCTTGGGACAGGTGTTTAATGCTGGTGACCTCCCAAGGATATTTGCCTTTTAAGGGGACTACAGCCCAAAGCATGGCCCTGGATGCATGGGCCAGCTTCTGCTTGGCCCTCTGCCCACATGAGCCGTGAGACCACAGGGAGGAGGGAAGGGTAGCAGCAAACTCCAACCCTGCCCCCAGATCAGCCCCCAGCATGGCTCCATCTTCCTCAGATACTCCATCCTCCCTCACTCGGATCTAGAACGCTGCTTCTCCATTGAGCCTGAAGACGGCACCATCCGCACGGCAGTGCCCCTGGACCGTGAGGCTCGTGCCTGGCACAACCTCACTGTGCTGGCCACAGAGCTTGGTGAGGAGTCCTGGGCCCTCCAGGAGGCCCTCCTGGGAGAAGGGCAGTCCCTGGGTGTTGGGTTGGGGGCTCTTGGGTCCCAAGCCTGGATCATCACCACCAGGCAGACCTCCTGGTCGGCTGGGCTAGGCTGGGCTGGACTGAGCACAATGGCTCTGCCTGAGCATTCCTCTGACCCCAAATTCACCCCTTACCTGACTTGCCCCAGCAGGAAAATAAACCCAACCTCAAATACCATTCAACCCCTAAAAAATCCCAACTTGTACCCTGGCAGACCCTGCCCTGCCCACTGGGCAGCTTCAGGCTGGGAGTTGGGAGCTGAGGAAGGGCTGAACACCTTCTCCAGAGGCTGAGTAGGAGGGCACCCCTCAGCTGTTAGAGGGCAACAACAGCACCCCCTGAGAAGCCCTGTTGGAAGCCCTGGTGGGGAGCCCCGTGGTAGGAGGGAGGGGTCGGCTGCATGGGCTGGCTCCTCTTTTGCTCTGTCAGTCACCAGCTTCCGCAGCCTTTGGGTGGGAAGGGGAGGGGGCTAAATGGCTCCCTTGTCTGCTCAGCAGGGAGACCTCCCTCCCCTCTATGAACAGCCCCTCCTCATCCCGGCTCACGTCCCCTGGGGAAGCCCCAGGGTCTCCCTCACCCTGCTGTCTGCATACTGTATATGGTCATTGCCCTGTGTGTATCTGTGTGTGCAGATGTTTGTATGTGTGGATGAAGAGCTATGTGTACCTGAGTATGTATGTAATTCCATATGCATGAAAATAGACACACACCCATGTACATTTGTGAGTGTATGTCTATAACTAGATATATATGTGTATATACGCATGAGTGCTTATGTAGAGGAATATTATTTGCCCATATGTGCAACTGGATGTCCACAATAGTATGTATAAAGAGCCGTTTGTATATATTTTGTGTATGTGGTGTTGTAGACAGGTAACAATTTATTGATTACTTATTGTGTATCAGGCACTATTCTAAGCACCAAATATGGATTAATTCATTTAATTATCACCACAACTTTATGAGGTAAAAAAAAGAAAAAAAAATTTTTTTTTTTTTTTTATGAGGTAGGTACTATTATTTTCCCATTTTAAAATGCAGAAACTCAGGCAAAGAGAAGCTAAGTAACTTTCCAAGGTCACACAGAGATTAAGTGGTGGAGCCCTCAAACCCAGTCAGGCTGCAGTCTGAGCTGTTGTCGCCTATATCATACCTCCTCTCGTGTATGTTTTATTGTAGATGTATAGGTCTCTGTGCATATGCAAGTGGGTGTTACGTGGCAGTGCCCGTGTATGTGTAGTTGTATATGTCCATGTGCATGACCCTCTGTGTATGTGTACAGACATATACACACACCCACTCCTCACTTATCGACGTGGTTCGGTTCCAAAGACCAAGTTGTTATGTGAAAATTGGTGTTATGCAAAAATGGAGAATAACCACATCAGATCACAAAAATGGAGGATGACTACATCATTACATAACTGCAAATTACATCATTGCATAACTTCCAAACCACTGAGAATCATGGCCCAGCCAAGTGGACTCGCAGTCTTAACCATCACAGCCAGCCTTTACTCTTGCCTCGCATCATCCGCGTTCACTACTGTCAGATGTATGTCACTGATGTGCAAAATAGTCAGATAGTAGGTTCTTTACTATTGTCCTAAATGCAAAATGTCAGATAATGAGATAGACAATAAATGAGAAGTAATTACAAATGTCCAACTCACGGGCAACTCATACTTGCCCTTTAATGACATGTACATTTGCCCTCACTTTGAAACGATTGAACCAACCCCTACTCGCAACAAATATTTCATCACAATCACCTTCACTTGCTGCACATGCAGCTTTTAAATCATTGCAAAGGCTTCAAGCCTTTTCTTGCACTAAAGAAAAACTAAATAACTGTATGCACGTGTTCTGACTTACCTACAGATTTGACTTAAAGACTTGAAGACACAGTTAGGAACAGATCTCGTTCGTAACCCGGGGACTTCCTGTGTGTGTGTGTGTGTGTGTGTGTGTGTGTGTCTGCTTATGTATACATAGCTCTGTATGTGAGCGTGTGTGTATGTGTGTGTTTCCCTCACTGTCTTCTCACCCTTCTCACTCTCCTGCCGTGTCCTGCCCCTGTCCCCACCCTCACCCTGATATCAGCTAGAAGGTCCTGGGCCCTTACTGCAGGGAAGGAGTGGACTCTATCATCATCCTGTCTCTGGTGCATCCTAAAGCCCTTGAGCCAGGCTGTTCACTCAGCCTCCCCTGCCCAGACTGGGACCTCAGCCCCTTTCTCCAGAGCCAGCTAGCTGGCCTCCTGCCTTGGGGGAAGACTAAAGGAATTGACAGACTTGGGAGAGGTGGGCACTGGGGTGGGCAGGAATATACACTTTTCCATTCTGGCTTGGACAGCATGGACAAGGAGGAGCAGGGCAGGGTGATGGTGGAGGGCCACCTAAGGAAGGGATGTGTGAAGAGGGGCCTGCATGTCTGGCTGTGGGGCCCAGGTTGGCCTGGGCCCTGCACCCTGTAGATCATGCAGCTTCTCCCCCCACCAAGACCAACTTCAAGAGATCTCATTGCTGCATCACAGCCTCACAGACCTCTGATTGTGTGTGTGTGTGTGTGTGTATCCATCCCACTGGTGCTGTGCATGGCCTTTGTGCATGAAAATATATTCTCTGGGCCCTGGGTGTGACACTGTATCCATTGTGTATTTTGAATACTCACTTCATGTATGTTGTATTTGCTGAGTGTACACTGGATATGTGGTATGAATGTGTTTGTATATTTCATGGTTATTGTCTATGTGCAACTTGTATGCACCTTCTGCATGCTTTCATTTATGCTGCACGCACCCTGCATGTGGGTTATTGTATACGTGTGTCATGGGTGCTGCATTCCTGGGTTGTATATTATGTATTGCCCCTGTCTTGGGTAATACATGAATGTTATATGCACTGGGTATTGTTCATTCATTTCACATTGTTTGCTACTTGTATATTTCATGCCTACTTCATGTGTTGCACACATATGCTACATGTGTTATCCATGTGCATGCACTATATATGTTATGTGTGTGTGCGCATGTGTGGGGTATATGTGTCTGTGTTCCGTCTTCAGATAGCTCCGCACAGGCCTCCCGGGTTCAAGTAGCTGTCCAGACCCTGGATGAGAATGACAATGCCCCCCAGCTGGCTGAGCCCTATGACACCTTTGTGTGTGACTCTGCAGCCCCTGGCCAGGTGAGCAGCTGAGACAGAGGGGTTGGGGCCTCCAGGTCTTCAGCTGCCCACTCCATACAAGGCCTGTCTTCTTACTTGCAGCTGATTCAGGTCATTCGGGCTCTGGACAGAGATGAAGTCGGCAATAGCAGCCGTGTCTCCCTTCAAGGCCCCCTGGGCCCTGATGCCAACTTCACTGTCCGGGACAACCAAGGTGGGTGATCTTGGTACAACCACTACCCTGTGCCTGCCTCCGTTCTCCCCTCCTACACCACCTCCCGGCCCCAGCTGCCCAACCCCTGCCCTGCCTGTCTGTACCCTCCACTCAACTTGTTTACTGCTGGCCTTCCTACGGGCAGCTGGCTCCATGGGCGACTGACCCTACCAGGAAGATGTTCCAAAAGGTCACTCAACACCTTCTCTGTCTTATAGATGGCTCTGCCAGCCTGCTGCTGCCCTCCCGCCCTGCTCCACCCCGCCAGGCCCCGTACCTGGTTCCCATAGAACTGTGGGACTGGGGGCAGCCGGCACTGAGCAGCACGGCCACGGTGACGGTCAGCGTGTGCCGCTGTCGGCCGGATGGCTCTGTGGCATCCTGCTGGCCCGAGGCGCAGCTCTCACCCACTGGGCTCAGCACTGGGGCCCTGCTTGCCATCGTCACCTGTGTGGGCACCCTGCTAGGTGAGTCAGGCCATGGTGGGACATAGATGTGGGGTCCAGAGCCACAGGAAGTATGGAGAGGAACCGGATCCCTGGGGCTTGAGGGAGCCCACATGCCTGGATTTCCCCACTGCCTGGCATGTCAAAGAGAAAGGTTCTGGCCTCCTATGCCTGACCTGCCAACCTGTAGTGACAGCAACAAGCCATAAAAATGGTTTATTTGACCTCTTGGTGGCATAGTGGTTAAGAGCTTGGCTGCCAACCAAAATATCAGCAGTTCGGTTCCATCAGCCACTCCTTGGAAACCCTATGGGGCAGGTCTACTCTGTCCTATAGAATCGTTATGTGTCGAAATTGACTTCATGCAACAGGTACTCTGTGCCAAGTACTGTACTGGGCACATCACTGTAGTATTTCATTTCATCCTTTCAACAACCCTAAGAAGGTAAATATGTTTTCCACACAAGTACACTGAGAGTCAAAGAGGGTCAGAGAAGTTAAGCAACTTCCCATGGTCACACAACTAGTAAGGGGGAAAGTCAGGATTCAAACCTAGGTTTGCCAGATATCAAACTTGGGGCTTGTAACCACTTGAAAACACTGCCTTCTCTATGGTGTAAACCATCTGCCCTTCATAATGGAAAGGGCTGCCCTGTTTCCGGGCACCTGTGGGCTCAGAGGCCTGTGTGCGTCTCTCACCCCAGCCCTGGTGGTGCTCTTCGTGGCTCTGCGGCGGCAGAAGCAGGAGGCACTGATGGTGCTGGAGGAGGAGGACGTCCGTGAGAACATCATCACCTACGACGATGAGGGCGGCGGCGAAGAGGACACCGAGGCCTTCGACATCACGGCCCTGCAAAACCCCAACGGGGCAGCCCCACCGGCCGCCGGCCCGCCCGTGCGCCTCGATGTGCTGCCCCGGAGCCGAGCGCTGCGCCAGCCCAGGCCCCCGGGACCCGCCGACGTGGCGCAGCTGCTGGCGCTGCGGCTCCGTGAGGCGGACGAGGACCCCAGCGTGCCCCCGTATGACTCGGTGCAGGTGTACGGCTACGAGGGCCGCGGCTCTTCCTGCGGCTCCCTCAGCTCCCTGGGCTCTGGCAGCGAGGCGGGCGGCGCCCCCGGCCCTGCCGAGCCGCTGGACGACTGGGGGCCGCTCTTCCGCACCCTGGCGGAGCTGTATGGGGCCAAGGAGCCCCCGGCCCCCTGAGAGCCGGCCCTGGCCCTGCCCGCTGTGGCGGGCCAGCCGGCACAGGCCCTCTGAGTGAGCCCCACGGGGTCCAGGCAGGCGGCAGCAGCCAGGGGTCCTGATACCTCCCCGATTCCCGTGCCCCTCCGCCCTCCTCCTCAGAGCACCCTGCCTCTTACCTTCCTCCTCGAGTCGCTCTGTGTGTCTCTCTCCAGGAATCTCTCTGTCTCTGCGTGTGTCTCTGCCTCTCTGGCCCTGTCTGTGACACACTCCCTCTGATGGCCCCTCTGTCTGGGTCTTGGTTTTGTGGCCCTGACTCCAAACCTCCGTTCTCACTGTGATTTCCCTCCGTGACACTCTGTTTTTGTCGTTCTGATTCTGAATCTCTCACACTTTCTCTCTGACTCCCTTGCCCACACAAATGCTCTGTGTCTGTCTCCTGCCCACATCCCCCCTCGTTCTTCTGGGTCCCTGTGACTGACTTTTGGGTTTTTTTTCATTTGTCCATCCTGAAAACAAGAGTAACTTCCAGCCACTGCTGCCCACCCTCCTGCAGGGGATACTCAGCCCCAGGTCAGTGCCCCTAGGCTGTGTGGGACACGGGGTGGGCTGGAGCCCCTCCCCCACTGCAGGTCCCTAACCCTGTCCTGTCCTTACAGACCTGCCCGCATGGTTCCATCCATCACTCATGGCCTCATCCTGGCTCCACTGGCCTCCAGCAGCGAGAAGGAGCCAACTGCCTCCTTGGGCGAGAGCTCCAGCCCCCGTGTGGCCGCCTCCCTGGAGCTCTGCCCAGCTGTCAGCCTGCCCTGGGCATCCCAGCTCTGGGCATTGTGTTGTGTGCTTCCCAGGCCCCAGAGGAAGGGAGGGGAGGGAAGGAAAAGGGGAGGCAGCTGGGGAAGGGGAAAAAGGGAGGAAGGGGAGGGGCCTCCATCTCTAATTTCATAATAAACACTTTATTTTGTAAAGCTGGAGTCCTGCTTCTGTTTCTACCCTCACATTTCTGTACAGAGCTCCGTCGTGCTGATGAATGGGAAGAGACACCTAAGCCTCCTGGTTCATTATCCTTTCTCCTTGAGGTTGGGGTGGAGGATCCACTTAACATCCCCCTAGATAGAGGAGGGTTTTAGTTCATTCCACAGGGGGAGTAAGGAGAAAATGGCTCTGCCTCCCCCACCAAGACCAATTCCCAGGGTCCCTGTTGGTCTCAAACTCCTGGGAAATTAAGATGTAGGAATTGGCCAAAAGGGGCAGGTGAGAAGGAGAAACAGGTAAGAGCTACTGAAAACACAGGAGGAAAACATAAAAGATTACAAGGGGTCCACACTAGAGAGAAATTTAGGGTGGTGGCAAAGAGAAGGGGCCCAGCCAGCCTCTCCGGGTGAGTCATGTTGAATCTGGGTCCCTGCCCCCACCTTTAATTCTTCCCCAGTCCATGGTCTTACTCTTTGCAGGGCACAAAGGCAGACAGAGAGGAGCCAGGGGGGCAGGCTGTCCAGGGGCAGGGTCAGTTGGGGTGGGGGCTGAGAGGGAACTGCCAGGTCCTCCCAATACCCACTACCTGAGCAGAGTAGGGATCCCCCCAGAAGCCAGAATAAGAACTAGGCCTCTCAACTCTGGCAGGGGTTCCGGAAATAAGAAGAGGTGAGTCAGGCCTAAGCATAGGGTGCTGGGAAGGGGGGAAAACTACTACAATTGGGTGTGCCTTTTCTCACACCTTTGGCACCTGCTTGGTTAGTGTCACCAGGTGGTGGGAGAACAGGACCTTTGACTCAGTGCTGGAAATGACATTTTACTTTGCCGGAGGCTGGACCCCTGGGCCTACGACAGCCCAAGAGCAGACTGTCTCTCCCCTGCAGGTATGGGGATGGTGTTAGGTGGCACCCCGAGCAGGGCATCAGAGGAGGCAAAATCACTCGGTTCAGGGTAGGAAGGGCAAAGATCTCTGCCCCTTTGAACTAACCCTGATATCCACATCAGACCTTCAGGAATAACTGAAGAAAAGGAAGAACTGACCCAATGGGCCAGGAACACCTCATAGGTGGTGTGGGGTGGATGGGAGGGGGACGTGAGCCTGTGTCTGCTTTCCCAGCCCTCCCTGACATCTCCCTGAGGTCTTCTCCCAACTCACTAAAAACTGAGGGGGCGTGGAATAGGACATAGGGAAACAGGCCTGTCAGCAAGGCCCTTGGGTTTATCTCTAGCCTCAAATACCTCATCAATGTGTCAAAGGGAATGAAAAGGGGCAGGGAAGTGAAAGGGCCTCAGACTAGGCTTTGGAGATGGGGGAGTGGTGAACTGGTGTGGGGACCCCTGACCCTATCTTCTCTTCACGCTGGAGCGTTTTCTCGGAAGAATTGGCACACACGGCCTGGCATTCTCCCAGGTGGGATAAAGGGCCACCCTCCTCATTCAGGTGTTGCTGTCTCTCTTCCAGTCTGTTTCCAGTGCCGGTCTCTGCACAAGGAACCACACGTCCATCACCTGTGCACTCACAGGCATGCGGCAGCCATCTTGCACACACGCCTGTATCACTCACTCACACCTGGACGCAGGACCCACACACTTCTGTGGATGTGAATATGCACCCTCATATGCCTGAGTCAATCCAAGGCTTAAACTCTGTGGGAAGGCTGCCCTCCCTCATTGCCTCTCTAGGACTAGGCTGTCACAGGGGTCCCTGACCTCAGTAATTATCCCCCGAGTCCCACACCCCATCTCCTGACGCTGGGGAGTGGGCAAGGAGGCCACAGGTCAGATTCCTGGGCCCTGGCTTGAAAGCTAGTCCTCCAGTGTACCAGGCATCTTCCTCAGGCCCCCTTTTCCACCGCAATTTCCTCCCTGCTTTGCTCTCCCTGTTTTCCTTCCTGGGGCTCCCTGACCTTTCCTCCCTCCTCCCCTTAGGGCCAGAAGTGGGATGTCTCCTCCATCCTTCTGGCCAGCTCCTGCCTAGAGGAATTCTCAGCCTGAGGTGTGGGGTTAGGGCTCTGGCTGGAGGCTGGGAAGGGGCATCCAGGAGGGAGGAAATGGCACTGGTATTCTTGGGATTGAAGTTTAAGTGGCGGAATGAGGGGAAAGAAGGTTAAGGAAACTGCTGGGAGTCCTGGTCAGGCCCACTCTTAGGTCCAACCATGCTTTCGCTCCCGCTTGGGCCAGGAGGGGGGCTGTCCCTCCTGAAGCTGTCAGCTTGGATCTCCAAGTCAGGGTTTACAGGGAGAGGAGTGGGGCCAGGAGAGGATGTACTTATCCCACAGTTCCCCGCTGGCACGGCCACCTCCCTCTCTCCTTCATTCCCCAGAGGGAGCTGCAGGAAGGAAAGCCCAGAAGGAGGCAAAGGGAAGGAGGGTGGAGAAAGGAGGGGAAATCAGGCAGCAGCAGTGGGCAATGATAGGCCTCAAAGGCTACAAAGCAAGGGTGAGGCTGCAGGGACCAGAGCAGGCTAGTGGGAGCAGCTTTCCTGAACTCACCCCTTCAGGCCCTCGGGCCGCTCTGGGCTCCTCTACCCCTGGCCACCATGGGGCAGGGGCCTGGTAGCAGCTACCCTCTCCCTCCACATCCCCAGAGGCCTGCAGGGCTGGGAGGAAGAGCTGTGCAGAAAGAGCACAGGCTCTGGAGTGGAAGGCCTGGATTCAAGCCTCATGTCTGCCACCTACTGTGTGATCCTGGACAAGTCTCATAATCCTGTGAACCTGTTTCCTCATCTGTAAAGTGAGGATAATCATTTTACCTCAGAGGGTTATCAGGAGAACTGAAGTCAGCAAAGGAGTAATCACTATATAGTCATGATGGGGAAGGGGGACATGCAGGTGAGCAGACGTGAGGAGAAGCCCACTCCCACCCAAGGGGTCTCCATTCCTGAACCGCCCCCTGCCCTTCCCAGCCTAGGTCTCACGCTCATCTGGAGCACCATCCCTACCTGACTCTGAGAGGGTCACACATAGATCCAGCCTCCAGTGGTGGAACATCAAGGCTGACAAGAGTTTGGCAGCACTGGCCACACTGGGAAGCCTGGGCAGTTGACCCTCCCTCCCCACCCCCACATCTGCCACCCACCTCATCAAGGACAAAGACTCAAGTGGAAGGAAAGAAGAGAGCCTGGGGATGGGATGGAGAAAAGCAGAAGAAAGAATGGCAAGAAAAGAGGGTCTAGCACCTAGCACAGTGTTTAGCGTGAAGTAGGCGCGAAGTGTTTACCGAAAAAAGGACTTGATGCTGGGAAGAAGGCTGGACCAATCTATTGGGCATCCATAGAAAGGTGTTGGACAAAGTCATCAATAGCTCTGGGAAGCAGAAAGGGATGTATATTTGGAACAAATGAAGCCAACCACCTGCAAGGGCCTGAGCCAGATGCTGTGATGCTGTGCCTAGGGGGCTCTCCCTCTGCAGAGCCATCCTCCCACCCACTCCCTGGGCCTAGGTGGCCCTCCCCCAAGTCCTGCCACTTCTCACAGCCTCTCCGTCTCTGCCGGCATCCTGGAGTCTGGTGCTGCCTCCCGTGGCCCACGCAGAGAGTTCTCCACCTGGCCCAGCTCTGTGGAGAGTGGCAGGCTCAGGATGGCGCCTTACCGGCCTCCTCTCCCTCCTTCGGGGGCTCTTGCAGCTCCGTGTACAGCACACAGGCATCCTCACGAGACACGTACTCCCATCCACTCTCCCGCACGTGGAAAAGGTCCACAGAACCCCCAGAATAGGCATCACGGCGGGTGGCATGGGCCACTGCACGGCGAGCCAGAGTGTAGGCTTCCTGGGTGGTCATGTCATAGCGGTAGCCTCGGTCTAGCACACCATAGGCATATGGAGATCCAGAGCCCACCGAGAAGATGTCCCCCTGCAGGCGAGTGCCGTCGCTGTAGACGTAGAAGAGGGCAGGGCCTGAGCGGTCCCAACCACACAGGGCAGTGGCCACACATAGATCCAGCCCACGGTAGCGGGACATCATGGCTGACAAGAGTTTGGCAGCGCTAGCCACACTGGGCAGTTGACCCTCCCTCAGTGCCCGCAGCCGCAGCTCCCGCTGTAGCACCCGGTACCAAGTGACGCAGTCGGCAGAGGTGCCAGAGGTGGTGCCCAGGAGGTGCTGGTGCACAGGAATGACTTTGCGTGAGGCTGGACAAGCCATGTAGTTGTTACAGGAAGAGCGCGTGTCAGCTGCAGCAATGACTCCATGACAGAAACGGAAGGCCAGGGTGGTGGTGCCATGGGCCAGCTTGGGGCCATGGATCTGCAGGAAGGTTTGAGGATCGCAGCCCAGTGGCATGGCCCAGCCACCAGCCTGAGGCAGGTGAGGTGATAGTCCTTGGGTATCAAGGGCCTGCCAGTTGCACACATCCTGCAGAGCCATCCTTGGGGCAGAATGAACGTTGGAAGCAGCAGAACAGGGATTGCAGGCCAGGGTCAGGAGGGGGAAGAGGGACGCTAGGGAGAAGCTGAACTGCAGCCAGAACCAGTGAGGAAGGCATGTGATCTGACGCTTCACTTCCTTCTAGCCCCACGTCAGGCTTTGGGACTGGCTGATGGAGCATCCCCTCCTCTTCAGAGGGCTGCTGAGGGGATGGCAGGATGAGGCCAGTAGAGTCTCCAACACTGGGAAGATGCTGCCCCATCAATCAAACCTTCACCTTCTGCTGCCCATGACATATCTGAGAGTCACCCTGGGAGTCACCTGCCTGTCATCCTCCAACTACCTGAAGTAGGGTGGGGACACAAATGGAAGGAGGAGAGCTGGGTTCCTTTTGATTTTCCTGTGCAGGGCATTGGACATACATATAAGACCCTGCCCCTGCCCTGAGAGAACTCTAAGCCAAGGAAGAGGTAAAGGCCACTCAGTGCTCAGATGTCATCAGAACAGAGTGCTGTGGACCTATGAAAGCAAAAGACCTTGATGTTGTGTACCGTCTTCAGAGGTGTGGGACCAGGGATCTCTGAGGCTCAGCTCACACTTTCAACTCAAGATCAAGATGGGGAAAGAGAAATGGACAGAGACAAGGACAAAAGAGAAAAGAGCAAGAGAGCTTTGGATGGGGGGACAGGGGAAAAAGAGACCCAAACATCTTCCAGAAAGGCAGGTTACTGAGGGGTGAGGGTGAAGGGAAACGAGAACCTGGAACTTTCCTTCTTTTCTGCTTTGGGGATGAATCTGTCCTTCCATCTGCATACAAAGATGGCATTCTTGACAGTTCTTTGGTGAGATAGCTTCTCTGACTTGTGTTCAAGGCCTGGAGGATCCAACGGCCCTTTTTCTCCTGGTTCTCCTTCTGCCCAGTAGTTCACCATTACAAGAGAGCTGGTTTGTAGTCCCAGGGCAAAAGACTAACCAGGACACTTGAGATGCCAGGGTTGAGGTTGGTGGATCCTGACAGGTGGCCCTTTGGAAAATTGAGGTAGACTAGGGCAGAGTGACAGACTGTAACTACTTTTAACACATATGGAGTATGCTTTAGTAAAAATTTCAGCTCAAGGGGATGTTGTCAGAATGGGTTTATTCAAAGAACCAGACCCACATACAAAGGAAAAAGCCTGGGCCCTCCAGACATCATGATGGTGGGGCTATGGCATCACAGTTTCCTGCAGACTCAGTACTAAGGACATGTCATAGGAAGACTCAGGGAAACCAGGAGAGCATGCTAAGATCCCACAAGTCCTTTTCCCTTCTTTTGGGTAGGACCACATGTGAAACTCACTGAAGAGATAAGAATATCTTCTCTTTTTAAAGACCCTTCTGAAGACTAAATCTTAGACTCTTCATATAAGGATGAATTGCTGCTGCCCTCCTCATGTCAGGCCACTGTCAAGTCAGATCTGGACAGTGAAATGGCCTCCTAATTGACCACTCTCCAGCCTCTCTACCTCTAACCTCTGTTCCACACTGGCATATTTTCCTAAGGTACCACTTGAATCCTGTTTTTCCTCTGCTAAGAAACCTTCTAATAAACCCGGGTGGCATAACGGATAAGTGCTGCGGCTGCTAACCAAAGGGTCGGCAGTTCAAATCTGCCAGGAGCTCCTTGGAAACTCTATGGGGCAGTTCTACTCTGTCCTACAGGGTCGCTACGAGTCAGAATCAATTCAATGGCACTGGATTTGGTTTTTGTTTTTGTTTTTTTGGTAAGACACCTTCAAAGCATTGCAAGATCAAATCCAAACCAACGACTCCACCCCAGCCTGGCGTTTAAGGCTCACTATTGCCCTGGCAGGCAAATCTGCTGTAAAAGACCTCTTTAAAGTGTTAAAAAGCAAAGATGTCACCTTGAAGACTAAGGTGCTCCTGATCTAAACCATGGTGTTTTCAACCGCCTCATATGCATGCAAAAGTTGGAGAATGAATAAGGAAGACCGAAAAAGAATTGATGCCTTTGAATTATGTTGGAGAAGAATATTGAATATACCATGGACTGCCAAAAGAAAGAACAAATCTGTCTTGGAAGAAGTACAACTAGAATGCTCCTTAGAAGAAAGGATGGCGAGACTCTGTCTCACATACTTTGGACATGTTATCAGGAGGGACCAGTCCCTGGAGAAAGACATCATGCTTGGTAAAGTAGAGGGTCAGGGTAAGAGAGGAAGACCTTCAACAAGATGGACTGACATAGTGGCTACAGCAATGGGTTCAAGCATAACGACGATTGTGAAGACAGTGTAGGGCTGGGCAGTGTTCTATTGTATATACGGTCGCTATGAGTCAGAACCAACTTGACAGCACCTCACAACAACACAGCATAGTCCTGGTAGAAGCCCTGGTGGCATAGTGGTTAAGAGCTCGGCTACTAACCAATAGGTCAGCAGTTCAAATCCACCAGCCATTCCTTGGAAACCCTATGGGGCAGTAGCACTCTGTCCTATAGGGTCGCTATGAGTCAGAATCAACTTGATGGCACCTAACAACAACATAGTCCTGGTGGTGCAGTGGTTAAGAGCTTGGCTGTTAACCAAAAAGTTGGCAGTTCAAACCCACCAGCTGCTCCTTGGGAACCCAACAGGGCAGTTCTACTCTCTCCAATAGGGTTACTCTGAGTTGCAATCGACTGGACCACAATGGGTTTGGTGTTTTTGTTTTTTTTTTCTCATAGTCCTGGTAAGGAGCCCTGGTGGTGCAGCAGTTAAAGCAATCAACTGCAAACTGAAATGTTGGCAGTTTGAAACCACCAGTGGCTCTGAGGGAGAAAGTTATGGCAGTTTGCTTCTGTAGAGATTTACAGCCTCGGAAACCCTATGGGGTCACTCTGAGTCAGAATCAACTTGACGGCAGTGGGTTTTTTTGTTTTTGTTTTGTTTTGTTATAGTCCTAGTGGACCAGTGGTTAAGAGTTTGGCTGCTAACCAAAAGGTCGGCATCCTCTCCTTGGAAACTCTGTGAGGCATTTCTACTCTGTCCTATAAGGTCACTGTGAGTTGGAATCAACTCAATGGCAATGGGTTTGGTTTGTTATAGTCCCACAGGAGGAACCCTGGTGGTGCAGTGGTTAAAGCGCTTGGCTGTTAACCAAACGTTGGCGGTTCAAACTCCCCAGCCACTCCAGGGGAGAAAGCTGTGACAGTCTGCTTGTGTAAAGATTTACAACCTTGGAAACCCTATACGGCAATTCTACTCTGTCCTATACAATTGTTATGAGTCAGAATTGACTCCATAGCAGTGGGTTTGGTTGATCTGGATAATCCCACAGCAACTGAAAATGGTCCAATCCAAATCCACCCACCATGACCTCTTTTCACTCTATTCCTAACACATCTCCCACCTCCCCTTCACCTACTTGAATCCTAGCTTTCAAAGTCTGGATTAAGTCATATCTATTCTGAAAAGCCTTCCCAGATATGGGCTGAAACAGAAGAGACTACGGGTTTGAGGAGTGTGAGACCCAAGTGGTATTTAGGGAAGTGAATCCAGAATTCCTTGGCAAAGCCTTCCTGAACCACCCCCTCACCTCAATTTATATTAACCTCCTCTCCTACCTCTGAACTCCAACACTTATTATTTTTCATCTCTCATTTGTGAGTAGGGACCTTGGATCAGAGAACTAATATAAGGCAAGTTGGTGGCCCAGAAAACTGGTTAGAAGAACATTTCTGTAATTCAGGAGTGATGGTGGTGTTAGCTGCAGTGAAAAGGAATGTGAGAAATGCTACAGAGGAAGAATTAGCAGGACTTGGCAACTTACTGGATGTGGGCAAAAGGAAAGGAAGTTGTCAATGATGGCCAAGGCTTCAAGCCTCAATGGAGGGGAACATTGTTATCATTCTTTCATTTATTCATTGGTAAACATGTAATAAGCAAATAATGGGGTACAGAAACCGTAATAGTGAAATACCTGTCTTTAAAAGCTTATAATCCAGTTGTTGTTGTTGTGTGCCCTCAAGTCAATTCCGACTCATAGCCACCCTAAAGTACAGAGTAGAGCTGCTCCACAGGGTTTCCTAGGCTGTAGTCTTTACAGCAGCAGATCACCAGGACTTTTCTCCCACTAAGGGGAGAGTAAGTTTGAACTGCTGACCTTTTGGTTATTATCCACACTTCTAATCAAGTAAAATGTGAAAAGTGCCTTGAGAGGTACAAATACTATTGATGGCAGAGTGAAAGAACCGGTGAGAGAAGTCAGAAGACAGAGTGGTTGGATTGCAGGGGAGATTGCAGAATCATGACCACACGTTGGTTGGGTTTGTTTTTTTTTTCTTTTTTTTTGGCCATTGAGTCAGTTCTGACTCATGGTGATCCTGTGTGTGTCAGAATAGAACTCTGCCCTATAGGGTTTTCAATGGCCGATTTTTTTCAGATGTAGATCACCAGGCCTTCCTTCCAAGGCACCTCTGAATGGACTTGAAAAATCAACCTTTTTATTAGCAGCCAAGCATGTTAACTGTTTGCACCACCCAGGGAATCCTGCAGAATAATACCAAAAACCCACTGCCGTCGAGTCGATTCTGACTCAGAGCGACCCTATAGGACAGAGTGGAGCTGCCCCATAGAGTTTCCAAGGAGCACCTGGCAGATTCAAACTGTGGACCTTTTGATTAGCAGCTGTAGCACTTACCCACTACACCACCAGGGTTTCCCTTGCAGAATAATAAGCCCTCAATAAACAGAAGCCCTCTGCATTTCCCACATCAGCCAAGTGTGAGACACAGATGAAGATCTTCTGTTTCATTACATTCTGATGGTTGGGTTTGGAAAGGGTCGCCAAATTTCAATATTAAAATACAGCACACGCAGGCAGAGTCGCAGAGTCGCTGGAGAAAGGGAGGGAGGCGGGATGGGCATCGGAGGAAAGTGGAACTTTAGATTTGATGGATGTTGTCACTGTAATCCAACAAGAAAGGCCAAACACTGACTTCATAGAACCAGTAAGACAGGAGGCAACATTTCATACATATGCCCACTTCCTTGCTCCATTATGATTCCCAAATGTTGAAAAATGAAGATGGGTAGAAGGAAGGAGAGGCAATGAAATACCGCACATTCCTGCATAAAGAACTTGTCTTAGCAAGCTAGAGAGCCTCTTGGTACATGTTATGGAGTCTCAGAATTCTCCTCCAGGCTCTATGATGGTAGATTACTATTGACTCAATTACTCAGTTGCTGAATTGGGAATCTAGTTTGTGGATTAACTGGATCCTTTGGTTTTCCTTCTTCAGTCTTCTGTCGGTCTTTTGGGCAATTTATTGCTTATCAGAATTCCCCCCAGAGGGTGGGAGTAAAGAGAATATCGAATCTTAAAAATCAGTTACTGTTAAAAACGTGGGGGTTGTGGGGTGGCGACTAATGCTATCAAGCAAAACGTATTAGCACTTACCGAAGGTTTTATTTTATTGTGCGTTTACCACAAATTACTGTGGTTTAACTAATTTCATAAGAAAATGACTTCAGAGAAAAACCCTTATTTTAACCAGCATTAGAAAAAAAAAAAAAATTAGAGCTGCCCTTAAAATAGCAACCTCAGTCGCGTTAATAGAGTGTTGAAGCAGCCGAGACGTGAAGTGTTTGCTTGGACATGGGAGGGGTGGTGGCGCGATTTGAAGCTAAAACTTCTGAACCGATTTTAACCAGTCACGCCCTTCTCAAAAATGGCCGGCCTCACCTTCCTCGTTCAACAAGTACGTTTCCAATCACCTCCTGTGAATTTGGGGTTAATCTGATCCAGTACTACTTCTACAACCAAAGTCAAGACGGCGGCCACATCCTTTTAGAATTTAAGGGTAGTGAAAGCCTTTCCCCCCACCACCCACCCAGTTAAATTTGTCCCGTGCGTCCGGCACTTGTGTTTGGAGGCGTGGCTGCCAGGAGTCAAAATGGCTCCGCAACGAAATAAATACAATAGGACGTGAAGCTGCAACGACGAGGCGTTGCCCCGCCGCTCTTTCCTAGGCGTCAGTTCCTTTTGCCATCACTAGACATGGCGTTGGCCAGCGTGTTGCAGAGCCCGCTATCGGTGAACCAGCAGGGGTTTTTCGGACTCGGGGGTCGCGCGGATCTGCTGGACCTGGGTCCAGGGAGTTCCAGTGATGGACTGAGTCTGGCCGCGCCCAAATGGGGTGTCCCCGAGGAGCCAGGAATTGAAATGCTTCATGGAACCACCACACTGGCCTTCAAGGTGGGGATCCAGCCGCCTCGCTGAAGTAAATCCCGAGCGCCCGCCCCCCTCCCGGCTTCCTAGCTGGACTGGAACCCGCGGGGCCCGGTCACGAAATCCCGGGAGGGGTTCGGTCCTCTCGTCCCGAACTCGGCTCCGGTCCTCTCGTCCCGAACCCGGCTCCGGCCATTCGTTTGTCTCATTGCGCCGTGAGGCCTCTGTCCCCGCTCCGGCCGGGGAGGGGTTGGTGGGATTGGGGGTAAGTGAAGGAGGGAGTCGGAGGCTGCTGGATCTGTTTCCTAGACGACCCCAGGTTTCTCCTGTCTAGAAGCTCTTAGCCTAGAAAGGAGAGGCTGCAGCAGCAAAAGAATATTGGAAGAGGGAAGACTGTTTTGACTATTCACTAGAGGCGTTGGTACCTGGGCGGTCCCTCTGGACTATGCTGCGTCTTAAGCGGGAAGTTTGGTGAAGCCAGGGGAGCCATGGAATAGGAGCCAGACAGTGGGGGTTCCTGGCCCAGCTCTGCAAAACTAGATCTAGGAACTTGGGCAAGTCATTCGACCTCATTGAATCCGTTTTCTCATCTATAAAACGAAGACAATACTGGTTATGCCCAATCGGGATTGATGAGACGCTCAAAGTAACGTTAATATTTGGAAAAGTATGTTGTGAAGTATGGAACCCTAGTGGTGAAGTGATCAAGAGCTCAGGTTGCTAACCAAAAGATCGGCAGTTCGAATCCACCAGCCACTTCTTGGAAACCCCGTGGGGCAGTTCTACTCTGTCCTATAGGGTCGCTATGAGTTGGAATCGATTAGATGGCACACGACAACATTGTGAAGTATAAAATATCTGATAAAGAGATGTGCTGGGTTTGCATTGATGCAAAAAGGAGTGTCAGAGAGATGTTATTGTGGTCTGATGTGGCCTGCTTTGTGTTTTCCTCTGATCCTAACAGTTTCGCCATGGAGTCATCGTTGCAGTGGACTCCCGGGCCACAGCGGGTGCCTACATTGCCTCCCAGACTGTGAAGAAGGTGATCGAGATCAACCCCTACCTGCTGGGCACCATGGCTGGAGGTGCAGCAGATTGTAGTTTCTGGGAGAGGCTGTTGGCTCGGCAGTGTCGAATCTATGAACTTCGAAACAAGGAGCGCATCTCGGTAGCGGCTGCCTCCAAGCTGCTTGCCAACATGGTGTATCAGTATAAAGGCATGGGCCTGTCCATGGGCACCATGATCTGTGGCTGGGATAAGAGAGGCCCTGGTGAGTTAAACTGCAGTCACATGATCCTTTGGCTGCCACTACAGAGAAAGAGCCGTTGAATGAAAGGGCTTTGTGCCAGTGTTTGAGAATCCGTTGTTCAGGGAAGACACAGTAGTGTAGGAAACAGCATGAAGTTAGACCAGGTGTGTCACTGACTATCTCTGTGACCTTAGGCAGGTTGCTTATTTATTCAGCCTCTGTTTCTTCATCTGTTATCTTGGTTAAGTGAGGTAATAAATGTAAAGGATCTAGCTCATAATGTTTCCCTCTATCATCTCCCATAAAATGATAAGAGCTATTAAAAAATCCAAACCCATTGCCATGGAGTCGATTCCGACTCATAGCGAACCTATAGGACAGAGAAGAACTGCCCTATAGGATTTTCAAGGAGCGCCTGGTGGATTCGAACTGCCAGGCATTTAGTTAGCACTTACACCTCTTAACCACTATGCCACTAGAGTTTCCAATAAAAAGTTGTATTTGAGAATTGGATGGTAGGTGTAAACTCTAGCCAGTGCTGTCCAGTAGGAGTATGTAATTTAAATTTTTCTAATGGATACATTAAAATGTGAAAAGGAACAAGCAAAATTAATTTCAATAACTTACTTAATCCAAAATATTACCGTTTCAACATGTGGCACTAGCCTCATTTCAAATGCTCAATACGTGTGGCTAGTGGCTACTTTATTGGATGGTGAAGCTCTAGTATATAATAGCCGCTCAAAAGTTAGTCATTCCTCTCCCTTTTTTCTTCAGTCTTTGGCCTAAAAGGAGCCTTTGGGGCTCACCTCTCTCTGTCCTTACCTGATATAATCACCCTAGGACCTGTTCTGTCATCTCTGAAAAGAAATTCCTTAGCCTAGTTTCCTTTCCAGTATTTAAAAAGCTTGTCAGGAGGTTTCACCTTGTATCCAGTGTTGGTTCCTCATCAGCCAATTTTGAAAGTCCCTTTAGGCAAAGTGGAGTGTAGCTAGTCACTTTTTATGTAATTTCCCCTCCTATATACTTGAAAATAGTTATTCTTTCCTTTTCTTGTTTTTGTCTCATTTATTTACCTGCGTACTGAATGCCCAGTTATCCTGTAGAATGCCTATAGGACACCTACCACTTTTTCACATGCTTTGGAGTAGGACAGGGAGAGATGTAGAAAGGGTCAGTTCATTACTCAATAGAGGATGAATGAAGGATTAAAAAGTGGATGTGAGAGAGAAGCTTGTTGTTACTTTGGGAAATGGACACACTTTTCTCTTTGAAAGGTGTGAAAGAACAGTTCTGTACGTCTTACCTGGTCCAGGGAAGCATTTTGGAAATGTCACTTTGAAAAATGCAAACCAATATGGCCTTAGCTGTTGGGTTTGTTCCAGGTGACAGAAGCAATGTAAGAGAGCATGGAGAAGCCAGAGCATAACCTAATTTGTGCCTTCTTCAAGAAGCCTTCCTGACAACGCCATCCCATTCAGTATGAGTCAGCCCCCTGCCTCAGGAAGCTGACTGAGAGAGGATCACAGATACATAGACTACTTAATTCAAGGCCGAATTAGATAAATACCATTTTAAGAAGAACCAATAAAATGCTGAAGGAATCTTGAGGAGGGACTACGTCTGACTGGAGGAATTGAGAAGATTTCATGAATAGTTGGTAGTTATCCTTGGAAGGAACCCCGGGTGGTGTGGTGGTTAAGTGCTACAGCTGCTAACCAAAAAGCCCAAAAGGTCGGCAGTTCAAATCTGCCAGGTGCTCCTTGGAAACTTTGTGGGGCAGTTCTACTCTGTCCTATAGGGTTGCTATGAGTTGGAATCAGTTCCATGGCAGTGGGTTTGGGTTTTTTTGGATCCTGGGAAAAATAGAAGGAAACAATGAGCACGGGGAGGGAAGGACGAAGTATCAGGGCTTGAGGGGAGTAACTGGAAGTGCAGTTTAATTGGAACTAAGGGTGTATAAAGGGGAGTAGGGAGCCATAAAGCCAGAAAGGTAAATTGGAACCAGACGGTGAGCTGTCTAGGCAAGGTGGTGGCAGTGGGATTGAGAAGGGGATAGAGAAAGAATTGGGGTAGACTTGAGAATCATCCAAACCTGAAAACATAAGGGCAGTGCTTCTCAACCTGGCTTGCATTAGAATCACCTGAAAACCTTAAAAAAACACTTCTATGCTTGTTCCTCACCCCAAACGAATTGAAGCACCACCTGGGTTAAGGCCGAGGCAAGCTTCCTCAGGTGATTCTGATGCACAATGAGGATTGAGAGCCACTGAAATAGGAAAAAGATCGGTGATGCCCTTGGCAGAATTCGAGAATATGGAAGGAAGTGCGGGTTGGTGGGGCACTAGAAAGTTGAAAGGTAACTGAGAACCAGTAAAGTGTTTGAAGACAGGATTCAGATTTGGGAATTTTGGACCCGAACTTGGTGACAAGAGCATCCAGTTGGAGGGGCTCAGCAGGAAGTTGGAACCGATAAAAAATTTATTAACTCCTTTTTCTGAATTAGTCTACACAAGAGGTTGGTAGACTTTTTCACAGAGAGACAAACAGTAAATATTTTAGGTTTGCAGGCCATATGGCCTTTGTCAAACTACTTAATTCTGCATAAAAGCAGCCATAAGTAATATGTAAATGAATGGGTGTGGCTGTGATCCGATAAAACTTTATTTACAAAATCAGGCAGTTGGCCTGGGCTAATCCCTGGTTTGTATACCAGTGCTGTCAGATAGAAATATAAACTTGTTGCTGTCAAGTCAATTCTAACTCATAGCAAGCCGGTAGGACAGGATAGAACTGCCCCATAGGTTTCCAAGGCTGTAATCGTTATGGAAGCTGACCGCCACATCTTCCTCTCGAGTTCGAACTGCCAGTCTTTTGGTTAGCAGCCACGTGCTTAACCGTTGCGCCACCAAGGCTCCTTCAGTAGAAACATAATGGGAACCATACAAGTAATTTTAAATTTTATAGTAGCCACGTTTTAAAAAGTAAAAAAAGGAGAAAGTTCATTTTTGTGTTGACATTTTTATTATTTATTTATTGTTTATTTCTTTATTGTACTTTAAGTGAAAGTTTACAGTTCGAGTAAGTTTCTCATACAAAGACTTATGCACACGTGGTTATATGACCCTAGTTGCCCTCCCTATAATGTGAGAGCAAGCACACTCAGGAGGAAGTTAATTTTGATAATTAACCCAGTGTGTCCAAAATATTGTCATTTCACCAGTAGTACTAGCTTCATTTCAAATGCTTCGTAGCCCCATGTGGCTGGTGGCTACCGTATTAGACAATGCAGGTCTTTGCAATATGATTCAGAACTCTAGGCTTTGTTGTTACACCGTCTGATGGATGTCTTGTCCCAGATCATCTAAACTCTTTGAGGGCTAGGATTATGTTTTAAAAATTTTCCCACAGTGCTTGAAACCTAAGTTGTTCAGATTATCCTTGGTTTTTGGTCTGCAGAGAAGACAGGCAAGGCAGTTACTTTAAGGTGAGATGGGGTGGTTTGTTGTAGAATCCTGGAATCTTAATATTCAATTTGATTCCTCCAGCTTTTTTTTAAATAATTTTATGATAGTTCTTTGTTCCGGTATTTCTGTTGGTGTCCCCTGAGTTATAAGAGGGTTGGAGAACTGCTACTACCTGGGAGAAGAGAGTGGTCATTTTACCCTGCTAACTTTCTTTTACTTTCCAGGCCTCTACTATGTGGACAGTGAAGGGAACCGGATCTCAGGGGCCACCTTCTCTGTAGGTTCGGGCTCTGTGTATGCCTATGGGGTCATGGATAGGGGCTACTCCTATGACCTGGAAGTGGAACAAGCCTATGATCTCGCCCGCCGAGCCATCTACCAAGCCACCTACAGAGATGCCTACTCAGGAGGTGTGGTCAACCTCTACCATGTCCGGGAGGATGGCTGGATCCGAGTCTCCAGTGACAATGTAGCAGATCTACATGACAAGTATAGTAGCCCTGTCCACTGAGGGAGAGTGGATGTGGCCTCTTGCATTTCTTTGGGTGACTGTCATTGGTAATAGGAGCACAGCACCCCATTCTATAATGGAGGGGTCCCTAATTGTATTGATCCTTTTTTTTTAGCTCATGTACATTGACCTCTGTGTGTTACCAGTTGTTAATGAGCTGCTGCAGAGGAAACTATTTGTTTTACTTTCTTCACTGTTAATATTACACTACTCAACCTCAGCTTGGGTTGTGTCTTTTGTCCACATTGTCCCTCCTCCAAACACTTTACAGTCAAATAAGCCAGGACAGTGGGAGGGAAGTGACTGTAATTACAGGAAACAGTGGTGTGAAGACATTGTCTAGTGAATACATTAACATTCCCACTCATGAAGCTAATAACAAAAGAAAAGGAGAGAGGGTGGGGGGAGGGAGCGACTTCCCAACTCCGTTTGCAAAGAGATGAAAAGTTGATGAGGTGGAAAGACTCTCGCAGAGCCTTACCAGGCAGGGCTGAGAAGGAAAAAGCTCCCACCCTATGGTGGGGGAGGGGAGACTTCCTACATGCAGAGCAAAAGGTAAAGAGGGTAAAGCTGAAATCTTAAACCAGTTGAGAAGGGAAGGCTTGGGCCCTGGAAAAAGAGGACAAAGGGGTGAATGTGAAAGAAATAGTAACCCCAAGCTTAGTGACCCTAGTCCTTTTGGTCCTGTAGTGTGTGTGTGTATATGTGTGGGTTGGCTGGGGTGGTGGTGGGCACTTAGCCTCATGGGCAGGAAGCAGCACAGAGTTGTCACTGGAATGTGGGTGGGAAGGAGGCCCTGCTGAGAGCAGAGATGGCTGATTTATTACACCCAGCACTGAGGGGGTTCCCAAGCTATGGTGGCAGCAGATGGCAAGGCCTTCTGTTAAAGAGAATACATAGGGTAGACGGAGGAGGTTGATGGAGAAACCTTTTAAAATGGGAGAGGAGGGCATAAACAGTATAGCCCTGTGTTTAGGTAGAAAGAAGGAAGAAAGTGGTAGGTGAGGGTGCCCACCCGCTGTCATGTTTTGAGACTGAAGGGTGGGGAGGGGACATTCATAGAACTAGAGGGGCTAAGGCCTCACCTTCCCTGGACTTCGGGTACCTTCTTGCACCTTCCCCTCCCCCTCAGCCTTGTGCAGTCTCTATGATTGATGAGGGCTGTCGGCCAGAAACTGATCGAGGCTTGTTAATTGCATTTGTCAAATGCAGGGAAATTGAGAATTAGTGAGATCGGAGAAGAGAGTTTGGAAAACAAATGACTCTGGAGCCTCAGGAGATTCATTTTGCTGTAAAGTGCCTCAGGAGCCTGGAGTCGGAGCTGCTAGCAGGGACCCCAAAGTATCTGCAGTTAAACCAGGCAGGAGCCATGGTACATCTTCCTTCTGCTGCGTAAACCCTCAGCAAATGGTTAGCTGCGTGAGAGGCACAGGAATAGTCAGTCATCTTTGTCTCACACAGGACATTGCTTTGCAGATCTTTCTAAGAATTGGAAAACTTAGAAATCCCAACACCTGAGTGAAATCACATCAGAGGTTGAAGCAGAGTTGGCGGGGGCCGGGGGGGAGGTCCAGAGCTTTAACCATTGAGTGCCCCTCTGAAGTCACTCCCTACAGCATCCCCCGCCACACACATATACATTCTCCCTGGTACTTCCTTAGAACCCCAAGGAACACAATTTGAAAACCACTACCCTGGTAAATCCTTGAGGGAAGAAAAAGAGCTAAAGATTGGAATTCCTTTCTTTACATGAGTCCAGAGAGAAGACCCCCAGTCTCTTAGCCCAGGAAGGAAAAAGAAAGAATTTGCGACTCTTTGCCCTGTTTCTGTCTCACAACCTTGCTTTGACAGTGGTCCAAATGTTTAACATAAGCACCTATTCCACCCTGGCTGGGTGCTTATCTTCTGTTATGGCATATCCCTGTTCTTCTGCCTTCCTAAATCTTGTGTAAAAGAAAGACAACTCGTTTAATGGAAAAGAACAATTTGTGGCAGGTTTTCTGGAAATAAAATCGAGCAGAGGTAGGGGAAAAGTGCAAGTCTTTAGGCCCAGTGGTACCCACCCTGTGCATTTGTGATTTCCAGCTGCTAGGAACTGGTGGGGAGCTGGCTTTGCAGTGATGTGTGTCTGGTTGTGTGGGGATGATGGATGCTGCATAGCATTGGAGAGACACTGTCGAGTGGCATGTACCAGTTCCGGGACTCCCATCAGATTCATTTCCCAGTGCAGTCCTCTTGACAAAAGATGACGGAAAAGAAATTGCCTTAAATAGCTAGAAGATTAATTTCTCTCAGCAGTTCCCAGGCGTCCAAGAGACAGGGCTCTTTAAGTGATGTTTGACAATTTCTCCTCCCTCCGCACATACCTCAGTAACACCAAAATCTGGCTCCTCAGGGTAGGTGATGGGACTAATCTCATTAAGTAGGAAGCAAATACTCCTAGAGGCCCTGTGCTTTCCCTTGCTATGGGGCTGAAGGCAGATTTGCCTTAAAGCATCTCCACAGCAGGCGAGGGGAGGCAGAGGGGAGTAGCATTGCACTATGGGGTGAGTAGAATGTTCCTGAAGGAAGGTGAAAAGGCAGGTGAGGACATGGGGGAGAAGGGAGGAAAAGCACAGATAAAGCAAGTGGGACCGAAGCATGGTAGTTACTGAGTGTTCCCTCTTTAGGCAAAACCAGAAGGTCAGTGTCTCCTGATATCTGCCTCAGCTAGCAAATGAGAAAACTGTCAAAGCTATTTGGGGAGTAGAAGGTCACATCTTTTGAGGGGAAGTAAAACAACGGATTTATTCTGGTCCATAGGCTCTATGTAGTCTGCCAGGGGAGAGAAGCAAGAGGTAGGGTGAAAAGGGAGTAAGGTGAAAAAGGTGGAGGGAAGTTCTGAGGGCACTATTTCCCTTGTGCCAGGAGAAGGAGGTTCTGGGTCAATGGAGGAGCTACATAACCGTATCTAATTCTGGGTGAGGACGTGTGGATTTTTTATTTTCTGTTATTTTTGCTTTGTTAGAAGCCATGTCTCTCCTGCGAAAGCTATAGCAAAAGATAGGTGCCTGCAACTGCTCAGCAGTGGTAACCTCAAGACATGATTAAGTGCATCACGATTTAAAGAACACATACAGTACATTGAAGCATCTCTGCTGTTTTTGTTTGTTAGCTTGTTTTCTTAAATTCTAGCTTCCCTTCAGGAAGCCGGAATCACTGGGAAAGCCTTAATTATTGTGGGCCAGAGGAGAGCACAGCAACCAGAACTGCCCTGATCAGCAGCTACTGCCACCTCCTGCCTGACCCAAGCCACTCCTGCTGCTCCTCCCGGTTAGCCGACTGGCCACATCCCTGCAGTGCTCACCATGCCTGGCCTCAGAGCCAAGTTCTTCCTTCCAGGGACTATGTCCCACTGAAGCGTTTCAGTAAAAACCATTTCTAAAATGTCCCGTTTGCAGTTGTTAGTGGGTCAGGCAGAAGAAATTCTACGCACATCAGCTTGTTGGTTTTATTTAACCCAACTCATATCTCCCTGAAGCTTTTGCCTCCAAGTTGAGTTAGGTACTAAGCCTAACTTGGTCCTTAGCCCTTTCTATTCCAGATTAAGCTGTTACCAGCCATAAATGTCTGAGCTGGTTTATTTAGAAGGAAATAAGATGCCATGGGTTCAACTCCTTCTGATGCCCCCCCAACTTGCCCCATCTTCTCATGCTGCCCCTCTTTTCTATTCTCCCTTTGCCTGATTTCACATTTTCTCTCTTTTTGCTCACTTCATAAAAACCCTCTTCTTTTCTCTGCAGAACTTAAATAAAAACCAATCAATCAATAAACCAAGTGCTCCTTATGGACTTTAATGTGACAAGAAAAGGTTATTGCTAGCTGCAGGGTACCCAGAAAGCTGACATTACAGAGGGAAACACGGAGCGGGAGAAAGTGAGCTAGAGAGAACAGGAGACAAACGAGAGACAGGAAGGAAGACAAACAGAAAACCGACTTCCAGACAGCAAGAGTAAGATTGAGCGTGTAGCAGGGGCAGGGGGTCTGGGGACCATGGTTTCAGGGGACATCTAAGTCAACTGGCATAATAAAATCTATTAAGAAAACATTCTGCATCCCACTTCGAAGAGTGGCATCTGGGGTCTTAAACGCTAGCAAGCAGCCATCTAAGATGCATCAGTTGGTCTTAACCCACCTGGATCAAAGAAGAATGAAGAACACCAAGGACACAAGGCGATTATAAGCCCAAGAGACAGAAAGGGCCACAGGAACCAGAGACTACATCATCCTGAGACCAGAGGAACTAGATGGTGCCTGGCTACAACCGATGACTGCCCTGACAGGGAACACAACAGAGAACCCCTGAGGGAGCAGGAGAGCAGTGGGATGCAAACCCCAAATTCTCATAAGACCAGACTTAACGATCTGACTGAGACTAGGAGGACCCCGGTGGTCATGGCCCCCAGACCTTCTGTTGGCCTAGGACAGGAACCATTCCCGAAACCAACTCTTTGGACATGGATTGGACTGGACAATGGGTTGGAGAGGGATGCTGGTGAGGAGTGAGCTTCTTGGATCAGGTGGACACTTGAGACTATGTTGGCATCTCCTGCCTGGAGGGGAGATGAGAGGGTGGAGGGGGTTAGAAGTTGGTGAAATGGACAAAAAAAGTGGAGGGAGAGAGCAGGCTATCTCATTAGGGGGAGAGTAATTGGGACTGTGTAAAAAAAAAAAAAAAAAAAAAAACGGCTTTTTGTGTAAGGGACTGACTTGATTTGTAAGCTTTCACTTAAAGCACAATAAAAATTATATGAAAAAAAAGTAAGATTGAGCAAAGTGGACAGGAAGACGTGGATGCGGCCAAGAAAGATGGATGGAGACGTTGATGGGCAGAGTTGGACTGAGTGAGGGGGAGGTGAGTGGGAAAGGATACTGAGGACAATGATAGAGCAGACAGAGAAATATGGAGGAAGGAAGCAGCTAGAAGCTAATGCACAATGAAACATGTCCCCCTGGAGACAAATAATTTCTCCAGCCATACATAATGAACACGTGCCTCTGTGTGTGTTGGCCCTGTACTGTCACAGTCAGTTACATCCGGCAAGTGGCTCTCCATGTCTGCACCACTTGTGCAAGATCAGAAAGATTTGAGCTATCTCATAACCACCTTCTCAGCCCAGCCAGGTCCAAGACAGAAAAGTAGAAGCCTCTCTCATAAGAGTAACAGAAAAACCAACCAAACCAAACCCATTGCAGTCAAGTTGATTCCAACTCATAGCAACCCTGAAGAACAGAGTAGAACTGCCCCATAGGGTTTCCAAGGAGCACCTAGTGGATTCAAACTGCCAGCCTTTTGGTTAGCAGCCACCGTAGCTCTTAACGACTACACCACCAGGGTTTCCAAAGAGTAACGGTAATTTGCAAATGAGACGGGATCATGGATTCTGTACTTTTTTTTCACTTTTATTTTTAGGTTCATTCAGAGGTCCCCTCTCCCCTCACCTCCATACCCCCGGCCACAAACATCTCACATACATACATCATTTGCCCACTTGTTTTGATTTTTTCTGTACATGCACAGAGGCCAGGGCTGAGGCTCTTAAAGGGGGCGTGGAGAGAGCCCAGGCAGTCCCAGGAAGACAAAGCAGGTGCTTCAGGCAAGAAGGTATAGGTCCAAGTAGCAATGTGTGCAGACCAGAAGGGGTCAAGGTCAAGGGGATATTTTTATAACTACCCTAGCCTCAATACCGTCACTATCCCACAGACATCCATGTGTTCTAAGCTGCTCCATGTATACAGAGTTTCACACAATGCATACACCCTTTTCTCATGGCAGCTTCCCTCTGGATTGGTGGTGTGCAGTGTTGTCTGATTAGAGGGAATCCTCTGAGCACTGCTGTTATGTGGGAGGGCTCATAATCACCATCTCCCTTGAGCCTTGAGGCTGCATGCATAGTTTATTTTTCAGAAAAGGAAAGCAGTGGAGCATTTTAAACCAGCACAATGGATTAAGCATAGTCATACATTCCAAGTACCTCCCAAAGAAAAAAAATACCCATAAAGGGAGGTCTTGTTAAGTCAGCAGAGCCGAAGTGTGGTCCTCAGGGGTTGGCAATGTGCTACATCTCATTTACAAAAAGCTTTTGGCACACACCACGTCAGAGAGTGTCTGTTTAGTGGTTTCTGGTTGTTTCATGCTATGTCTGCCTTCCTTTTTAGTGAGACACTTAGTATACTTTTGGTTCCCCACAGTATCTAGCAGGGTGCTGGCTACTCAATAAAGATAGATAATAAATGTATTTTTAATGCATGAATGAATGATTTCACTATGGTACAATTATGCCAGTGATACCTACTTACCCTTCTCAGCATTGTTACCCCCTATTACTGTCCCTGAGGAGCCGTGGTGGTGCTGTGGCTAAACACTTGACTGCTAACTGAAAGATCAGCAGTTCAAATCCACTAGCTGCTCTGCGAGAGAAAGATATGACAGTAAGCTTCCATAAAGATTACAGCCTTGGAAACCCGATGGGGCAGTTCTACTCTGTCCTATAGGGTCGCCATGAGTCGTAATCAACAGCAACAGGTTTTTGTTTTATTATTGTCCCTGGTGCCAGAGTTAATGCACTTCATGGCTAACTGAAAGGTTGGCAGTTTGATCTAGCCAGAGTTGCCTCAGAAGAAAGACCTGGCAATCTACTTCCAAGATATCGGCCACTGAAAAGCCTGTGGCGCACGGTTCTACTCTGATACACATAGGGTGACCGTGAGTTGGAATCAACTCAAAGGCCAACAAAAACATCATTCTTTATTTTCAAGATGCTGTTTTCTGCTCTTAAACTGACTATAAATATATATTAATTTATTTTATTGTGGTAAAATATGCATAACATAAAGTTACCATTTTAACCATTTTTAAGTGTACAATTCAGTGGCATTAAGTACATTCACTATGTTATGTAACCACAACTACTTTCTATTTCCAGAATTTTTTCATCATCCTAAACTGAAACTCTGTTCCCACTAAAAACTTCCCATTCCCCCCTCCCTCCAACCCCTGGGAACCACTATTCTACTTTCTGTCTCTGTTGTTGTTAGGTGCCATCGAGTCAGTTCCAACTCATAGTGACCCTGTGTACAACAGAACGAAACACTGCTGTGTGCTTGAGCCCATTGTTGCAGCCACTGTTGTCAATCCATCTCATCAAGGGTCTTCCTCTTTTTCGCTGACCCTCTGCTTTACCAAGCATGAGGTCCTTCTCCAGGAACTGATCCCTCCTGATAACATGTCCAAAGTGCGTGAGATGAAGTCTCGTCATCCTCATTTCTAAGGGGCATTCTGGCCATACTTGTTCCAAAACAGGTTTGTTCATTCTTCTGGAAGTCCATGTTATATTCAATATTCTTTGCCAACACTGTAATTCAAAGGCGTCAATTCTTCTTCGGTCTTCCTTATTCACTGTCCAGCTTTTGCATGCATGTGAGGCGATTAAAAATATCATGTCTTGGGTCAAGTGCACCTTAGTCCTCAAAGTGACATTTTTGCTTTTTAACATTTGAAAGAGGCCTTGTGCAGCAGATTTGCCCAATGCAATATGTCATTTGGTTTCCTGGCTGCTACTTCCATGGGCATTGATTGTGGATCCAAGTACAATGAAATACTTGACAACTTCAGTCTTTTCGCTATTTATCATGATGTCTCTATTATTTGACTCTTCTAGATACCTCATATAAGTGGAGTCCTACAATATTTGTCCTTTTGTGTCTGTCTTATTTCACTTAATGTTTTCGAGGTTCATCCATGTTGTAACATGTATCAGAATTTTATTCCATTTTATGGGTGAATGATAATTTTTTAAATTAAGGCAAATCAAAACTACTTGTTTTAAGAATTAAAAAAAAAAAAAGTCATGCCATTCCCTAGTAATAAATGAAGACAGTTAGGTCATAAAACCCAGTTTGGGGAAGCAAACTTGCTCATTCCCATCTTGCCCAAATTTTGCATGTTTGCTATATCTTTCTATTCAAATGGCAGCATTAGTCTTACACAAAATATGGCCAGCCCCTAAAGAACTGAGCTCCAGGTGTAGCTCTGTAGGTTATCTCCCTTTGTATATTTTACATTGTTTTGTTTTCTCTCAGATCCAGGGACAGAGGCTTAGCCAGCACAAGCCTGATCCTGGACGTCTGGCTGCTAGAGTGCATTGCTCTTCATGAGAGAAGGATTATAATCCCTGACGGTGAAAGAGAAGTGTGTAGGGTTACAAACACAGAAAAGGCATTTTTTAAAATGTGTTTTAGTTTCCTTCACAATCTAGAATTATCATCAATTGTTTTTCTCTCACCTGTTTAAAAACATGTTTTGAAATCCTAAGTGGTGCACTTTGGAATTTTCTGAAGCATTAAAATGGAGTCCTAAAATAAATCTAGAATCCTAGAGTACATGAGACTGTTTCCTTGCCTCTAGTTTTTTTTTTTTTTAATCTTCAAAACTTCAGAAAAGTTGAAAGAGTAGTATTACAAATACCCATATACTCTTCATATAGATTCACTAATTGTTATTATGGCACATTTGCTTTATTTATGTATATATCCATTTATTTATTAATATTTATTTGTTTAGCCAAACCATTTGAAAGTAAGTTGCAAATATCATGATACTTTACCCCTAAATGTTTCCTAAGAATTATGATATTTTCTTACAAAACCACAATACCATTATCACATCAAGACATTTAGCACTGAAGAAAACCAAAGACACAAGTGGAAAATTAGTCCAAAGGACTAATGGACCACAACTACCACAGCCTCCAGCAGACTGAGTCTAGTACAACCAGTTGGTGCCTGGCTACCACCACCGACTGCTCTGACAGGGATCATAACAGAGGGTCCTGGACAGAGCTGGAGAAAAATGTAGAACAAAATTCAAACTCACAAAAAAAGACCAGACTTACTAGTCTGACAGAGGCTGAAGAGACCCTGGAAGTATGGCCCCCAGACACTCTTTTTTTTTTTTTAATAATTTTTTATTGTGCTTTAAGTGAAAGTTTACAAATCAAGTCAGTCTCTCACACAAAAACCCACATACACCTTGCTACACACTCCCAATTACTCTCCCCCTAATGATCCAGCCCGCTCTCTCCCTCCACTCTCTATTTTTGTGTCCATTTTTCCAGCTTCTAACCCCTTCCACCCCCTCATCTACCCTCCAGGCAGGAGATGCCAACATAGTCTCAAGTGTCCACCTGATCCAAGAAGCTCACTCTTCACCAGCATCCCTCTCCAACCCATTGTCCAGTCCAATCCATCCCAGACACGTTTTTAACTGAGTACTGAAGTCACTCCTGAGGTTCACCCTTAAGCCAAACATTAGACAGGCTTATAAAAGAAATAATAATATATGTGGTTCAACTATGCATATGAGGCTAAATGGGCACAGCAGCCCAGGGGCAAGGATGAGAAGGCAGGAGAGGATAGGAAAGTTGGACAAATGGAAATGGGGAACCCAAGGTCAAGAAGGGGAGAGAGTATTGACACTTCTTGGGGTTGGCAGCCAATGTCACAAAACAGTATGTGTATTAATTATTTAATGAGAAACTAATTTGCTCTGTAAACCTTCACCTAAAGCACACACACAAAAAAATTAGCATTGATATAAGCATATTTAATATCAAGTCCATATTGAAATTTCTTCAAATGTTCTAGTAATGTCTACTACAGTTTTTTTTTTTTTTCCTGATCCAGGATTCAGTGAAAGTTCACACATCGTATTTAGTTGTCATGTTTTTTTTAGCCTTCTTTAACTTAGAACAGACCCCAGACCCCATATTTGTGTGTATCTATCTTTTATGACATTTACACTTTGAAGGGTCCAGGCCATTATTTGTCTTGTGCCGTGTCCCATAATCTGGATTTGTCTATTTCCTCATGATTAGGCAATCAGGTAAAACATATTTAGCAAGAATATTAACTAGATATTGTATACTTCCCAGTGTGTTACATAATGTCAGTTTGTTCCATTACTGAGGATGCTTTGTTCATTGTCTGCTAGATTTCTCCATTGTAAAGGTATGTTTGCCCTTTGTAATTAAAAAGTAATCTAGTAAGTAGGTTGATTCTCTGAGACTATGTGAATATCCTGGTCTCCCACAAGCTGGCACCCAATCATCTTAGCATCTGTTTGTGATCCTTCCTGAATCAATTTTTGTATTGGTGGTTGCCACCTCCTGGCTTTTCTAGCCATGGTTCTTTCATACTCGGAGGATAACTTTCCCCTCCCAGTCATTTTACCAGTCCTAAACAGTCATTACCAATTAGTCCTGCAGCAGGGCAAAGAGTCCTAAGTGTGAGGTTACTCAGGTAGCAGCCATTCAGGTCTGCTGTAGGAGTTTATCTGATCTGGTCAGGCTCTCCAAAAGTCATCTCGGCTTCACCCTTTCTGGTGTTGGATAAATTGAACTTTAAAGATATCCCCCTGTTCTGAGTCTCATGAGGTGTCAGCATAGCCAAACCTTTAAGGGACTCCAGGTTTGGCCACTGTACTCCAGCCCAGCAGTGCCTCCCTCTTAGTCCACTCTGACACAGCTTCTACAATTACAGTTTTTACAATCACAATTAACCCTGTTAACAGTCAACACTCACAACTGAATCATATAATCCTATCAGCATTTTCCCCCACCCTCTCTTCCCCAGACCCATCGGGATAAGAGGAGTCTATTCAGTGGGGATCCTCCCTTGTCCCCCTCACTTAATGTAAGCACACCCATGAAAGTGTGTAAGCCAGCCACGTCATGCCTTTATCTCCCCCCATTTTAGATAGCCAATTTCTAAATTGCCTGTCCCTATCAAATCTATCCCCCAAGTGTCTGCCAGTTTGTCATACTGTGGGGGCTTGTGTGTTGCTGTGATGCTAGAAGCAATGCCACCAGTATCCAGATACCAGCAGGGTCACCCATGGAGGACAGGTTTCAGCTGAGCTTCCAGACTAAGACAGACTAGGAAGGACCTGGCAGTCTACTTCTGAAAAGCATTAGCCAGTGAAAACCTTATGAATAGCGGTGGAACATTGTCTGATATAGTGCTGGAAGATGAGCACCCCAGGTTGGAAGGCACTCAAAAGATGACTGGGGAAGAGCTGCCTCCTCAAAGTAGAGTCAACCTTAATGATGTGGATGGAGTAAAGCTTTCGGGGCCTTCATTTGCTGATGTGGCATGACTCAAAATGAGAAGAAACAGCTGCAAACATCCATTAATAATCGGAACCTGGAATGTACGAAGTATGAATCTGGGAAAATTGGAAATTGTCAAAAATGAAATGGAACACATACAAACATCGATATCCTAGGCATTACTGAGCTGAAATGGACTGGTACTGGCCATTCTAAATCAGACAATCATATAGTCTACTATGCTGGGAATGACAACTCAAAGAGGAATGGTGTTGCATGCATTATCAAAAAGAACGTTTCAAGATCTATCCTGAAGTACAACGCTGTCAGTGATAGAATAATATCCATACGCCTACAAGGCAGACCAGTGAATACGACTATTATTCAAATTTACGCACCAACCACTAGGGCCAAAGATGAAGAAATAGAAGATTTTTATCAGCTGCTGCAGTCTGAAATTGATCAAACATGCAATCAAGACGCATTGATAATTACTGGTGATTGGAATGCAAAAGTTGGAAACAAAGAAGAAGGATCGTAGTTGGAAGATATGGCCTTGGTGATAGAAACAATGCCGGAGATCGAATGATAGAATTTTGCAAGACCAACAAATTCTTCATTGCACATACCTTCTTTCACCAACATAAATGGTGACTATACACATGGATCTCAACAGATGGAACACACAGAAATCAAATTGACTACATCTGTGGAAAGAGACGATGGAAAAGCTCAATATCATCAGTCAGAACAAGGCCAGGGGCCGACTGTGGAACAGACCATCAATTACTCATATGCAAGTCAAGCTGAAACTGAAGAAAATCAGAGCAAGCCCACGAGTGCCAAAATATGACCTTGAGTATATCCCACCTGAATTTAGAGACCACCTGAAGAATAGAATTGACACATTGAACACTAGTGACCGAAGACCAGACGAGTTGTGAAATAACATCAAGGACATCATACAGGAAGAAAGCAAGAGGTCATTGAAAAGACAGGAATGAAAAGATAGGAAAGAAAAGTCCAAGATGGATGTCAGAGGAGACTCTGAAACTTGCACTTGAGAGTCAAGCAGCTAAAGCAAAAGGAAGAATTGATGAAGTAAAAGAACTGAACAGAAGATTTCAAAGGGCCTCTCGAGAAGACAAAGTAAAGTATTATAATGACATGTGCAAAGAGCTGGAAATGGAAAACCAAAAGGAAAGAACATGCTCAGTGTTTCTCAAGCTGAAAGAACTGAAGAAAAAATTCAAGCCTCCAGTTGCAATAGTCAAGGATTCCATGGCGAAAATATTAAACGACACAGGAAGCATCAAAAGAAGATGGAAGAAATACATAGAGTCATTATAAAAAAAAGAATTAGTCAATATTCAACCATATCAAGAGATGGCATATGATCAGGAACCAATGGTACTGAAGGAAGAAGTCCAAGCTGCTCTGAAGGCATTGGCGAAAAACAAGGCTCCGGTAATTGATGGAACATCAGTCGAGATGTTTCAACAAACAGATGCAGCACTGGAGGTGCTCACTCGCCTATGCCAAGAAATATGGAAGACAGCTTCCTGGCCAACTGACTGGAAGAGATCCATATTTATGCCTATTCCCAAGAAAGGTGATCCAACCGAATGTGGAAATTATAGAACAATATCATTAATGTCACACACAAGCAAAATTTTGCTGAAGATCATTCAAAAACGACTGCAGCAGTATATCGACAGGGAACTGCCAGAAATTCAGGCTGGTTTCAGAAGAGGATATCATTGGTGATGTCAGATGGATCCTGGTAAAAAGCAGAGAATACCAGAACGATGTTTACCTGTGTTTTATTGATTCTGCAAAGGCATTTGACTGTGTGGATCGTAACAAACTATGGATAACACTGCGGAGAATGGGAATTCCAGAACACTTAATTGTGCTCATGAGGAACCTTTGCATAGATCAAGAGGCAGTTGTTCAGACAGAACAAGGGGATACTGATTGGTTTAAAGTCAGGAAATGTGTGCGTCAGGGTTGTATTCTTTCACCATACCTATTTAATCTGTATGCTGAACAAATAATCCGAGAAGCTGGACTATATGAAGAAGAACGGGGCATCAGGATTGGAGGAAGACTCATTAACAACCTGTGTTATGCAGATAACACAACCTTGCTTGCTGAAAGTGAAGAGGACTTGAAGCACTTACTAAGGAAGATCAAAGACCACAGCCTTCAGTATGGATTGCACCTCAACATGAAGAAAACAAAAATCCTCACAACTGGACCAATGAGCAACATCATGATAAACAGAGAAAAGATTGAAGTTGTCAAGGATTTCATTTTACTTGGATCCACAATCAACAGCCATGGAAGCAGCAGTCAAGAAATCAAAAGATGCATTGCGGAGAGGCGGGGCCAAGATGGCGGACTAGGTAGACGCTACCTCGGATCCCTCTTGCAACAAAGACTTGGAAAAACAAGTGAATCGATCACATACATAACAATCTATGAACCCTGAACAGCAAACACAGATTTAGAGACAGAAAACGAACAAATACGGGGAAGCAGCGATTGCTTTCGGAGCCTGGAGCCAGCGTCCCAGTCAGCGGATTTTCTGGAAAAACTAGTTTCCCAGTGATGGCTTGGAAACAGCAGTCCATATCAAACCACATAAAGAAGCAGACCATGACAGCTTCTACAACCCCCAAAACAAAAGAATCAAAATCTTTCCCAAATGAAGATACAATTCTGGAATTATCAGATACAGAATATAAAAAACTAATTTACAGAATGCTTCAAGACATCAGAAATGAAATAAGGCAAACTGCAGAAAAAGCCAAGGAACACACTGATAAAACAGTAGAAGAACTCAAAAAGATTATTCAAGAACATAGTGGAAAAATTAACAAGTTGCAAGAATCCATAGAGAGACAGCATGTAGAAATCCAAAAGATTAACAATAAAATTACACAATTAGACAATGCAATAGGAAGTCAGAGGAGCAGACTCGAGCAATTAGAATGCAGACTGGGACATCTGGAGGACCAGGGAATTAACACCAACATAGCTGAAAAAAAATCAGATAAAAGAATTTAAAAAAATGAAGAAACCCTAAGAATCATGTGGGACTCTATCAAGAAGGATAACTTGCATGTGATTGGAGTCCCAGAACAGGGAGGGAGGACAGAAAACACAGAGAAAATAGTTGAAGAACTCCTGACAGAAAACTTCCCTGACATCATGAAAGACAAAAGGATATCTATCCAAGATGCTCATCGAACCCCATTTAAGATTGATCCAAAAAGAAAAACGCCAAGACATATTATCATCAAACTCGCCAAAACCAAAGACAAAAAGAAAATTTTAAAAGCAGCCAGGGAGAAAAGAAAGGTTTCCTTCAAGGGAGAATCAATAAGAATAAGTTAGTCTACTCAGCAGAAACCATGCAGGCAAGAAGGGAATGGGACGACATATACAGAGCACTGAAGGAGAAAAACTGCCAGCCAAGGATCATATATCCAGCAAAACTCTCTCTGAAATATGAAGGAAAAATTAAGATATTTACAGATAAACACAAGTTTAGAGAATTTGCAAAAACCAAACCAAAGCTACAAGAAATATTAAAGGATATTGTTTGGTCAGAAAACCAGTAACATCAGACACCAGCACAACACAAGGTCACAAAACAGAACATCCTGATATCAACTTAAATAGGGAAATCACAAAAACAAATTAAGATTAATTAAAAAAAAAATGCTCATAACAGGGAATCACTGAAGTCAATAGGTAAAAGATCACAATAATCAAAAAGAGGGACTAAATACAGGAGGCATAGAACTGCCATATGGAGAGTGATACAAGGCGACATAGAACAATACAAGTTAGGTTTTTACTTAGAAAAACAGGGGTAAATAATAAGGTAACCACAAAGAGGTATAACAACTCCATAACTCAAGATAAAAGCCAAGAAAAACGTAATGACTCAACAAACATAAAGTCAAACACTACGAAAATGAGGATCTCACAATTTACAAAGAAAAACGTCTCAGCACAAAAAAGTATGTGTAAAAATGAAATTGTCAACAACACACATAAAAAGGCATCAAAATGACAACACTAAACACTTATTTATCTATAATTACGCTGAATGTAAATGGACTAAATGCACTAATAAAGAGACAGAGAGTCACGGACTGGATAAAGAAACATGATCTGTCTATATGCTGCCTACAAGAGACACACCTTAGACTTAGAGACACAAACAAACTAAAACTCAAAGGATGGAAAAAAAATATCAAGCAAACAATAAGGAAAAAAGAAGAGTAGCAATATTAATTTCTGACAAAATAGACTTCAGACTTAAATCCACCACAAAGGATAAAGAAGGACACTACATAATGATAAAAGGGACAACTGATCAGGAAGACATAACCATATTAAATATTTATGCACCCAATGACAGGGCTGCAAGATACATAAATCAAATTTTAACAGAACTGAAGAGTGAGATAGACACCTCCACAATTATAGTAGGAGACTTCAACACACCATTGTCAGAGAAGGACAGGACATCCAGTAAGAAGCTCAATAGAGACACGGAAGACCTAATTACAACAATCAACCAAATTGACCTCATTGACTTATACAGAACCCTGCACCCCACTGCTGCAAAGTATACTTTTTTTTCTAGCGCACATGGAACATTCTCTAAAATAGACCACATATTAGGTCATAAAACAAACCTTTGCAGAATCCAAAACATCAAAATATTACAAAGCATCTTCTCAGACCACAAGGCAATAAAAGTAGAAATCAATAACAGAAAAACTAGGGAAAAGAAATCAAATACTTGGAAACTGAACAATACCCTCCTGAAAAAAGACTGGGTTATAGAAGACATCAAGGAGGGAATAAGGAAATTCACAGAATGCAGCGAGAATGAAAATACTTCCTATCAAAACCTCTGGGACACAGCAAAAGCAGTGCTCAGAGGCCAATTTATATTGATAAATGCACACATACAAAAAGAAGAAAGAGCCAAAATCAGAGAACTGTCCCTACAACTTGAACAAATAGAAAGTGAGCAACAAAAGAATCCATCAGGCACCAGAAGAAAACAAATAATAAAAATTAGAGCTGAACTAAATGAATTAGAGAACAGAAAAACAATTCAAAGAATTAACAAAGCCAAAAGCTGGTTCTTTGAAAAAATTAACAAAATTGATAAACCATTGGCTAGACTGACTAAAGAAATACAGGAAAGGAAACAAATAACCCAAATAAGAAACGAGAAGGACCACATCACAACAGAACCAACTGAAATTAAAAGAATCATATCAGACTATTACGAAAAATTGTACTCTAACAAATTTACAAACCTAAAAGAAATGGATGAATTCCTGGAAAAACACTACCTACCTAAACTAACACATTCAGAAGTAGAACAACTAAATAGACCCATAACAAAAAAAGAGATTGAAACGGTAATCAAAAAACTCCCAACAAAAAACAGCCCTGGCCTGGACCGCTTCACTGCAGAGTTCTACCAAACATTCAGAGAAGAGTTAACACCACTACTACTAAAGGTATTTGAAAGCATAGAAAAAGACGGAATACTACCCAACTCATTCTGTGAAGCCACCATCTCCCTGATACTAAAACCAGGTAAAGACGTTACAAAAAAAGAAAATTACAGACCTATATCCCTCATGAACATAGATGCAAAAATCCTCAACAAAATTCGAGCCAACAGAATTCAACAACATACCAAAAAAATAATTCACCACGATCAAGTGGGATTTATACCAGGTATGCAAGGCTGGTTTAATATCAGAAAAACCACTAATGTAATCCACCACATAAATAAAACAAAAGACAAAAACCACATGATCTTATCAATTGATGCAGAAAAGGCATTTGACAAAGTCCAACACCCATTTATGATAAAAACTCTCACCAAAATAGGAATTGAAGGAAAATTCCTCAACATAATAAAGGGCATCGCCAACAGCCAACATCACTCTAAATGGAGAGAACCTGAAAGCATTTTCCTTGAGAACGGGAACCAGACAAGGATGCCCTTTATCACCGCTCTTATTCAACATCGTGCTAGAAGTCCTAGCCAGGGCAATGAGGCTAGACAAAGAAATAAAAGGCATCCGGATTGGCAAGGAGGAAGTAAAACTATCTCTATTTGCAGATGACATGATCTTATACACAGAAAACCCTAAGGAATCCTCCAGAAAACTACGGAAACTAATAGAAGAGTTTGGCAGAGTCTCAGGTTATAAGATAAACATACAAAAATCACTTGGATTCCTCCACATCAACAAAAAGAACATCGAAGAGGAAATAACCAAATCAATACCATTCACAGTAGCCCCCAAGAAGATAAAATACTTAGGAATAAATCTTACCAAGGAGGTAAAAGACCTATACAAAGAAAACTACAAAGCTCTACTACAAGAAATTCAAAAGGACTTACTTAAGTGGAAAAACATACCTTGCTCATGGATAGGAAGACTTAACACAGTAAAAATGTCTATTCTACCAAAAGCCATCTGTACATACAATGCACTTCCGATCCAGATTCCAATGTCATTTTTTAAGGTGATAGAGAAACAAATCACCAATTTCATATGGAAGGGAAAGAAGCCTCGGACAAGCAAAGCATTACTGAAAAAGAGGAAGAAAGTGGGAGGCCTCACTCTACCTGATTTCAGAAGCTATTTTACAGCCACAGTAGTCAAAACAGCCTGGTACTGGTACAACAACAGGCACATAGACCAATGGAACAGAATTGAGAACCCAGATATAAATCCATCCACATATGAGCAGCTGATATTTGACAAAGGACCAGTGTCAGTTAATTGGGGAAAAGATAGTCTTTTTAACAAATGGTGCTGGCATAACTGGATATCCATTTGCAAAAAAAATGAAACAGGACCCATACCTCACACCATGCACAAAAACTAACTCCAAGTGGATCAAAGACCTAAACATAAAGACTAAAACGATAAAGATCATGGACGAAAAAATAGGGACAACCCTAGGAGCCCTAATACAAGGCATAAACAGAATACAAAACATTACTAAAAATGACGAAGAGAAATCCGATAACTGGGAGCTCCTAAAAATCAAACACCTATGCTCATCTAAAGACTTCACCAAAAGAGTAAAAAGACCACCTACAGACTGGGAAAGAATTTTCAGCTATGACATCTCCGACCAGCGCCTGATCTCTAAAATCTACATGATTCTGTCAAAACTCAACCACAAAAAGACAAACAACCCAATCAAGAAGTGGGCAAAGGATATGAACACACACTTCACTAAAGAAGATATTCAGGCAGCTAACAGATACATGAGAAAATGCTCTCAATCATTAGCCATTAGAGAAATGCAGATTAAAACTACGATGAGATTCCATCTCACTCCAACAAGACTGGCATTAATCCAAAAAACACAAAATAATAAATGTTGGAGAGGCTGCGGAGAGATTGGAACTCTTATACACTGCTGGTGGGAATGTAAAATGGTACAACCACTTTGGAAATCTATCTGGCGTTTTCTTAAACAGTTAGAAATAGAACTACCATACAACCCAGAAATCCCACTCCTCGGAATATACCCTAGAGAAACAAGAGCCTTCACACAAACAGATACATGCACACCCATGTTCATTGCAGCTCTGTTTACAATAGCAAAAAGCTGGAAGCAACCAAGGTGTCCATCTACGGATGAATGGGTAAATAAATTGTGGTATATTCACACAATGGAATACTACGCATCGATAAAGAACAGTGACGAATCTGTCAAACATTTCATAACATGGAGGAACCTGGAAGGCATTATGCTGAGCGAAATCAGTCAGAGGCAAAAGGACAAATATTGTATAAGACCACTACTATAAGATCTTGAGAAATTGTATAAACTGAGAAGAACACATACTTTTGGGTTACGAGGCGGGGAGGGAGGGAGGGGGGGAGAGGGTTTTTTTACTGATTAATTAGCTGAAAAGAACTGCTTTAGGTGAAGGGAAGGACAACACTCAATACATGGAAGGTCAGCTCAACTGCACTGCACTGGACCAAAAGTAAAGAAGCTTCTGGGATAAACTGAATACTTTAAAGGTCAGCGGAGCAAGGGCGGGGGTTTGGGAACCATGGTTTGCGGGGACTTCTAAGTCAATTGGCAAAATAATTCTATTATGAAAACATTCTGCATCCCACTTTGAAATGTGGCATCTGGGGTCTTAAGAGCTAACAAGCGGCCATCTAAGATGCATCAACTGGTCTCAACCCACCTGGAGCAAAGGAGAATGAAGAACACCAAGGTCACACGACAACTAAGAGCCCAAAAGACAGAGAGCGCCACATGAACCAGAGACCTACATTATCCTGAGAACAGAAGAACTAGTTGGTGCCTGGCCACAATCGATGACTGCCCTGACAGGGAGCACAATAGAGAACCCCTGAGGGAGCAGGAGATCAGTGGGATGCAGACCCCAAATTCTCAGAAAAAGACCATACTTAATGGTCTGGATGTGACTAGAGGAATCCCGGTGGTCACGGTCCCCAAACCTTCTGTTGGCACAGGACGGGAACCATCCCCGAAGACAATTCATCAGACATGAAAGGGGAAGGACAGTGGATGGGAGAGAGATGCTGATGAAGAGTGAGCTAAGAATATTAGGTGGACACTTGAGACTGTGTTGGCATCTCCTGTCTGGAGGGGGGATGGGAGGATAGAGAGAGTTGGAGGCTGCGAAAGTTTTCACGAAAGGAGAGACTGGAAGGGCCGACTCATTAGGGGGAGAGCAAGTGGGAGTAAGGAGTAAGATGTATATTAACTTATATGTGGCAGACTGACTTGATTTGTAAATGTTCACTTGAAGCTCAATAAAAGTTAATAAAAAAAAAAAAAAGATGCATTGCATTGGGTAAATCTGCTGCAAAGGACCTCTTCAAAGTGTTGCAGAGCAAAGATGTCACCCTGAAGACTAAGGTGCGCCTGACCCAAGCCATGGTATTTTCAATCACATCATATGCATGTGAAAGCTGGACAATGAATAAGGAAGACCGAAGAAGAGTTGACACCTTTGAATTGTGGTGTTGGCGAAGAATATTGAATATACTATGGACTGCCAAAAGAATGAACAAATCTGTCTTGGAAGGAGTGCGGCCAGAATGCTCCTTAGAGTCAAGGATGGTGAGACTGCGTCTTACATACTTTGGACAGGTCGTCAGGAAAGATCAGTCTCTGGAGAAGGACATCATGCTTGGCAGAGTCCAGGGTCAGCGGAAAAGAGGAAGACCCTCAACGAGGCGGATTGACACAGTGGCTGCAACAATGAGCTCAAGCATAACAACGATTGTAAGGATGGCGCAGGACCGGGCACTGTTTTGTTGTGTTGTGCATAGGGTCGCTATGAGTCAGAACCCACTTGACAGAACCTATCAACAACAACAACAATCAAATCAGTGGAGCTTTGGTGGCGGAGTGGTTAAGAGCTCGACTGTTCAAATCCACCAGCTACTCCTTGGAAACCCTATGGGGCAGTTCTACTCTGTCCTGTAGGGTTGCTATGACTCAGAATCAACTGGAAGGCAACAGGTTTGGTTTCTTGGTATCAAAGCAGTACTCTGAGACAAGCATGTTCCTTGGTTTTGAAAAATCTTTTGCTCCAGTTGGAACTTTGAGCATCTGCATCCATAAGCAGAGTCCGATCCAGTGCAAGCCATCAGATTGCAACACTCTACGCCAGCTCATGGCGTCAAATACCTTTTTCTTCATTCCATAGGGTTCTGGTCAGCTCATCCCCAGCCATCCAAACTAGGTCACAATGCTTGCCAGCCTTGGGAATTCACAAACACCTCCCACACTTCAGACTAGCCAGCCCCCTGTCTCTCATTCCTAGCCCCATTTGGAGACCAGAACTTAAGTCTGCAGCCATTGCAAAGAATCCTGCTTCTGAAGCAAACTGTAAAAATGATACCCCAGCGACATCTCCTCTAACTTCACAAGGGGGAAAGTAAATCAAGATCCACAGCCCAAGGCTGATTCCTACGAGGTTGGGGGTCATTCATGCCTCCTCTCTCTGCCATCTTTACCAATTCCGACACCAACCATCCCTTCCAGGGCATTCTCTACTTCTCTGCTGGGTTCAGTAATTCACTGGAATGGCCACACAGAACTCACAGAAAATACTCATGATTATGGGGTTCATTAGGGAAGTAACAAGTTACAGTTGAGGTTCATGAACACTCAGGATACAGTTCTTCCTTTAGGACAGCCTCCTCTCAGCAGTGCCCACAGGCATACCTCTCTCTGGCCCTTGGCCTCTGCCCAGCTGCGGCAAGTGTTACAAAGCTCTTTAAACTTTTAGCTCTGCTGATAAGTGCCCAGAGACACCTCACTGGCCAGAAAGCCTCAGCCCAAAAGCTCCATGTGTGGGCAAACTTAGCTCCACCACCTGCCCAGAGGCACCCTATTCCACCGGCACTCCTGCCTAAAGGCATGCAGCTTTCCAGCTCCGTGGGCTGGGAAACCTGCCGTGCCATGTCTCCTGCCAGTCTCCTGTGCCACCATTTCTCTACCACTGCTTCTCTCTGTCTTCAGTGTTACAGCCTTCTCTCTCTCTCTCTTTTTTTCCCTCTCTCCCCTATGGTTCCAGGAGCTTACAGGAACATCTCAACTCAGGGGTTCCAGGTCTAAAGGTGAGATCTTCCCTTTGCTCTGGAATTGTCTCTTTTTTAAGCCTAGCCAGATGGCAAAATTGACCAAGCCCCTTGGTGAGCACAATTTCCTTATTTGCAGAGTCCTCCCCAGTCACTTGGGTAGGAGTTACCAGACGACGGCGAGAAAGGCCACACAAAAGCAATCCATTGCACTGCACAAACTGGTAGTTTTTCAAATTCTGTCATTTCTTCTATGTGTACTAGTTGGCACCTACTTCCTCCTCCTCTTTCTCTTTCTTTTATATTTTTATCTCTAATATTTTTATTTTGTTACATTTTAAGTTGTCTTATTCTTTTGCACTTATTATTTTTCCCTGGTCTTTAGGAAAGATTTCCCAGCTGTTTGTACAATTTCTTTTATATTTCATGATTGGTCAAGTTCAGAATTTTTTTCCTTTAAAATCTCATCTGCTGTCACTCCTGTACAACATCCGCCCCTTTCTTCACTCTTCTTTGAGTACTTTTCTCCGCTGCCTGCCTGTCTTCTTTTTTCTGGCTTTCCTTGGCATTATCTTCTGACTTTCTGTAACTTCTTCCATTTCTTGGGGTCTCAGTTCTCTCAGAAACTTCCCTCTCCTGTGTCTCTGAGGACATATTCTCAGCTGGCGCTGGGGTTTCCTTCCACTCCTGCTCTAAAAGGCTCTAAAAAAAAAAAAAAAAGGCTCTGAAGGAGTGTTAATGAACGGCTGTCAGAAACAGCTTCCCAGCCTCCTCACACCAGGAGGCCCCTTTGGGATCTCACTGAACAGCAACGCCTTAAAATAGAGAGATCTGCTTTATTAAAAGCTAAATAAGCAGCCTTTCCTCAATCGACAAGTCATCTGTGAAGTCTAACATTTAAAATCTCAAATGTTTTAGAGTTGATGATTGTGTTTTTTTTTTTTTTTTTAGGTGAAAAAGGTGCATTTTCTCCCTATTCTCGTTACCTAATAGCAGGAAAGTGCTTTACTCTAACTTTCCACCAAAGCTTCCCCTGTGACCATAGGTGGTAAAAAAAAAAAAAAAAAGAAACTTAAAGAAGAAATGGCTTTTCCAACTTTACTCTGATCTTTATAGAAATGGAAACATAATAAAAAACACACCCAGAAGACTTGGTATGGGCTTTATGAACATTCTATTAATCATCAGAGTGAAGACAGAGCTTGTCTTTCATGGACTAAGAGCAAGCAAGCAAAAGAAGGTAAGATAACAAGGTAGAGTGGGTTTCAATTTAGGCAGAGACTAATGAATGGTCAGGAGCTCTAGTAGTTCAACATTAAGCTCTTGGCTGTTAACTGAAAGGTTGGGGTTTGAACCCACTCAGCCTCTCTGAAGGAGAAAGACCTCAAGATCTGCTTCTGAATAGATTAAACCTGTTGTCATCAAGTCCATTCTGACTGACTCATCACGACCCTGTAGGACAGAGTAGAATTGCCCCATAGGGTTTCCAAGGCTGTAATCTTTATGGAAGCTGACTGCCACATCTTTCTCCCTTGGAGCAGCTGGTGGCTTCAATAAAGATTACAGCCTAGGAAACCCTATGAGACATTCTACTCTGTCACATGGACTTACTATGAGTCAGAATCAACTTGACAGCACCTAACAACGACAATGAATGGCCAAGAGCATAGGTTCTGGAGTCATCTGACTTGGATTCAAATTTGGACTCCACCATTCAATGAGCTCAGTGACCTTGAGATAAGTTGCCTCCCTCTTCAAGTCTCATTTTCTCATTAGCAAAAACAGTTGCCATTGAGTTAACTCTGTTTCATGGAAATTCTATGTGTATCAAGGTAAAATTGTGTCCGTGGGATTTAATGGCTGATTTTTGGAAGTAGATCGCCAGGCCTTCCTTCTGATGCACCCCTGGGTAGAACGGACCCTCCAACCTTTCAGTTAGCAGCCAAGCTCATTAACTGTTGCACCACCCTGGGGCTCTTCATCAGTTAAAGAAGAATGTTATGGATTGAATTGTGTCCCCCAAAAATGCATGTCAACTTAGCTAGGCCATGATTCCCAGTATTGTGCGGTTTTCCTCCATTTTGTGTTCTGATAATCCTGTGTTGTAAATCCTAACCTCCATGATGTTAATGAGGAAGAATTAGAGGCAGTTATGTTAATGAGGAAGGACACAATCTACAAGATTAAGTTGTATCTTGACTCAATCCCTTTTAAGAGAGAAGTGAGCAGAGAGGAGAGGGACCTCCTACCACCACAAAAGAAGAGTCATGAGCAGAGCGCATCCTTTGGACCTGGGGTCCCTGCACTGAGAAACTCCTAGACCCAGGGAAAGATTGATGACAAGGACCTTCCCCAGAGCTGACAGAAAGAGAAAGCCTTCCCCTGGAGCTGGCCCCCTAAATTTGGATTTCTAGTCAACTAAACTGTGAGCAAATAAACTTCTGCTTGTTAAAAGCATCCACTTGTATTTCTTTTATTGCAGCACTAGATAACTAAGGACACATAATAGGACTTATAAAATTTATTGATTATATGAAATAGAGTTCCTGGCAGCAAGGAGGCCCTCAATAACTGTTGATTATAAATTATCATTAACACTTCTGTTTTCCCTGCATCCTAACATTTTTTGAAAATGTATGACCTGTACCTTTGAGGGTATGAGATATCTTAGCATATTCCTGGAGCCCTGGTGGTGCAGTGGTAAACAGCTCAGCTGCTAACCAAAAAGGTTGGCAGTTCAAATCCACCAGCCACTTCATGAAAACCCAATGGGGCAGTTCTACTCTGTCCTATAGAGTTGCTATGAGTTGGGATTGACTCAACAGCAATGGGTTTTTTTTTTTTTAGCATATTCCTATCAGAAGTTAATGTTTTCCTAATGATTTCATGCCTGGCTTGTGTTATAAAAAATGTTTAAATGTGAAACATATAAATGGAAACACAGAAAGTCTGTGAACTTTAGTATATAAACACTGCTGCTTCAATCTCAGGTAAAAGACAAAGCCATTGCCTGTGTTGCTGCATAAGTCAGGGTGCTACTAGGGGGAAAACAACACTGGAAACAACAGGCCTTCCTGCTAAGAACCAGCTCCTACCAAGAACTTCCTAGACTTGGAGAACACATCTGTGGACCAGGCCTATTTGAAGGCCAGTGCAGAAATGTGGGTGACTGGATAAAACAGCTGGCTTGGGGTTTTGAGTCTGTCACTTGATAGCAATGATACCTTCCAGTAAGCACTCTCCGAGCCTCAGTTTCTTGTAAAATGGAGATGTCAGTAACCTGCCTGTTTAACACTGATGCAATCATGTTATCTAATATGCAGACCATAATTATCCCAGTAATGTCCATTATAGCTTTTTTTTCTGATGCAGAGCCAATCAAGGATCATCCTTTGCATTTAGTTGTCAGGTCTCTTTAGTGTCCTTTCATGTAGAACAGTACCACCACCTTTGTGTGGTTTTCATTACACTGATATTTTGGAAGCATTCAAGCCATTTGTCTTGTGGACTGTTGTGAGGATCTAATAAGATAACAATCTTTTTAACAGCTGTGCTGAAACATAGTGGTTAAGAATTTGGCCCATGCCGAGAGACAGAAAGGGCCACAGGAACCAGACTACATCATCCTGAGACCAGAAGAACTAGATGGTGCCTGGCTACAACCGATGACTGTCCTGACAGGGAACACAACACAGAACCCCTGAGGGAGCAGGAGAGCAGTGGGATGCAGACCCCAAATTCTCATAAGACCAGACTTATTGGTCTGACTGAGACTAGAAATACCCCAGTGGTCACGGCCCCCAGACCTTCTGTTGGCCCAGGACAGGAACCATTCCTGAAGCCAACTCTTCAGACATGGATTGGACTGGACAATGGATTGGAGAGGGATGCTGGTGAGGAGTGAGCTTCTTGGATCAGGTGGACACTTGAGACTATGTTGGCACCTCCTGCCTGGAGGGGAGATGAGAGGGTGGAGGGGGTTAGAAGCTGGAGAAATGGACACGAAAAAAGAGAGTGGAGGGAGAGAGCAGGCTGTCTTATTAGGGGGAGAGTAATTGGGAGTGTGTAGCAAGGTGTATATGGGTTTTTGTGTGAGAGGATGACTTGATTTGTAAGCTTTCACTTAAAGCACAATTAAAAAAAAAAGAATTTGGGCTATGGAGCCAGATTTTCTGGGTTCAAATTCCAAGTCTGCCTATTATTAGCTGTGTAACGTTAAGTCAAATTATTATACCTCTCTGTGCCTTAATCTCATCTGTAAAATAGAGATATGTAAAAATGGTGAGGGGGCAGTATCTGACCCCTCTAACTTCACAAGGGGGAAGGAGAATCAAAATCAATAGCCCAAGGCTAATACCTATGAGGTGGGGGTCAAACATGCCTCCTCTCTCTGCCACGTTTACCAATTCCAACACCAACTGTCCCTCCCACAGCACTCTCTATCTCTCTACTGAGTTCAATAATTCATTGCAATGGCCACACAGAACTCACAGAGAATACTCAGGATTATAGGGTTTATTAGGGAAGTAACAGTTACATTTCAGGCTCAGGAACACTCAGGATACAGTTCTTCCGTTAGGACAGCCTCTTCCCAGCCGTGCTCGTAGGCACACCTCTCCCTGATCCTTGGCCTCTGCCCAAAGGCACTCAGGTTTCTCTCTCCGTGGGCTGGAAGCCCACCACACCATCTCTTGCTGCTGGGTCTCTACTGCTGAGTCTCTGCCAAAGCTTCTTGCTGCCTTCAGTGTTACAGGTCTCTCTGTCTCCTAGTTCCAGGAGCTTTTCAGTGCAGGAATACAGGGTCCTGCGCTGGCTCCTGGATGGTCTTCCTTGGTGGGTGGTAGGATCTTCTCTTTCTCACCTCTGGGGTGGCTCATTTCAAGCCCAGTGGGATGGCAAAACTAACCAATCCCTTTGGTGGGCCACAATTACCCTATCACACAGTGCTACTCAATCAAGACCATGGCTAGAAAGGCCACACAAAAGAGATCCATCACACTGCAGGATAATAATACTACCTACCTACTCCGTCCTATAGGGTCGCTATGAGTTGGAATCGACTGGACGGCAGTGGGTTTTTTTTTTTTTTTAAGCTATTACTGTGGAGCTTAAACAAATTAATACATAAGTGTTCAGAACATCCCTACATGGTAAGCTCTCAAAAATTGTTAGTTATTATAGATTATAAGTACTTGTTGTGATATCTGAGTTTAGAAATTTGTGTTTTGGCTAAAAAAAATCCACTCATTTAATCATATATATATATTTTTTTCCAGATCTTACTAAATGTCTACAATTATGCCACCAGCTACAGTAAGAATCAAATAAGAGTTCTTGAATGGAAAAAGAAGTTTAAGATATGATCTGTAATCTAAAACAGTTTACTGGAGTGGAATCACTAAAATGACTGAAATAAGTAATGTGCTGCTAACCTGAGCAGTACGAAGTTCATGCTGATAGAAAAGGAGGTGATCTGTGTAGAATGAAATAGTTGATGAATAAAAATTGACTCGTCAGAGAAGAGAAAGCAGGCACGCGAGGCAGACAAGACCACTCTAACAAAGGAATATTATGGGAATGAAAAAGTGAGGGCATTGGAAACTAAGAGGTGGGACCAGATTATAACTGGTTTAAAATCCAGGCAGTGGCAACCGATCTTCATGCAGGTGGTGAAGGGGAGCCATGTTTGGTGCTCGAGAACGTGGTTTTAGCCAAACAGAGAAAATTTGGGGTTCAGGGTGAGCAAAAACGATCCCAAAAGTGTAAGACTACTTGGTCTTTCACCTGACATACGTCACATACTTGCATTAATATTCATTTAAATGTGGGAATGTTAAGCAACAGAGGTGATCCAAAGACATTCCACCCGGAAATTACGAGCTTGGGCCCACTAACATCCTAAAGCTTAATCCCAGCCTAGAATTTTACTGCCTATTTAACCAAGTTTAGCAAATTGTCAGGAAGGGGTTCACTCACTGGATTATTATACTGGTAACTCGGGCCTGGTTTTACAGAGAAAAAAGTTATACCGGTGACTAGGGGCTGATTTCTCTAAAAGAAGGAGGGAAAAGGGTGAGAACAAGGTGAGAAAGTGAAAGGACGAGAAGTAGTAAAAGCGATAGGCGCAAGCGGCGGGGGGTCGTCAGGTTAGAGGCGGGCGGGGGTCGGGGGTCGAGGGGGGCCCCTAAGGGGCCCGAGCCTCGGGCGCGGCGCGTGTGCTCGCGGGCGGGGCGCCCAGCGGCCGGCGGCGGCCAATCCGGGCGGGCGTCCGCGGAGGGGCGGGGCTTGCAGGCTCGGGCTCCGCGAGTCCTTCTTTTTGCACACACACGAATACAAAGAGCCATACGACCTTCGGGTATCCTTTTTCCATTTTTTTCTCTTCTTAATCTTGTGTGTGTTTTCAAAATTAAAAAAAAAAATTGAGATATGTGGCAGTTCTGGGGTGAGGAAACTGTTGCTAAGGGGAATTTGCTTTTACCCCTTTTTCTTTTTCTGTCTCTCTTCCTCTTTCTTTTTCCTGGTCAAGCTTTTAAAATATACCAAGAAGTTGAGACGCAGAATGGCCGTGTACAATTGTTTCCAGCCAATAGTGGGGATTTTTTTTCTTTTTGCTATCACATTTTGAGAACTGGTAAATTTTGGTGGATGAGAAATTTTAAAAATTTAGCTCTTGGAAAGTAAAGATTTTTTTTTTAAGCGGGCTAATGGGATAATGTAAATTTCTGTCGGGGCAACGTCGAACGAAGCGGAGATTTGAGGCTTCCTCACAACGCTGTTGCAAGCGTTTTACACACCCTCCCCCAGAATCAAAACCGTGGCTTGGATGTGGCAGTTGTCCAAGGCCAATAGGTTAAAAATATTAGGATATTATAATTGAGATATTTATTTCCCTGGGGAGGGGGAAAGCCCTTTCAGTGTTAGTGTGTCTTGCACACACATTCTCATGAGAACATATCTGTCCCTGTGTATGTTTCCTGAAGCAAAAAAAAAATTTGTAAAGATTATTTTGGGGTTTTGTTCTTTGTGTATTTGTACAGTATGTGTATATGTGTCATATCAGATTTTGTTTTGAAAAGTGACTACCTTTGGTTTTATGTGTGCCAAGTAATAGGATGTGAGTTTTTGTGTGTGTGTGTGTTCCCAAATATGATCAAAACAGGATTTCGTGTGCAGAGTAGAGCTTATAAGAAATCCTGTGCTTAGCATACATAGGCACTTACATTCTGGGTGCATTTATTGTGTTTTCTGCTCTTCTAAGGGATCGGATTAGTGAATAATTAAAGAATTGCTAGAGAGTTTTTTTTTTTTTTTTTTTTGTAGTCCATGAGGCAGTTGCGGGTAGGCAATTTATTGAATCTGGTTCAAAGCATTCTTTAGTGACTGTTTTGCTTAAGGGGTTTTGCTTTTTATTGTTTCATGTTCTTAAATGTACAGCTGTGTATATTTTTGCCTTTATGTGTGGTTTGGTTGGTGTGTTTAGACTGCAAGTTCTCTCTTGACTTTTTAACAAAATATTCGGTTCATAGGTTGGGATTTGTTTGAAAAGCTTCACAGATGGCAAAGTATCAGGAAGATAATACAGTCAAGTCCAGTTCTCAAAAACTGCTCACAGTGGTGGTGACTGGGGGCCAACAGGGGGCAAAGGCAAAATAATCGGAGAGATAGAAAATGCATTTTGTCTATCCTGTTACATTTTCGGAACGAAAAGCCTTCTCCCCGTGTCTCCCAGTCACAGAAAATTGTGTGAATTAGAGGACGACAGAGCATCCTGTTATATGAGGGGTATTTTCACTTCATTGTGTTACAGAACCACTGTCTCCTCGAGTCATAGGGAGAAAGAAAACATGTATCCAAATCTGTACTCAAGGATTGGAGTGAAAGTATAGGAAGTGTATGGGGTGATAAGGGAGAAACTGGAATGTCACAAGTGTAGTGGCAACCAAAAGAAGAAAGGATATACTGTAGAGTTCCAGTTTCATTACAGCAAACTTCTGTGTGATGATGATAATACATTTCCATTTCTCAGCTTTCGTCCTACTGTTTCAAGCAGTATTTAAAACACTGAAATAACAACTGCAATAAAATTATTTGTACAGGTCTTGAAATTCATTACAATGAAATTGGACCTGTGTGGGTCCTCTGGGCTTCTTACAGTAAGTGTATTTTTATTCCCCAGCAATCCAACTCAGATCAGTGCTTAAATTTTTTTCACGTGTGGGTCATCCCACAAGTTTAAGCCCTTGTTTGAAATCTAGTCAGATTCTGGTCACCTTTGTGATACCAGTGATGGGAATTTTTAGTGGAATTTTACCATAATTCTTTTCCACCTGACTTCAGGTCATCACAAATATCTTTTACCTCAATTTGTACAGTTCTCAGGAAAGGGAGAGCTGCTCCCAGAGCGGTATACATTCCGCGTCTTTGACTTCTAGGCTATCTCATTTCTGGGTCTAGGAACCTAGGCTCATATCCAATCCCCTCGCTTTGAGTTGCTTTCTTTGTAAGAGGGGAATTCCTCTCACGAATATGTCGTTGGCTTGCCCTTCCTACGCAAAGCGAAGCAAAGGAAAGCAAAACTAATCTCGGTTGATTTTCCAGGGAAACCGCGGGGTCCGCAGAAATGAAAACTTTTAACTAAGGGGAACTGCCACTTTGCTAGTGATGTCTGAAAGATCTGTAACTAAAGCCGGCAGGAACTAAAAGTCTCCCGCCGCCAAATGTGTGAAATCTGTTTGTGGCCACTGTCCTTATAACCACGTACACACAGCTTTCTGAGCAGCAAAGAACAAAAGACAGTAAACAAAAAACAAGTTAAGATGGCGTCTGATGGCCTTGAAAAAGCCTCGCAGTCGTGTCCCTCCCTGGAGAGGCCCCTCCCCTCCCTTGCTTGTTGAGTGACTAAACTACAACCAATAACATCCTTGGCTCTTCTATACCATCGTCCAACCGCCAATCATCGGGAGTCAGAGAGCAAACTGGGCGGTGCTTCTCCGCGTGCGCGCGCTGACCGAGTACACGGGCGGGCGCCGCTCTCTCCTTCCGTTGCTCGCACGTCCGCCTCAGCTTAGCTGAGTCAGCGGGCGAGGCTGCGCTGGGCACACGCGGTGGAACACCCGTAGGGCTTCCAACGTGGGACAGCGGCTCTCAGCCTCAGTCTTCGGACCTTTCGTGGTGACGGTGACCCAGCGAGATCCTTGATCGCGCTTCGGGCCTCTCGGCTTTCTGGCCGCCCGCTCCGGAATTGGCCCTTCTTTCTCCTGAACCCCCAGGATTCACTTTATGATTGGACTGAGTGGCGGGTCATCTTGTCCGCTGCGGCCTCAGTGCCCGAGCTCTGCGCTCCTGCGTAGTCGTCTCGGTAGCCGCTATCACCCTGTCAGTAGCTGTATGACACCGTCCCTTCAGAAACAGTTCTGCAGTCCCTGGTACCGACCTTGTCCTCTTTGACTAATATTTAATCAACTAACATTTACCGAGGGCTTGCTGGGCACATGATATAGTTCTAGGACCTAGTTCATCATTTTCTGCAGAAATGCGGTCAGTCCTTTATGTCACGCACATGTATATGAAAATCTCAGGCCAGAAGTTTTAGTATTAACAAATGTTGCAGTTTAGCAAATGTAAATAAAGAGGACTGTGCTACCGTGGGTTAAAAACTGTTGTACTACTTAAACAAGTATACTTGGAATTTTTGGATTCATGGAATCCTTTTGTTAGGACCTCATTCTGCCCTTTGGGTCTACAGTTTTTTTTTTACCCCCCAAAATGAGGTTTTAGATTTTTTTCAGGTCATTGCACCAGTCATTCTTCCAAAATGTGGGAAAATAGTATGCTATGGTATTTGCTTACCTGCTTTTGTGTGCTTAGGACCGCATTCCTGATAGAAATAGGCTTTGAGAGAACCTTCTAACTGGTGAGCCATTTTGCACCTTGAAGTGAAGGAGCAGGGGTGCCCAGCACAGCAGGAGCTTTAAGTGGCCATTTTCCTTTTTTTAAAATGAAGATTATGGCATGAATTGCCATGCTTCCAGTAATCGCATTTAAGGAAGTCAGTTGCTAGCATGACCCTGAGTGAGTCAAGGGCCTATTATAAAAACATATATCACCTGAGTGATAACATATCCTGCACATCTATTAAATAATGAAAAAAACTTTTATTTTTCATAGTTTGGAGGTGAACTCAGTCATGCAGAAAATTCAAACCCAGAATGGGGAGAAAGCAAGCAAGGGAGCTGCCAAAAGTATGATATATTTAGTTCTAACAAAAATACATGTGGCTTGGGAGGAAAGGGATAGTTAAGATTATGGACAGTCTCATCCTGAACTGTCTGCTAAAGGAGATGAGCTTTCTTTTTCATCTAGATATATTTATAAAAAAAAAAAAAATATTGAAAAGTACATTTTCTGGGTTCATTTCACGTGTATTAAAATTAGACCAATACTGAAATGAATACCAAACATGCATATTTTATGCAAACCTAAGTTTGATATCTGCTGTCATTTTGTGTTGGCAGCTCATCATAAGACTGCAAATCATTTTGTTAACACTCAATTCGGGAAGTTTATAGCATTTTGCAAAAGGCATGTATTCCACTCTATGGTGGTCAGTCTCAGTTTATTCCCATTTTATATTTCTTGAACAAAATATGAGCTCTTGGTTTTAAGATATCTAGGTCACAAAGAGTTGGAGTCGACTCGATGGCACATAACAGCAAAGCAATCTGAGATAGCAAAAGTTGACATTATTAATGTTTAATAATAATGGTGTAGACACTGACTGGATAACATACTAGAATTAACCATAGCTTTGCCAAACAGTCCATGGATTTCTTCCTGGATTATTAGGTAGCTTTATACCTTGAGAGGTAAAATAAAAATATCTGAATAAAGTTTAGGTAGGTTAATAATGTCAGGAGGGATAAGTGGCCTGGAGAACATGAAGCTAGTGATGGCAAAGAAGCAAGAATAATTAATTATATTAGGTCTGGACTGTTAAGATGGCAGGGATAGAAAAGTAGAACTTAAACGGGTTGTAACAACCGATAGTGCAATACCAGCTATAATAAAGTTCTATTATCAGTTTGAATTACTCAGACTGAGAAAATTCTTATCTCCAAAGCAAAAAGGGTGTCTCTATAGTGTACAGCTTTTCTTTGTTTCTCCAGCTCAACAAATCTTTGCCCCTATATCCATCATTTTCTTCTCTTCAGTCTTGGGGGAAGGAAGAGCTTGTCCTGATTCGATCTTACATTGCTAGGATCTTTGGCTAAAAGAAAACTTAAGTCCTTTTCTAATGTCTTCATTCTTCAATATTTCACTGACTTTTTCTTTTCTGGCTTTTAAATATACTGAAGCTTTCTGTGTCTTGAAAATACTATAACCCTAAAGTCCCTTCTAATTTCTTATTTCATCCCTTCTTTTTATAGCTTAACTCTAAAAAACTTGACTTCGTGTCTTGCTTCTATTTTCTCTCCATCAGTTCCTCTTTCATCTACTGCATAATATTACTCTTACCACAAAAATGTCTTCTCTGGTCATCAGCAATACCATCACAGACAAATAAAACGTATTTCCTTAATTTTCATCTTTTTTAACCTCTCTGCTGTACTTGTCACAATTGATTAGATCCAACATTTTTTACATTCTCTCTACTTTGGCTTCCATAATACTATTTTTCTTCTACCTCACCATTCTGTCACAAGTTTCCTCTTTTTTTTTTTTTTTTTAGGTTGTATCTTTTTTTTTTTTAATAATTTTTACTGTGCTTTAAGTGAAAGTTTACAAATCAAGTCAGTCTCTCACACAAAAACCCATATACAACTTGCTACTTACTCCCAGTACTTTCTTCCCCATGAGACAGCTGGCTCCCTCCTTCCACTCTCTCATTTCCTGACCATTTTGCCAGCTTCTAAGCCCCTCTACCCTCGCATCTCCCCTCCAGGCAGGAGATGCCAACATTGACAAGTTTCTCTTTTAATGAAGCCTCTTCCTCGGTCTCTGAAACAATGGATTTGGCTTGAGGTGCAGTTCCTGGCCTTGCATTTTTCTCACTTTATATGTACCCCTTGGAGAGTGCATTCACTTACTCAGTTTCAACTATAGTCTTCTCGCTAAAGACTCCAAATCTGTATTCCAGCTCTGATCTTCCTCTTGATTTTTGTTTTTCAGTTCTAGTCATTTGTTTTCAGGACATTACACTTAAAGGTCTTGCCGTCAGTTGAAATTTAACAGGTTAAATAAATACATGTCTCCTCTAACATTGTTGCCTCCTCTTTACTGCCTCATTTCTGTCATTCTACCAGTGGTATCACCTTCTGGCTCTCAGGCTTATAATCTTGAAATTGTCTTTAATCAATATCTCTAGTCCCCATATTTATTAAATAAACAAATATATGTTCATCCTCCACGATGTTCAGTCCTCATATATGCAGCCCTCATTCTCATCACCTCATTCGTGATCACTTAAGTAGTCTCCTAATCTTTAACCATTCCATTTTATGTGTCTTTAAGACGGGTTGACAAACACAGCCCATAGGCCAAATCTGACCTACCATCTGTTTTTGTTGGCACACGAGCTAAGAATTATTTTTACATTTTTAAATACAAATATTAAATGTAATATTTTGTGACGTGTGAAAATTATATGAAATTCAAATTCCAGTGCCAATAAATAAAGTTTTATTGGAACGCAGCCACGCTCACTTGGTTTTATATTGTCCATGCTGCTGCTTTCATGCTATAATGGCAGAGTTGGGTAGTTGTGACAGAAACCACATGGCCTGCAATGCAAAGCCTAATTTATTTACTATCTGACCCTTTACAGAAAAAGGTTGTCGACCCCTGCTCTATATGTTTCCTTATCTTGGTTTTTAAAGTCTTCTGTCAACTCTTCTTACCTTACAATAAAAGCTCCTTTGCTCTGATCTCTGACATGTACCCTGTTAATTCCTGTGATGTTTACGATTTTTCTCTTCTCACCACCCTAGCAGTTCATCCTATACATTGCTCAAGACTTGGTTAGAGGATTATCTTCCATAAGAACCCTTTGTCGTATGATTTCATTCTATGATGGTCTTGCCATTATTTTGAATCAACTCCTCGAGAATTTTTCAGTTTATACCATATCTTTAGGCACTTATATGGAGCCTTGGTAATGCAGTGGTTAAGCCTTTGGGTGCTAACCAAAAGGTCAGCAGTTCGAATCCACCAGCTGCTCCTTGGAAACTCTATGGGGCAATTCTACTCTGTCCTATAATAGGGTTGCTATAAATCGGAATCGACTCCACGGCAACGGGTTTGGTTTTGGGTTCGTGTGTGTTTTAGGGGGGCGGGGTGGTACAAATAGTTTACGCTCAACTGAGAACATAAAGATCGATGGTTTGAACGCACCTAGTGGTGCAGTAATTAAGAGCTTGGCTGCTAACCAAAAAATCGGAGTTCAAAAGCACCAGCCGCTACTTGGAAACCCTATGGGGCAGTTCTGCTCTGTCCTACAGGGTCTCTATGAGAAGGAATCAGCTTGACGGCAACAGGTCAGTTGGATTTAGTGGCTCCAGGAGAGGAAGGCCTGATGATCTGTTTCTGAAGTTTACAGCCAAGAGAACCCCATGGAGCAGTTCTACTCTGTAACACGTGGGATCACCATGAGTCAGAATCGACTTGATGGCAACAGGTTTGGTTTTAGCTTCTGTTGTGTTTTGCTTTATTTTTTAGGCATTCCAAGTATTATATTCCATTCCCAAATTGTAAGCTCCTTTCTTGTAGGTACTTTTTCTTCATATGAACTAAATCATATGAGTACTCAATAAATAGTTCATTTTGCTGAATCATCCTTTATAACATGACAATATGTATAGAGAATTTTTAGGAATACCCCTCTCTTTTTTTTGATTTGCCCCACTTCTCTAATGGCAGTATATGCAACTAATGAGGTTAGGGTTTTATTTTAATCACTTGTCCAGCATTTAAGCTCTTACCTGGTTAGCAAATATTGTAATTTGAAGTACTACTTTTTTTACCTGCTGGTCCCAGTTTCTTTCCCTGCCTTAGAGTTTAGGTGAGAGACTGGGGCAGGAAGCAGGGAAATTAAGTCAGCAATGGTGTCCATGGAAACCAAAGAAGAGTTACTTGAATGCCTATTGTGCTGCATGGCACTGCACCATGTTTTTAGTAGACAGGCTAATTCAAGAAAACATATTTGTTGCCCTGAGTATGACATTCTAAAATAGACACACTGCGATAGTACACAAAGTAGGAAAACAAAGAAATTGAGGAATAAGTGAACTCACATAGGAAAATAAATATAGCCTTAAAACTAGCAGAGTTGAGTATTATCCTTAGTGTAAGGCCAGGTTATGATGTTGTTGTAGTTGTTAGGTGCCACCATCAAGTGGGTTCTGACTCAGCGACCCTGTGTACAACAGAACAAAACCCTGCCTGGTCCTGCGCCATCCTTTCCATCGTTGCTATTTTTGAGCCCATTGTTGCAGCCACTGTGTCAATCCATCTCATTGAGAGTCTTCTTTTTTGCTGATCCTCTACTTTACCAAGCATGATGTCCTTCTCCAGGGACTGGTGCCTCCTGATAACACGTCCAAGGCACTTCAGATGAAGTCTTGCCACCCTCCCTTCTAAGGAGCATTCTGGATGTACTTCTTCTAAGACAGATTTGTTTGTTCTTCTGGTAGTTCATGGTATATTCAGTATTGTTCGCCAGCCAACAGCATAATTCAAAGGCATCAATTCTTCTTCAGTCTTCCTTATTCATTGTCCAGCTTTCACGTGCATATGAGGCAATTGAAAATACCATGGCTTCTGGTCAGGAGCACCATAGTCCTCAAGGTGACATCTTTGCTTTTTAACACTTTAAAGGGGTCTTTTGCAGCAGATTTGCCTAGTGCAATATGTTGTTTGATTTCTTCACTGCTGCTTCCATGAGTGTTGATTGTGGATCCAAGTAAAATGAAATCCTTGACAACTTCAGTCTTTTCTCATGATGTTTATCTTTTTTTTTTTTAACTTCTAGTTTGGTGCTGTTTTGGAAAGATGACTCAGAAAGTTTGCATGATGTTGCTTATTGGTCCAGTTGTGAGGATTTTTGTTTTCTGTATGCTGAGGTGCAATCCATACTGAAGGCTGTGGTCTTTGATCTTCATCAGTAAGGGCTTCAAGTCCTCTTCACTTTCAGCAAGCAAGGATGTGTCATCTGCGTATTGCAGGTTGTTAATGAGTCTTCCTGCAACCCTGATGTCTCATTCTTCTTCATAATAGTAAGTACCAAATTGCGAATACTCTGTTTTCTCAATTACCTTTCTCATTTGCATCATAGAAGGTTTTGTACCTCAATATGTCTTTGTAGACTTGAATTTATTGTTTCTTAGAAATTTGGTACTAAATTTAGAGGGAGAAGAAAATCCCTAAATGCTATTTGAAGCTACTGCATTTTATTCAAGATCAGGGAATCAGGATGGGTGTCCAGGGTGGAAGCTCAGAAAGTTTCAGGAGTAATCATATCACCCAGATACTATTTGTGGAACATCGGCTATGTGCTGGCACTCTGGGGGTGCCTTATATATATTATGTATAATCTTCACAAAAAACACTCAAAGTAGGCATAGATGAGAAAACTGGGGCTCAGAAAGTGAAATAATTTGCCTAATTTCACAAGGCTTTTAAGTGGTGCAGCCAGATGAGAACCCCATTCTTTTTAATTCCTAGTTCAGTGCTGTTTTGGAAAGACGACCTAAGAAAGAACATTTAAGGGGGTAGGGAAGGGCTCAAGGCAGGTACAACTCTTGCAAGAGGAGGTAAGTGTGTGAGGCAAGAGAACCAAGCATGTTGTTGTTAGGTGCCCTCAAGTCGGTTCCGACACATAGCGACCCTATGTAGAACAGAACAAAACACTGCCTGGTCCTTTGCCATCCTCATAATCGTTGCTGTGTTTGAGCCTAATGTTGCAGCCACTGTGTCAGTCCATCTCGTTGAGGGTCTCCCTCTTTTTCTTTGACCATCTACTTTCCAAGCATGATGTCCTTTTCCAGCAATTGGTCTCTCCTGATAACGTGTCCAAAGTATGTGAGACGAAGTCTCGCCATCCTTAGTTCTAAGGAACATTCTGACAGTTGTCAATTTGGTACTAGAAATGGGTTAAACAACCCACTCAGGGTCCCAACTTGATGCACATTAATTTCTGATTTTACAAATACTGGACCTAGCTGCCAAGCATTAATATAGTCCACTATCCCCAAAATATAACTTTTCTTTTTCTCACAACATAATGCTCAAGATTAAGCTCCTTGTTTTTTTTTTTTTTTTAATGATGTTGGTAAAAAATCTGAAGGAGCAGTGTAGGTCCTTACTTAGGAAGGAAAAAGATATATAAATAATTCATCCATAAATTGACATAGAATCGCTTCATGCTTTCTTTTAACCTTTAGTTTTAATTTGGCTTTAACCTTTAGTTTTGGGTTTTGCTCTGCTTTCCAGTGAAGCTAATGGCAGGAAAGCTATAAATGGATTTAAGTTCTTGCAGGAAGTGAATATTTGGCACAAAAAAGCTGTTTCTTCGATATAAAGGGTGGAAAGAGCAAATTAAAGACTATTCTTTAGTAACCAAATGTAATTAAAATGCGCTGTCAGATTTACATTTTAGTGCCTCAGAGGCACTGATACTGTTGTTCCTGAAATGGGATTGCTGATTGAAAAAAAACAAACCACCTCAATATATAGAAAATGCTCCTAATCTCCTCCCCTTCTTTTAATCGTGATGTTATGATTTATAGGGTACGATAGAAATGTATCTCTCAAGGAAATTATAGACAATCTTAAGGTTTTGTCATTTATGAAGCTTCAGGCAGAGAGGTTTTATTTTCCCCCCTATAATCAAGTATCACTTAGAAAATGACAATATTTATTAAGTTTCTTGGAGTGTTCTCAGGAGAACAAACCAGCCCCCACCCCTTTCTGCCTTGTTTTTCCTAGAGTAGTTTTTAGTTTAGTGGCTTAACTATAGTAATTGAAAAGAGATGCAGTTTGGTTTATCATTGATATTCTGCTTTCTCCTTTTTGGGGGGCTGGTCATGTGGGCAAAGTGGCAGCACTTAGATATGTGGACATGCCTGTTGAGCAGGAGAGGGGGAGGTAAGGGGTCCCAGAGGTCATTTTCTCTGGCTACCAGCTGGGGGTTCAGAACAGTGAGCTTCCTTTGCAGAGGCTGAGGCCTAGGCGTACAGCCCTGAAAGCCAGGGGCTGTGCCATCCTGGGTTATCCCAGCTCAGTTCCCCTATCCAGCCTTTCATTTCATTCCCCTACTCCTGCGCTAAAAGAACTAATGATGTAATAGTGAGAGGTTGGTGACACGTTGAGGGATGCAGTGATTGATGTTTTCAGAGCCTTAGTCTGAATGCATCCGTATGAAAATTATAGAGGGTAGAATCATGATTCATCATGTCAACAGTAAGTGCTATCGGTTCAGAAAAAAAATAAACACTAGCCTGAAAGTAGCAATAACTGGATTCTGCTATCTTCCTCTGACCTTGAAAAAGACATGTAACTTCCCTGCGTGTCTCCTCCTTGGACCTAGAGTAATATGTATTTCCTAGAGCTGTTGTGTAGATGAGATAATCTGTGTGAACTGTTCTGAACTTCTTCAGGAATCATGTCAAAGCAATAAAATGCAATATTTTTATTACAGTAAGATAGTGAGGAGATGAGGGGTCTATGTTTTCTTCCTTAATCTTCTAATCTTTCCAGATGCCAGTGGGTCCTTTTGAGTCCCCTCTCTGTTCTTAGGTTAGAATGGTGGCACCATGGGGTGGGGGTTCCGTGCTTGGATTCAAGAAGAATGCCTTCTCCCTCTGAAACTGTGTTCCCCAGGAAGGCCTTTATAGGCATCTCCCTTCGGTAAAGGGTGAGTGTGCCACCCTGCGTGCTGCGCGGGAGCACAGAATCTACAAACAGAAGGAAGCATCTGTCCTCTGCAGGCTGAGGCCGGGAGCCATGGACTCTGCATTCCTTCCCTGTGTGACTGTACAGAACCCACCGCTCAGTGCCCAGGCTCCTCTGACCAACCTCTATGAGAAAAAGTAAATCCAAAGAAACCAGTGTTTCCTACCAAACGTGTGAAGTCGGCTTTGATTCAGGACTGTTTTTGGGAAAGTCCAGCTGTGTGAGCAGCCTTGCCATTGCTTCAGCCAGCCATGTCCTTCAGTGCCACCATTCTCTTCTCCCCACCCAGTAGCAGCGAGGCCACCTGCTGCTGCTGTGCCTGTAAGAACGAGACCAGCGGGGGCGGCACAGGCTCGCAGGGCGGGCATCCTCCTCCCAGCACCCCTATCACTGTGACAGGACACGGCCTGGCAGTTCAGAGTTCAGAGCAGCTCCTCCATATCATTTACCAGCGAGTAGAGAAGGCAGTGGGACTGGCCGAGGCTGCTCTGGGTCTTGCCAGGGCCAACAATGAATTGTTAAAACGTCTGCAGGAGGAAGTGGGTGAGCTAAGACAAGCAAAAGTGTCTACCCCTGATGAGGACGGGGAAGGTGGTACGCAGAGTTCCCCACCTGAAGAGCCCGGGCCTATGAAGGAGAGCCCCGGGGAGACCTGCAAGGCTGTGTCTGCCGTGGAAGAGGAGTGTGACAGCGTGAGTAGCGGCGTGCAGGTGGTGATCGAGGAGCTGTGGCAGCTGGGAGCAGCCTCGGCGGTGGGCTCTGGGCCTTTGGGCTTCCCAGCCACTCAGAGATGTGCCCTGGCTGCCAGCGACGGGGCCTCGCTGCTCAACCCTGTGAGTATGGAAGCAGGAAAGGGCCACGAGTGCTCTTGTTCCTTAGTGCTTAGCCTGGCCTTGTCTCTCTCTTTTTTTTTCTCTTTCTCCTCTCTATTTTCTTTCCATCTTTAAACCTTACTTTTGTTGGACTCGTGATAAAACAACAGCACCACATCTCTTTCGCCTTGAAGGATCGTCAGCACTCCTATTTTCTTCCTAGACCATCAGGTTCTGTGGCAGGAGGTCATTTTTGGTGTGTGTGGAGACGGGGTGCCCTTCCCTCCCTCTCAGTAGCTCCGCATGGCACCTTCTCCTCCACAGCTCTCTCGGCTGCTCTATGGGCTCTGCCTCTCCTGGCGAGAATGCCTGCCGTGCACAGACGGCTCATTCATATTTTATCACGGGTCCTCTGCTTGCCAAGAGGAGTTCAGTGCAGAGAGAGATGGGAATGTCGAGGGGAGGGAGGCAGAGGTGGAGAGAGAGATGGAGCTAAGGAAAAAGTGAGAGGGAGAAGACAAAGATAGTAGCAGACAGATGCTGGCAGGGAAAGAGGCAGGTGGGGTTGAGGGAGAAGCAAAAGTGAAAAAAGGGTACAGAGAAGAAAGGTGACTCTCTGTGGAAAGGGGAAAATCTATGTGGGAGAGAGAATTTGAGGCAAGATGGGAGGGGAGCCAGAGAAAAGGAAATAAAATGAGGAGAAGAAATAGAAAATCACGAATTAATAAGAAGAATAACACATAGGGAGAAAGGGCAAAGGAAAGAAGGAAGCAAGCAAGTACATTTTGTGAGCAGGAAAAGACATAGAAGTACATTGTTCTATTTTAGGTTTTTTTTTTTTAGTGTTCAGGGCCATATGAGCAGGAAAATCCTGGCTGGGCAGAGTAAAAGCTGCAGAATGTCACACATGAAAGTATGGAAAGGACATGGAGCAACTATAGAGATTATAGAGATGGGAAAATAACAGAGATGTGTTGCCACTTGAGAGAGAGACAGGGGAGGTCTGTCAACTCTCCTCCGCCTTATTTTCTGTGTCTGCACTTCCCCCACGGCAGAGCTCAGACACCCAGTAAAGAGGTAAAGGAACAGAACACACAGGGTAGACGGGAGGGATGGAACTCCCAGTCCATCTGCTGGATCTGAGAAGTGAATATATAAACTCCCCTTGGCCCCCTCCAATGTAACACTGCAGTTGGTCACTGTTCCCCCAAAAGGCACAGCCGTGTGACTAATGGCCACTGCTGCTTGGCCCTGTCTGTGCCTGACCAGGACCATCAGTGGTTGGGGACTGAGGGAGGAGGGACTGGGAAGGTGGGAGGTAGGAGGGTTCCTGGCCAGGCCATGCCCTGGGCTGTGTTTCTTTCAGGCAGGGAAGGCTTCCAAGCCGACAGGATGGAATTAGATTTCACAGTGCAGAAAGCAGCTCACACAGGTCTATAAATCTCAGCCTCCTCCCCCGCGTCTTTCTCTGTGTGTGTTCTTTTCCCCCACTTTCACTGTTGTATTTTCTTGGCTGCAGAAATTCCCCCTCCTTTCTTCTCTCTCTCTCTCCCCTCCCCCCTCCTTCCTTTCCCTGCACAGTATGTCCTTGAGTGAGGGCACAGAAGGTTGAGTAGATGTCAGGACAGGGACTGTCAGGTGCGGCCAGGGCAGGGTCAAGGTGAGGGCCCGGGACTGGCCCCGCGCAGGTGTTGGAGAGTATGTGAGTGCAGCTGTCAGTGGAGCCTCTCTGGAGATTTTTGACTTTATCTCTCTCTCCTTCACTCTCAATTTCCTCTTATTTCTCCTTTTTATTGTTGCTGTCATTTTTCCCTTACTCCTTCTCTTGCTTAGGTTTCCTTTCTTGTTATCACTTCCTTTCCCAATCTCTTTTAGACAAAACATTTTCCTAGCTACACTTCTTATATCCAAGAGCAAACCATAATACTACTCATAAATACAGCATCAGAAACATGCCTTGTTCTTTTAATCAGTCCTATGGTAATGACCCAACGTGAGAGGCCCTGTACACATGAGAAATATATGCCCAACACTCCCATAGGAGTCCCAGAGAAACAAGCCATTGACCATTAGAGACTGTGCTAGGTTCTCCCCATCCTTCCACTCTCTGTTCAACTATCCTTAACCAGGTCCCCCTAAGCAGCTGGCTAATAGGCTATTCTCTTTTTATGTTCTTAGCTGGTGGATGATTATGTGGCCTCTGAGGGTGCAGCACAGCGGGTGCTGGCCCCTGCTTATGCCAAGCAGCTCTCACCAGCCACACAACTGGCTATCCAGCGGGCAACCTCTGAGCCTGGGCCAGAGAATGGAACCAAGCTACCACCGCCCCGCCCTGAAGATGTGCTCAGTGCTGCTGCTGCGCTGGACAGTGCCTTGGAAGAGTCAGGCCCTGGGGGCTCTGGGGAGCTGAGACACTCTCTAGGGTTTACAGCTTCCCAATGCAGGACCAGAGGGAGTGGACAGAAGAATTCCAGGCGCAAGCGGGATCTGGTCCTCTCTGTGAGTGAGCTCAATTTCTATACATATATTTTTAAGTTTGGATAGATGAGTGAAGAGTGATGGGTGGGTTGATTTTAAACCTCCCATAGTGAATGAATAGCCCTGGTGACACAGTGGTTAAGCATCTGGCTGCTAACCAAAAGGTCGGCAGTTCAGATCTACCAGCTGCTCTTTGGAAACCCTATGAGGCAGTGCTACTCTGTCCTATAGGGTCGCTCTGAGTCAGAATCAACTCTGTGGCAAAGGGTTTTACAGTGAATGAATGTTATCTTGAATCCTAATGGAGTGGGAGGAGCAAGAAAGACAGATTCATGCCATAGCCGTAGGGATAGGCAGGCCCCCTGCTAACAGTTGAGGTTTTTGTAGGCTTCAAAAAAAAAAAAAAAAAAAAATTTTTTTTTTTTTCCTCTAGATAGACTGATATTTTACTTTTAAATAAGAGGAGGAGGGAATTATATCACATCTCCCAAAACGGAAACCCTGGTGGCGTAGTGGTTAAGTGCTACGGCTAGTGATCTAATAATCCTGACAGGAAGATCTTTAGGACTGACCACTGAAGGGTAGCACTGGAAATTGCCCACAAATTTAGCCATTGTGCAGAGTAAGCGGCCAGGAGCCCCTTGAATGGAAAAACCAAGTGTCCTGACGTGGTTCTAAACACCAGAGATTCAGAGGACCATTAGGCACTTAGCTCAGTTATAAAAGGTTTGGAGATTCTACCTATTCCAAGAGCTCTTGGCAGGAAAGGGACTGGCCTGAACAGGTCTGCCTGAAACCTTGGCGTGGCTTGGAGCCCTGGGAACATCCTGCTGAGCTGTGAGCCCTCCAGGCTGGCAGCTAATCTAAACCTAGAGATCTTCAAGGGCAGTGGTTCTCAACTGGGGTGATTTTGCCCCCCAGAGGGTATCTGGAAGCATCTGGAGACATTTTTCGTTATCATGCAGTGGAGAGGGGGTGCTACTGGCATCTGGTGGGTAGAGGCCAGGACTAAACTTTCTACAATCATAGGATAGCCTCCCACAACAGAGAATTTTCTGGCCCAAAATGTCAATAATACCGAGGTTGATAAACCCTCTTCTAGGGTGACCAGTCCTTTGGATCGTCTGTGTGCCCAAACAGTATCTTTCTGATAATCATGGGACTGTATATGTATACATATACGTATACGTATATGTATATATGTGTGTATATGGGACCATGGTGGCAGAGTGGTTAACAGCTTGGCTGCTAACCAAAAGGATGACAGTTTGAATCCCCCAGCTGCTCCTTGGAAACCCTGTGGGGCAGTTCTACTCTGTCCTGTAGGGTCACTAGGAATCGGAATCAACTCGATGGCAAGGGTAATGGTAGTATTATGTGTATACATACACACACACGTGTGCACACACACACACACATATATGAGGAGCCCTGGTGGCACGGTGGTTAAGTGCTTGGCTACTAACTAAGGTCAGTGGTTTGAACCCCCCAACTCTGCAGGAGAAAGATGTGGCAGTCTGCTTCTGTAAAGATTTACAGCCTTGGAAATCCTATAGGGCAGTTCTGCTCTGTACTATAGTGTCTCTATGAGTTGGAATTGACTGGACAGCAAGGGGTTTTTGATATATATATACACACCATATTTTTATGCAAATAATGCTGCCTTCTACATTTGGTTGCCAGCCCTGCTTCCTGCCCCCCAGGTATTTTCCTAAGTGCGCTATGCCAATTTTTTTTTTTTTGCATGTTGCTGTGAAAAAAAAAAAGATTAGCATAGCACCTTTCTGAAAATACCTTGTGGGGGGTGGGTGCGGTTGGCAAACAAACATGGAAGATGGTTTTTTGTGTAGAAATTCATACACATATATATGCCATATACTGTTCATACTGACTGTAATGGGTTTCCATTCCCTGGATAATGGCTGCTTGAAGTAACTTGAAAGTCCTGGTTGGGAGTGGAGGTCACCTGTCACATCCAACCTAAACCCCATCTTAACATATAGCCCATTTCTTCTTGTGACTGTCTTAGTCAAGATCAAAAACATCTGATTACCATTTATATATCCTTTATGTATATTAGTCTCTTCTCTCTTTCCCATACGCTCTAAAAGCTGAATAGATTTAGTGCCTTTTCCTTTTTCTCAGAGATCCCATTCTTACTCTCCCCTTCTTTTGATTTGTCTTTGTCTTCTGAAATATTTTCCACGTGTATTTCCCTCAGGTTGAAGCATGTGGCATTGGGCCCAGGACCCCAGCAGAGGTTATGCCAGCTTCATTTTCCTCTTAAGACCTCAGTTTTACATTGAGGGATTCTTTTTTTCCATGGGAAAACACCATTCATAATCAGTATCGATTTGTTTCTAGTTTTCATTTTGCATTTTGGTTATGTTCCCGATGTCTCCTCACTTACCAAGGACTGAGATGGGTATAGATTCTCTGTCATGGATTTCTGGCCCAAGATAGCCACTCCACTCTTGTTGCCAGTAGTAGAAATGGAGGCATATAACTAGAAATGCATTTCAAGGGATTTCCCAAAACTCCATAATGTTTCAATCATGAATATACATGCGTAAATTATACTTTGCATGAAGTCAGGATTTTCAGAGTCAATCACTTCCATTCCACCCCTGCCTATTGCCTCCCGAGAGAGGAGCAGTGTGAGACCTGGCTTTTTTCTGCCCTTTAATGAGCTTGGTGGAACTGGGAACCGACTGAGGAGAACAGCATGCTCGCTCATCATGCTCTCTATGATAGTACTTGATGAGGATCTAGAGGGCCAGCCAGGGAATTTTGTTGACCATCACAGAAGAAGGTTTAAAATGTCCTTGTGGGCTCAGCAGCCAGACTGTGACTTTGCAGGTGGGGAGGAACAGTCACAGAACTTCACTATTACAATCTTTAGCTCTGGGAAGGAATCAGAGTGGCATCTCTCCAATGTGCTGGGGCGGCTGTGGATTGTTGCTAGGGATCCTGTGAACCAAAAGGACCGAACCAAAACTCTTAATTCCTTGGAATGCTGTAGACCCAAGCTATTCCTGGGAAAATGTGTTTATTTTTAGCTCACCAAGGAGGTAGGTGAGCTGGCACCCTTTACAGTCTTCACACTTAGTATTGTCTAGAATATTATCCCTTTCCACTTCAAGCCTGGTTTGATTTTTATCAGCTGATCCCTTCTAAGCCACTAGAGTTGGAAGCTATGCAATGCCCCCCCCCTTTTGCAGCTCTTCCAAATTCTTTCTGAAGTATTCATCTATCCCTTGTAATTCCTTAAATTTGGACTTCTAAGAGGTAAAATAACTATATCAACTATGAAGCAAGTATAATAACAGTATAGTGAAGACCCCAGCCATAATGAGTTGACAGTACTTCCCTAACCTGATATGGTCAGTCAGTCATAGAGGTAGAAGCTTAAATTGGGGATTTCTGACTATGGAGTTGAAGCCCTTAAATCAGGATATGAACCCATCAAGATGGAACCGTGTAACTTCCACCAACTGAGAGAGCTTGGAATGAAAATATAATCAGAAATAACAAAGCTAAATTTAATAGAAGGAATATAAAACCCTGCATTAAAATTTAACAAATCAGTTGCAGAATGACAGAGATAGCAATTCGTGCGAAAAGTGTCTGAGGACTTGGGTTGACTACAAGCTCATGATGAATGAACCCTGTGGCATTGTGCATGGGTGTGGGGTTGCTAGGAAAGGTAACACCATCTTGGGTTTCATTCCTAGAAGTACAGTGTTCCACTGAGGGAGGTAATGGTCTCTTTGGCCAGCTCTCATTTGATGGGTTAGATTCAGCTCCAGGTGCTACTCTGTAAGAGGGACACTAGCAAAGCAGAGAGCCTCATAGTTTGATGAGGAGTCTGTCTGGAAACTATGTCACAAGGAATGCCTGAAGGACTTGAGGTCCTTTAGATAAGAGAAGACTTAGGGAGTACACGAAAGCTATCTTTGAATATTTCAGGTGCTATTATAGGCAAAAAAAAACAAACAAAAAAACCTGGTGCTATCAAGTCGATTCCGACTCAGAGAGACCCGAAAGGACAGAGTAGGACTGCCCCATAGGCTTTCCAAGGAGCGCCTGGTGGATTTGAACTGCTGACCTTCTGGTTGGTAGCCGTAGCTCTTAACCACTATGCCATCAGGGATTCCATTACAGGCAAAACTGGGGTCATATTCTGGGGCATCTAAAGCAAAATTTTTTAACTATTAGAGATGTTCAGGAGTAGAATAAGCCGCTTCAAAAAGTGGTGAGAACCCATCACTAGAGTTGTATAAGCAAAAGACGGCCTGTTTGATAATGTGAAAGGGAGGTTGGATGATAGAGTTTTCAAGGTCCTTTCCAAAGCACACTTCTGTTATTTTAGGTCTGAGTTTTTCAGACCATATTGTGTATACCCCTGGGATTTGTGGTCATGTGCAAGGCAATATATAAAGCCATGGATAAACCTGGGACATATTCCTGGATCATCAATTTTACTAGAAAATTTTGGAAGACATTTTTATATTAAAAGAAATATAGATGTATTTTGAAGAAAATCTAAAAATTTTGCAAGAATGGGGGCTTCAAGAAACGCCCACTTGTGTTAGTAGCCCTGGTGTGTATTTACACTCTCCTGCCATTAGGGGTATGTCCCTGGAAATGTTTGAGACCTTCTGCTCTAGTGATCCCGTTCACCAGGAGCAGAATTATGGCCAGGGATGATCCTGGAATCTTGACACAAATTAAATGAAAAGAGGGAAGAAGGGCTCCATTATGAATACTAATTTGGATAAGTATTTCTGGCCGTCTGGCTAAGGAAAGGCATCTACAAGAATGGTACCCAGACTGTGAGAAGGATTCAGGCAGAGAACTACATAGGGACAATGCTTTTTAACCCTACAGACTTGAGCGGGTTTTCATAATATCCACTCCTGGCTTAATTCCTGTTTTTTTTTTTTTTCCTAGAAAATGGTTCACAATGTGCATAACCATATCACCAATGACAAGAGATTCAATGGGTCTGAAAGGTACGGTCCTCTAGAGGGAAAGTAGTTCACAAGGAACTTTGCTAAGGGGACGGAAGAGGAATGGTGCAATCCAACCATGAAGCTAGGGCTTTGATCTCACCATTGTCCCTTGTATCCTGTCTTGGGCCATGGAGGAATTTACACTAAGTTGATTAGTGCTGGGTATCTCTGTCTGGCTCTTAAAAAGCGGACTGCCATACGTTCTTCTTTTTGTGGCAGCATCAAGTCCTCCTGGAATATTTCAGTAGTGAAGTTCCTTCTGGAAAAGCTCAAGCAGGAACTGGTGACCAGTCCTCACAATTACACTGATAAGGAGCTGAAAGGTAAGAAAAAAACAAGTTAACTTCCATCCCATCCTTTCTGCCCTCCTCCCTCCACCATGTTCTTGGTCAGAGGAGAAAAAGCATAATGGAGATGATTTAGGTGGTTTTGAAAATAGTGGACTTCAAGTTATTATTATTTTTGGCTATTCTTTTCACCGACAGTATTCACAGAATTAGTCCTAACTGCCTTTTTCTGTCCCTTCTCAGTCTGAAATGAGAATGGACAAAGGAGCCATCATGAATTATATTTATGCAGGGCCTGAATCTGAGGCATTATGAAAAAGAAATCAGAAGCCAGGCCTGCCCTTTTGTCCCTAAATGTTATGTCCTAGGTTTTCTACTTTCCTTGCTCTCTTCTGTTATGTGTCTGTAGCTAACCCTGAAGCATCATGAACTGGAAAGCTTCTGCTAAAAAAGTACCCATAATCTGCTATCGGCAGAGTAGCGAGGGGAGTAGACTTAATGGGGGGAATACAGAAACAATTGGAGTTGTCTTTTATCAGTGGGAGATACGAGAAGAGTTAGTGTTGGAGATGGAGGTGGGAAAAGAGAGTTGAACCAAAGAGGGGTGAATAGGTGCTGATGGGAATGCCAAGAAAGCCCAGCTTCTAGACAGTGATTCTCAACCTCTCATTCAGTAGTGTTAAGGCAGAAAAAAGGGCTGAGGACCACTGCTGTAGAGGAGCCTGCTTTTTGCCCCTTTGCTCCTCCTCCTCTTCTCTCCACCCCAGGAGCCTGTGTGGCCTATTTCCTCACTAAGAGGCGTGAGTACCGCAACTCCCTGAACCCCTTTAAAGGCCTGAAGGAGAAAGAGGACAAGAAACTTCGAAGTCGCCGATACCGGGTAGGAGGTTTCTAGGCCATCCTTTCAAGATGTTAAATTCTAAACCCTAATAAGCCACAGTGGGAAGGGCCAGAGGACATGGCATTTGAGGGTAGGATTGAGAGCTAGGATTATAGATAAATAGAAGAAAAGGAGGCTGAGCCAGTTCTAAGATTTGATTTGGGGACTGGGTTCCATCAAGCACAGATTATAACAGCTTTCCTCCCCATCAAAATGTTTTCCCCAAATCTAAGCCATAGTCTGTTTCTCTTCCTAATCTCTGTCCTGGGCTCCTACCGTAGCTTTTCGCCAACCGATCCAGTATCATGAGGCATTTTGGACCTGAGGACCAACACCTGTGGAAGGATGTGACAGAAGAGCTGATGTCAGATGAAGAGGACAGTCTTAATGAGCCAGGTGTCTGGGTGGCCCGCCCTCCTCGTTTCCGGGCCCAGCGCCTCACAGAGCTCTGCTATCACCTGGATGCTAACTCTAAGCATGGCACCAAAGCCAACCGCGTGTATGGGCCTCCCTCAGACAGACTGCCTTCTGCTGAGGTGCAGCTCCTCCCACCAGAACTTTACAATCCCAACTTCCAAGAAGAGGAAGATGAGGGAGGTGATGAGAATGGACCTGTCTCCCCATCTTTTGACCAACCCCACAAAACCTTCTGCCCAGACTTGAATTCATTCATTGAAATCAAGGTGGAAAAGGATGAATGAAATCTATAGCGAGAATGAACTCTGACTTCTGCCACACCCCATGTCCCAGAAATGGGTGGCCATGGGTCTTCCTAGAATAAGGAGATACCCTCTGCAGTCTGAGAAAGTAAATTTACCTCTCTTCTTAACACAGTCCCCACTGGAAGTGGAAGCTTGCAGCTCTAGCAGGATAAAAGAACTTAATATAGAAAGGGGGAAAGCCCCCTACTGTGAATGGCAAGACAGAAGATGCTTATTCCTAAGCCTGAAATGAGGAAAGGAGGAGGATGGGTCTAAGAAACATGAGGCCTTCTTGATACATGCCCCGGTTTCTGAGTTTCTTTTTTGGGTTCACCCTCAGCTCTAGGGGAAGCAGCCCTGGTTGTACCTTATTTCCCCATGACTGCTGGTCTTGCTCTGCAGTGGAAGAACAGGACCAGCCCAGGGTAATACTGCCATCTGGTGGGCAGTTTCAGTCATGGGCCAAATTGTTTTAAGCAGGAGAAAGAACATGGGTTCCATTCTTATTTGGGAATTGGGATTTAGATATAATAAGGCACTGTTTATTGAATTATACAAGGCAAATCTTTTTTTTTTTTTTAGTTTTTATTGTGCTTTAAGTGAAAATTTACAAATCAAGTCAGTCTCTCATACAAAAATTTATATACACCTTGCTATATACTCCTAATTGCTCTCCCCCTAATGAGACAGCCCCGCTCTCTCCCTCCACTCTTTTCGTGTCCATTCCATCAGCTTCTGACCCCCTCTGCCCTCTCATCTCCCCTGCGGATAGGAGATGCCAACATAGTCTCAAGTGTCTACTTGATCCAAGAAGCTCATTCTTCACCAGCATGTTTTTCTATCCCATTGTCCGTTCCAATCCTTGTCTGAAGAGTACAAGGCAAATCTTATTATTCCCATCTTATAGATTAGGAAATTAAGAGTTTTCATGTCTCACAGCAGCTGCTTCCCCACTGTATGATTAAGCAGTATATACAGCTTTATAGCTATTTCTTACTCCTATCAAGCCAAACTATATTTTGGAGAAAGTGTGTGTGTGTGTGTGTGTGTGTGTGTGTGTGTGTGAGAGAGAGAGAGAAGCACAGACTTTATGCATCTTGAATGGACTGAGAAGTAAAAACGGCTTTCTATTCATTTCATTCAATCATCCAACATAGATTGGTTACTAGGTATGAAGCACTGTGCTAGGCGCTCCTGATACACTGTTGATGAGATGGTGATCACAGATTTTATTGTCTAGTCGGGAAGCTAGGCATTACGTAGGCAATGAAATGAGCTGTGATGAGGGTAATGATAGCGGAGTACAGGGTGCAAGGAAAGCACACAGAGGGCTATCTGACCTACTCTTGTGGCCAGAAAAAGCTTTTCAGAGGGAGTCATGTTTAAACTGATTCCTGAAAGATGGGGATGAGTTAGCTAGGGGAAGGGAAGGGGAGGCCAAGAGAGTATGCCAGACATAAGGATCAGTAGGCACACAGCCCAGAGACAAGAGCAAGCACAGAAAAAGTCCAATACTGCCAGATAGTCTGGGGAGGGGTGATTTAGAGAGACCTTGTAAACCATCGTAAGGAGTATAGACTTCAGCTGAAGGGCAGTGAGAAATCATTGAAAGATTTTAAGTCAGGAAATGAGATGATCAGTTTTGTGGTTTAGAACAATCACTTGACCTCAGGGTGTAAGAATGGATTGGAGGGAACAAGCGTCAGCAGGGAGACTTTTGTAGTAGTTCAGGAGAGAAAAGATGGTGCCCTGACATATGTAGTGGTGATGGGGAGAGGACAGGTTTGAAAGATGTTTAGGAAGCAAAACTGATGTGACTTGTTGACTGCTTGGATTTGAGCACTAAGGGAGAGGGAGGAAACAGGCTGGTGCTCATGTTTCTGGCTTAAGGAGCTAAGTGGTTAATGGTGCCATCTACTCTGGGAATGTAGGAGGAGGAGTCAGTTTCATGGAGACAGGGAAGATGAGCTCATTTTAGGGCATGGGGTGCCTTTGAGACAACCCAAGTGGAGATGCTGGTAGTCAGTTGAGTTTATAAAACTGAAAGTCTGGGCTAAAGAGAGGGATTTGGGAGTTATCCATACAGAGATGGTAACTGGAGATGGAGAAGAGGGCCTGTGGGGCCCTCAGGTCGGTTCAGACTGCAAACAGCTGCCCCAAGGTCGTGAGCATTTTGGAGTCCTACATATTAGTGCACCCCTCTTCCCCTTCACTTGTCCTGGCTTCCTGTTATTCCCCAAAAACAAGTTGCTGATCTCAAATGTGCCCACTGCTGACCCCACCAACTCCTGGATGGGCCTCCTTTAATGCATTCTCAACTTTTCTTAGAACTTATACTCCCATCCTTACCCCTAAAGGATCAAAGCTTCCAAATATCAGAGGCTGTGTAGATCTTTTGGATGTTAAGTAATTGGGAGAAACAATCCAGGTCCCTTCCTACCCACTTCCTTCCCTCAAAACACTTGGGAGACCAGAAAGGAGGGACAGCCTTAGGGTCCTGAGGATGTCGCTCACTGCACTTTCTGGAGCCAACCTGCTAGCTCCTCTCCATTACTAATGCTTTCAGTCCTCCCTGCGGCCAGTGTGACAGTAAACTCTCCTCAGGATTAGAGAAAAGCTGAAGGCTTGACTAGGGAAATGGAGAGGCTGCTTCTCAAGAGAGATGGGGTCAAGGAGACAATGCAACTAGGACAAAGAAGCCAAATAGTGCCAAACTAATTTCCCAAAGGATATCAGCCTCCTTTCCTTCCCTTCCCCATTCAATAAGGATACACTAAGATTATAAAAAACACCTAAATGTGGACATGAAAAAAATAAGCATGATTTGTTTGCATATAGTTTTCATATTCATTTAAAGAGTTCTTTTCCTTCTTGTTCTAATTCCTCCACCCCTTGTCCCTGATGAGCTACTCTGGGCAAAATAAGTTGATTGATATTTAATTCAGTATGTTCAGCCTCAGCCATGCTTATTCTTGATCCCTCTAGTAGGGCAAATATCAGCCTCTTTTTCTTTTCCACTCTGATCATTTTCACTTGCTATTTCCTCTAAATGACATTTCTTTTGTTCCTCTTCAATTAATAGTTACTCTTTATCACCAGCCTCCTGTGGGCCAGCCAAGAGGGAAGCGTTTGCTAGCTCTAATACTAGACCTATCTTTGTCCAAACCATAAAAACCAACGCCTTTGGTGTGGAGTGGATTCTGAAGCATAGTGAGCCTACAGGACAGAGTAGAAGTGCCCCACAGGGTTTCCAAGGAGTAGCTGGTAGATTCAAACTACTGACCTTTTAGTTAGTAGCCAGACACTTAACCACTGCACCACCAGGGCTCCCTCTATCCCTGTCAGACCAAATCCATTGCAAGCGAGTTGATTCCAACTCATAGCAACCTTACAGGACAGAGTAGGAACTGCCCCATATGAGCGGCTGGAGGACTCGAACTGCCGACCTTTTGGTTAGCAGCTATATCTCTTAACTGGCTCTTAACCACGGAGCCACTAGGGCTCCTATATCCCTGTTAAAAAAAAAAAAAAAAATCCCTGTAGTCACCTGAAATATTTGCTAAAAATCTCATTTCCCAACACCAGGGGGTGTCTGTCTATTCCTCTGTCCCACTCAGAAGGTGAGCGATTAGTGCCAAACCTTTTCCTTACGCTTTTTTCGTTTCATACTAAATCGCGCTCTCAACACCGTCATGGGAGCTTTGGGTTCAGAAAGTGATGTCTTTTTATTGCAGTCTATCTGCTTGTCTCTCGTTCCCTCTGGATTTACATGTTTGTCTTTTTCTTAGTCTATCCATCCTTCGATCTCTGAACCAGCCACGCTCTCGTTTGCTCTCACCCTCCCTTTCCTTCGCTCTCTTCCACCACCTCTCTATCTGGGCTTCCTTGCTTTTCAGCACTATCTTTAGGCCCGCATCTCTGAGCCTCATTTTGTATTTTTTTTCCCGTGTCTTCCTCTTTACGTCTCTCTCCTTGTCTCACCACTTCTGTGTCAGTCTCTCTCCATCTCGCCCACAGTCCTCGCACTAGGAACAAAGTCACGGTGTTTGCGCAGAACAAGCCTTCCATCCCCTGTACCAAACTGCGACAATCCATCGTGTACCTCCGCGCATTCCAACTACAAAGAGTTCCCTGCCCCGACACACACAGTCCTCTCTGTTTCAATACTTGAGTGAGGTAGAAGTAGCTGCCCCAACTGCCCCCGCCTCTTCACGCCTCCAGTCGGCAGGTCTCCACCTCCGAGACAGCAGCGGCACCACCCCCTATTCCCCACACCAGAGATCCCTGCGCAGTCCGCCCCCCATCCCGCTCTGCGCTCCGCCCTTCCCGGAAAGTAGATCCGGCCAGGCAGACAAAAGTTTGGGAGAGAAGTTCAGTCCGTGCCGAGTGTGAGAGCGAGGGGGGCGGGGGCCGGGGCCCGGGCCGGGGCCGGGGAGTGGGGCGACCGGGCGAACCGACGCGTGAACAGATAGACCGGCGGACGGGACAGCCGCGGCCGTAGGCCTTTCCAGCCCCGCTAAACCCCTGATGCGCGGGAGGACGCAGCCCCTCTCGCTGGGGGATGCTGCAGGATTCCTGGCGCCGGGCATCCTGGCCGCCCGCTAAGCCCCTGTGCCCGCCCTGTGTCCCTGGGGAGCCAGAGTCCGGCCGCAGGGGAAGAGAAGCGGCCACTGAAACGCTGCAGGGTGCCGGGCGGGGAGGGGGCTGGAGGCCCCAGACCCGAGGGCATGGAGCGGTTAGGGGAGAAAGCCAGTCGCCTGCTGGAGAAGTTAAGACTCTCGGACTCCGGCAGCGCCAAGTTCGGCCGCAGAAAGGGTGAATCTAGCCGGTCCGGGTCCGATGGGACCCCCGGGCCGAGTAAGGGGCGACAGAGTGGGTTGGGGGGATCTAGGAAATCCGGGCCCCGAGGAGCTACTGGGGGACCTGGGGATGAGCCGTTGGAGCCGACCCGAGAGCAAGGCCCCCTGGACGCTGAGCGGAACCCGCGCGGCTCCTTTGAGGCGCAGCGCTACGAAGGCGCCTTTCCCGGGGGGCCGCCCCCTACCCGGGCCTTGCCTCTACCTCAGTCACTGACCCCCGACTTTCGGCTGGAGACCACGGCCCCGGCCCTGAGCCCCCGCTCCAGCTTCGCCAGTAGCTCGGCCAGCGATGCGAGCAAGCCGTCCAGCCCCCGGGGCAGCCTGCTGCTGGACGGGGCAGGGGCTGGCGGAGCCGGAGGTAGCCGGCCCTGCAGTAATCGTACCAGCGGCATCAGCATGGGCTACGACCAGCGCCATGGGAGCCCTCTGCCCGTCGGGTCGTGCCTGTTTGGCCCGCCCCTGGCTGGGGCACCAGCAGGCTATTCCTCCGGAGGGGTCCCCTCCGCCTACCCGGAGCTGCACGCCGCCCTGGACCTACTGTGCGCTCACCGGTCCGCGGGGTTCGGCTGCCAGGAAAGCCGCCACTCGTATCCCCCGGCACTGGGCAGCCCCGGAGCTCTCGCTGGGGCTGGAGTGGGCGCGCAGGGGCCCTTGGAGAGACGCGGGGCGCAACCTGGACGACACTCGGTGACCGGCTACGGAGACTGCGCCGCGGGCGCCCGCTACCAAGATGAGCTAACAGCGTTGCTGCGCCTGGCGGTGGGCACGGGTGGGCGAGACGCCGGCGCCCGAGGGGAACCCTCGGGGATTGAGCCGTCGGGTCCCGAGGAGCCGCCGGTTCCGTTTGCTCCGGAGGCCGCCCGGGCCCGGATGCGGGAGCAGGAGGCCAGGGAGGACTACTTCGGTGAGTGAGAGAGAAGAGAAATGGTTAGGGATGGGAAGGGACCCTTCCGCATTCGGTTCCCCAGTGCCCCGACGGCCGAAATTGCCGGCCCCCGGGGGTCGAAGGCGGAGACGCGTAGCTAGAAAAGAGGCAAGAAGGGGCAGAGCGTTTTCTCGAACTTCCCACGGGGCTTCAAATGGACCTGGGCTCCTCGTTCCTGCTAAACTCAAACCCCCTGATTATCTCGTGAGTCCTGGTTTCCCAAGCAGTGGAGCCTCGGGTTTTCGCGGTAGGAGGCCTCGTAGGGAGGGGACCCAGTGGGGCAGTGAGAGCATCCCCCATCTTGCTCCCCCCTTCACGGTGGTGCCCCTGTAGGCTCCTGCTTGCGGCGCCCCCACCCGGCCCAGGCTCCACCCGCAGGAATTCGGGGAATGCGCGGGTTGGGGGGCGGGGCGGGCGGGCCGCGTGCTTGCCGGCTCCTGCCCGGGCGCTCCAGGTGCCCCGGGCGGGGCGGGCTGTGGCGGCGCTGCGCGGCGTGGGGCTTGGGGCGGGGGGGCGGCGGGGACTTTCTCGCACGCGCGGAGCCGTGGCCGTTGTCGGGGAAATGGAGCTTGGGCAGGAGGATGGAGCGCCCTGGGGCGAGAAATGGGGCCACAAATGTTGCCCCGCCCCCGTCCTGATGGCTCGGTGTGTTCGTGGTTATTTAAGGCAAGGGGACCCGGTAGTGCCAGCTTTTATTTTCCTTATCCTCCGGAAGTCAGGGCAGAAGCCATGACCGCTGGGACACTATTATCTCTGACTGAGTAACGACCCTGTGTAACTGCCAGGAATAACCTGGCCTTGAGTTCTGGCTATAACCTGCTCAGAACTCAGGCTAGAAGTCGCCCCTTTCTTCCTGCTGCTGTTAAGGAAACCTGGTCGCTATCCCGCTTCCCTACTGGGTTATTTTCAACAAGTATTGGTTATATGTCTCAGTGGAGCCCTGGTGGCGCAGTGGTTAAGAGCGCGGCTGCTAACAGAAACGTTGGTAGTTAAATCCACCGGCTGCTTCTTGTCCTATAGAGTCTGCTTTGAGCCTGAATCGACTTGATGGCAACGGGTTTGGATGGGGGATATGGGGTCTTGAATGATCTTTTGACGAAAACACACAGACACCACTGCACTGTATAAAGAAATGCTAATCTGATCGTGGTAGGAAGTAGAGAAGGAATTTGAAAGCACACCCCTAGGGCTGTGGTCTCTTAGTTTTCCAGACAGTCCCTTCCCACCTTTTTTCTCAACCACCCATGTCCCTGCCCTGGACCCCAATGTTCTAGAATTCTATGGCTAAAAATGTGAATGGAGAGAGAATCAACCTGGGAAGATGGAATGGGGGGAAGTTCAGAGGTAACAAGGCTGCAGGTTGGAAGGGCCCTGCCTAGGTCAGTTCCAACCCCCCCCAAGGGCCCCCACCCCTTTCCCCCACCCCCAACCTTAGGGAGAAAGGAAAGCCCAGAACAGATATGCTAAATCACTTTGGTCAAGGGAGACTGAGAGACAAGGGCCCTCTTAGTAATTTACTTTTGAGACCCAGGAGAAGTGGCTTTTAGTGAAAAAAAGTCTCTTTGACTAAACCAAAGAGGAATACAGCAACTCGGAGTGCAGTCAGATGACAAGAAGAACCTAGGTGTGGATGTGCTGGGTTAGGGGAGGTGAGGCGGGCATGCCTGAGCTGTTTCTCCTTGTCTTCTCATAATGTCCAAGGCTTCCCAAAGAGATGGCTGTACAGGGTCCCCTGGCTTGACAGTCCTGTGGCAGATCTCCCCTGGAGAGGCTACATTTTGAACCCAGAGGTGGGGGCCTCTTTTCCCTGGAGGCCAGGTTGTTTCCTCTGACAGAGCGCCTGCAGACCCCTGTGTCTCTAGCCCCGCCCCCCCCACAGAGCCCTTACAGACCCCTGTGTCTACCCCCAGTCTGACTGTATGTACCCTCCTATTCCTGCCCCTAGTAGGGGCCCTCTTCCTTGGCTACAGCCTTGCCCAGCTGCCAGAGGGTGGGAGCAGGACAGGCCTGGGCCCATCAGTTACTGCAGCTGCTGCACGGGCTCCCGAGCCCCTGGGCAAAGACTGGGATGGGCCTCAACAGGCAGGGAGTGTGGCAGTGTGCCGAGGGGGGAGATGGGGTGGGGTGAGGCGGGCCCGGATCTGCTCCCCAAAGACAGGCCCTAGCCCTCACTCATGGGCCTGGAATTGGGGAGTGGAGGGAGGAAGGAACACACCCAGGAAAGGCGGGTGCCAGAGCCAGGTGTATGTATTTTATGGGGGGGATATCCAGGAAGAGCAGCCCAGCTCTGTGCCCTTGCTATGGTGGAAGGTGTCAGGGAAGCCTTAGGCGTTCTGCCACCCTTCCTCTCCCCTCGTTCTCCCTATGCAACCCTCATCCCTAGAGCGCATCCTGCATTCTCAGCCACCTACCCACAGGAGCCAGGCTCATATGGTTCCCTCTGCACAGGGCCCTTTGCTAAGCCATATCCTTCCTTTCCATCTTTAGATGCTTGGAAGTAGGGAGCAAGAGAAATCAGTATGTAGCTAAATAATAGTTCATTTTACAGATGGGGAAACTGAGGTCCCAGAGAGGCCTTCTGGCCCTAGCCAGCTTTCCCCAGAAGTTTTCTTGAGCCTGCTTGTGGACTGGCATCCAGGCTGGCATCTCTGACCACTTTTCCTACACAGTGCAACAGGGGTCATACTTGGCCTTTTTTCTAACAAAAAAATATAAGCATCTAAAAGGCAGGGACCATATCTTTGACTTTCTCCAATTTCCCACAGTATTAAGCATTGTGCTAGGCACAAAGTAGATGCTCGGAATTATGTTGATCAATCAGTAAAAAAAAGTATGGATTCTCTGTCTAGCTAAGATCTTGTTGCATGCCATTTCTTGCTGCCTGCTGTTCCCAGAAGTAATCATCCTTCCCCTAGGCGAGGCTGTCTCTGCTGGTCCTCTGGCACACTCCAGAAAGAGAAACCCTGGTTTTATTCTGGACGGGAGCTGGGGAGTGGGGTGCGATGCTGACAACTTTTCCTGTCCCCTCAGGCACATGTATCAAGTGCAACAAAGGCATCTATGGGCAGAGCAATGCCTGCCAGGCCCTGGACAGCCTCTACCACACCCAGTGCTTTGTCTGCTGTTCGTGCGGTAAGTGTAGCCCACCAGGCCTTCTGGACCAGAGCTGAGGCCTCAAGCACCCCTACCCCACACACATGCACACCTATTCACAAGTGCTTAGGGAAGCAGGAGGAGGACTTGTGTCTTTTCATTGGCTCACTGACGGCAGCTGTTGGGTCCCCACCATACGTGCGGACAACCACAGCTGCCTCACCTACTCCCTCACTTCCCCAGCCTGCGTTCTACCTGGCTTTCCCCTCCCCCCGCAGCCGGTCTGTTTTCTGGAGTCTCCCTCTTTTTCCCCTGCTCCTTTAGTTTATCTTCCTTCTCTTCTGTCTTCCTTTCCTCTGTTCGGTCTCTTTCCTCCCCTCTGGGCTCTCCCTCTTTCTTCTGCCTCCCTGCTTGCCCAGCCTGGACTCCCGCCCGGCCTTCTGGTTCCTCCTTGGTGGGGTTTGGTCTTGGGCAGCCGAGTTGCCTGGGGCGACAGTGAAAGACAGGAATGTGGGAAGGGCGGGGGTGGGCTGGGGGAGTGGGGAGCCGTGGGGGGCGGAGAGGGGGGTTTTCTCTTGGCTGGTCAGAGTTCAGCCACCTCACTAGAGTGCAGGCCACCGGGCCATGCCAAGGTGATGACATCACGCTGCAGGAATGCCCGCTGTTAGCTCAGGAGGCCCGCTTGGGGTGGGGGTGCTCCCAGCGGCCTTAACTCCTCCGCCCCTCCCTCTGCACCCCTCCCCACGGCTTGCCCATTCTGATTCCTTTGCTAAACCTTTAATCTTCTATCTCTGCCTGTCTGACTCCAGCACTCAGCGTTTCTCTTGCTTCTCCAGCCTCTGCTTGGTTCTCTTTAGTCTCATCTCTCTGTCCTTCTGTTTATAGGGCCTATTCTGGATGTGTCTCTCATTCCCTCTCTCTCCTTCCCTGTGTCTCATGTGTTTCTAAGTCAGCTTTTATAAACTGCTGAGCAGAGCTGGAAGTGGAGAGGTGGTGGAGGGTGAGTGACAGTGGGGAACTTGCCCGCTACCTGCCCTGCTCTCTGTCCTTCCCCCTCTCTGACAATTTAGACACCCCAGAGCAGCTCCTGGGTGTCTATCACATAAGGGAGTGGTCCTGCCTTACCTGTGTACAGAGGACCTTGGAGACAGAAGGTCTCTCTTAGCTTGGAAAAGCAGCCTGGTGCAGCAGGAAAGGGGACTGGCTTCGTTCCCAAACAAAGCACTTTGTCCCCAGCAGTAACTCTAGTATCTCCTGACCTCTGTGGAGCCTATCCCTGGAGGGAGGGAGGGAGACAGGGCTGAGAGGCAGATAGCCAGTGTGAGCAAAGATGGTCCTAGGTTGAAAGGTCCCAGAGGGCAAGGCCTGTGACAGTGCGATTCTCTGTATGCAGATTATGTGGCATCTTGTTCGTAAGCTTCTTTACCATGTACTCCGGTGCATGGTCGGCTTTGCTTCCCCAGGTAGCTCCCCATATACTGGGTACTGGAGAGGAAGGCACTCCCTTCGGGGAGGGTCATGGAAAACTGTTGAGGAGGCAGGGGCTCGAGGAGCAGTGAGCGAGGAGAGAAGTTGGCTGGAATAAGGCCAAAGCAAATTGAACTTGCATCAGATGGGATTCTGTGTGGCAAGATAGGACAGACAGCAGTTAGGAGGAAAAACATTAAAAAGTCCAGATTTAAATACACCATGTGGCATCCGGGAGGGGTGACCCCAGAGTGGGGGAAGCCAGCCCCTCGATAGGCTTGAGCCCTTTCTCTGCTGCTTCTAGGGCGAACTTTGCGCTGCAAGGCCTTCTACAGCGTCAATGGCTCTGTGTACTGTGAGGAAGATTATCTGGTGAGTGAGGGGTCCCTCAGGCTCCTACACTGGAAATGACTTCTTGGTGACATACCAGGGGTCCACCCATCAGGGCATTCACAGCTTGGTAACGTCCTCCCTTTGTCTTTTCCGTCTCCCAGTTTTCAGGGTTTCAGGAGGCAGCTGAGAAGTGCTGTGTCTGTGGTCACTTGATTTTGGAGAAGGTGAGGAAAGTGACTTTACCTGGACTGTGTGAGGCTGAGGGCCAAGGGTGGGAGTCAGGGCTAAATGGTCACTGAGAGAAGGTGGGGGGCCGAAACCTATCACCAGATGAATCACTTTCATCCCGTTCCTCCCCAGAGCAGCTGTTGACAGTGGTTTCCTTTTGCCTGTGGAATCAAATCTGGGCTCCTAATCCTGCCATCCCAAACTTCCATGACCTGGCTCCTCCCTAATTCTGCAGGCACAGTCATGCCCTCCAGTCTGAGCTAGGAGTGAGGGGTCTTCTGCTCTTGGCTGGAACTCGGTTGGAATTCAGTTTTCTTTTCTGTAAAAAGGAGGGATTAGATTAGATCAGTGGTTCTTAACCCTGAAAGCCTGCAGATCACCTGGGAAGAACTAAAAAAATGCCAGTGCCTGGGTCGCCTCATCAGAGATTGTGATTGACTAGGCCAGGGGGTGGGGGGCATGCAGACACTGATGTTTTCTAAAAGCTTCCCAAGCGATTCTAATGTCCAGCCTGGGTTGAGAAGCACTGGGCTTGGATGCTCTCAAAGACCTTTTTCAGAGTGTCTGCCTCCATTTTAAGATTCCTGATCCCCTCAAACTACATAACGTTGTTTTGGGAGGATGGCAGGGACCAGATGAGGTTGGTGGTAGCAGCAGGGAACATAACAGGCAGCTGGAGAGCCGGGCCTGGGGGCGAGAGACTGATTCTCTTCCTGCCCCCCGAGCCAGATCCTGCAGGCAATGGGGAAGTCCTATCATCCAGGCTGCTTCCGATGCATCGTTTGCAACAAGTGCCTGGATGGCATCCCCTTCACAGTGGACTTCTCCAACCAGGTGTACTGTGTCACCGACTACCACAAGTGAGTCCATCCCTTGGGGTGCAGTGTGGGGCTGGGCCCAGGGAGTCCTCGGTCTCAGCTCACCTCTTCCCTTTCTTTTTCAGAAATTATGCCCCCAAGTGTGCAGCCTGCGGCCAGCCCATCCTCCCCCCCGAGGTCAGTATGTCTGGGTTCTCCTGCAGGGCAGCCAGCACTGCTGCCTCTGGGGAGGGGACAGGGACATGCCGCTTGGCTTTCTGCGGGAAGCGGTGGTGCTGAGGAATGCACTCTGGGAAGATTCCCGTGTGACTCTGCCCTCGGGTCACCACTCTGACCCTAACATCCGGGCCTGGACATGTCTGACAGCTTCACTGGGCTCAGGCTCCATCTCTTCTATCCTAGTCCAGAGGAGGAAACTTACTTTGAGGTCAGGGTCACCAGATCCCAGATGTAAGGGCTAGAAAAAGGTGGGACGAATCCTCAGGGCTGGTGGGGTGGGGTCAGAAATGATCTAAACTGTGTGTGCAACGGGGTACCCAGGGAGAGAAGCCACATGCCAACGAGGAACCAGAACCTATTGTAGCTCCTCGCCCCCAGCTTAGCCTGCTTTATTGTGCTGCCTGCCCCTCTCCATTCCCTCTGCTTGCCCCACAGCTGGGAGCGGTAGGTAAGGCCAGGCCCCTGTACAGGGAAATCAGGTGCCAGGTGGGGGCATGCCCTGCTAGAGCTGTGCCAGGGAGGGAAGGGGAAAGTTGTTTTTGAAGGCCATCTCAAAGCTATCAGTGGTTGCAGAGAGGCTGTGTGATCTTCCCACTGGGGAGGAGTGGGGCCTATATAAGGGGTTGTTATGCTGCTCACATCCCCACGGGGGTCTGTCTGTTTCAGGGCTGTGAGGACATCCTGAGGGTGATATCCATGGACAGAGATTACCATTTTGAGTGCTACCACTGTGAGGTGAGCATTAGGGGCCAGGGCTGCTAGAGGAGAATTGGAATAGGGGTTGTTGTTATTAGGTGCCATCAAATCAGTTCCGACTCACAGCAGCCCTGTATACAACATAACAAAACACTGTCTGGCTCTGCACCATCCTCACAATCCTTGTTATGTTTGAGCCCATTGTTGCAGCCACTGTGTCAATTCATCTTTTTCACTGACCCTCTACTTTAATCAAGCATGATGTCCTTCTCCAGTTACTGGTCCCTCCTGACAACATGTCCAAAGTACGTAAGACAGTCTCACCATCCTTGCTTCTAAGGAGCATTTTGGCTCTACTTCTTCCATGACAGATGTGTTCGTTCTTTTGGCGGTCCGTGGTATATCCAATACTCTTTGCCAACACCATAATTCAAAGGTGTCAATTCTTCTTTGGTCTTTTTTATTCCTTGTCCAGGTTTCATGTGCATATAAAGTGATGGAAAATACTATGGCTTGGGTCAGGCGCACCTTAGTCCTCAAGGTGATGTCTTTGCTTTTTTTTTTTTTTTAACACTTATAAAGAGTTCTTTTGCAGAAGATTTGTCTGATGCAACACATTGATTTTTTGACTGCCGCTTACATGGGTGTTGATTGTTGGGTCCAAGTGAAATCAGGAAAAGTGTGCACGCATTAGGGTTGACAACTTCAGCCTTTTCTTTGCTTATCACGATGTTGCTTTATTGGTCCAGTTGTGAAGATTTTTGTTTTACGTTGTGGTGTAATCCATACTGTAGGCGGTGTTCTTTGATTTTCATCAGTAAGTTCTTCAAGTCCTCTTCATTTTCATTAAGCAAGGTTGTGTCATCTGTATATCGCACGTTGTTAATGAGTCTTTCTCCATTCCTGATACCGAGGTCTTCATATAGTCCAGCTTCTTGGATTATTTGCTCAGCACACAGATTGAATACAACCCTGGCACACACACACTTTTACTGATTTTAAACCAATGAAATTGGGGAGGGGAAAGGAAAAAGTTGAGTCCTAGAATAGCCATGGGAGAGGTGTAAGGCATGAAAAATCAGGAAGGGTTCAGACGTCGCCAATCCCTTTCTCGTCCTCCAGCCACTGTTCTGGTTCTAGTTGTTTAGTCCTTTCTGAATTTAGCTTCCCCAGAGTCAAGACTCCTTAAGGCTGGGGACTCCTGGTAACTGCTGGAAATGGTGTCTGGCTCATTATTGCTGCTGCAGCAGCGACACCTGGTGTTCAGCTGAGGTATTTTCTCAGGTTTCTCCTGGAGTCCATCCCTTCTACCACACACTCCACAGACTTTCTTCCAGCAATTAGGAATCTGGCGTTGAGCAGGGCAGACTCCCAGGATGTCCTCCGTGTCCAGGGTGCCTGGGCTGGGGTGAACTAGGTGTTCTCCTTCCCTAGGATTGCCGGATGCAGCTGAGTGACGAGGAAGGCTGCTGCTGCTTCCCTCTGGATGGGCACTTGCTCTGCCACGGCTGTCACATGCAGCGGCTCAGCGCCCGGCAGCCCCCTACCAACCATATCTGAACTGCAGCCACCGCCGCTGCCATTTCTACCATTGACAGACTCCTCTGGCCAGTGGACCCCGCAGGCAAGCCGAGGCAAGGAATGCAGTCTGCCAGCCTGGGAGAAGAGTCCTCTGGGAGGGCCCTAGGGTCAGAGACCCAAAGATTATGACATTCCAAATGGATTGTGGAGACAGAGCCTTCCCATTGCCGGTGGGGATGACTGGCCTTCTCCCCAGATGTGCAGCCTGTGCTGTAGCTTACCCTTAGGCACACACAGGCGAGGAGTTCCAGTACTTTCTGAAGGTCTCATTCTAATCTATGTTTCTAGTATGTGTTTGTGTATAAGTCAGTGTTCTGGCTCTGAATTACAAGAAAGGAGAGAGGACATCATGGGAGCTCCTCCTTTGTACTCCCCACGTAGTGTCAGATACAGGATCAGCTGGGTTTCTACCACAGCATCTTATCTCTGCATCTGGATGAAGAGATGGAAACTCTGGACCTTTTTAATGAGTAACTTGTTGGCCTTGTTCTCTCTAAGGAGTAGGGGAGCTCCTCACCTCTCTGTGGGAATGGGAACCAGACCTGGGTGGGTCTGCTGCGTGTATTGCCTGTTTCTCAGGGACTTACATGGGCCTGGGGGAGGCGAGGTGGGTGCCTATACTTGGTTCCTCTTCTCTTCAGCTGGGGGAGGTAATAAGTGGGCCTCTGTGGGTGTGCAGCTTGCTGGGTGGGACATCCAGGGAGCTTCAGGCTAGCCATACTCTTGTGCACATGCCTGAGCCCTGCAGCCCAGTATATATGCACATGGTACATTCACTCTCACACACATGCACACTCACACACACTCACGCTCCTTCTGAGGTCACTGTCACACTTGGTTCCCTGGCTGGGCTCACCCCTCCAGACCTCCCACCTCTCAGAAGGGCCCCAGGATTCTATCTATCGCAGCCCCAAACCTCTGGGGTTCTGGGGAGCCAGAGGGAGCAAACCACTTTGATTTAATTCTAGTCAGTTTGGTTCACACTAGTCCACCTAAAGCTAGATCTCTTAAAACCAGTTCACTGAAAACGTGTTTGCTTAATGCTGAGTTCACTTAGTGACCGGTTTGCCAGCAGCTCTGTCCCCTTTTGGGTGTTTTTATATCCATTTAGGTGTCCTGTTCTTCTGTCATGCTTTGGGTATTTCAAGGTTTTGTATCTATTCTGAGTTATTATAAATTTATCAAATTTGCAGCACCTTGTAAATGATGAGATTGCTTCTTACCTGTATATATGTCTTTTTTCTGTTATCTACTTTTCAAATACTTTTTTTAAAAAAAGCTTAAAGTTTCTAGCAATAAATATAATTGGAACAGACATTTTGTGTTATCATTTTGTTTCTTAATTCAATATACCTTTACAGCCTTGGGAAATGCAATGAAGCTCAATATAGTTTTGATGCTTCAGCCTAATTTCCACGTTCCTGCTATTAAAATGCCACAATATTCTAAACAAGCAAATAGGCATGTAGCATATTCAGTTAACTAAACAATTAAAGGTTATGCAGACAACAATAAAAAGTAAAAAGGTGAATCTGCTAAGTCCTTTGAAATGCTGCAGATTTGATAAATATTTATAATTGGCTCAAGGCAAATTGGTTTTAGGCAAATTTATCCAGTAATCTCTGATCCTTAGTCTTCATTCTCTGCCACTTAGAGTTTCCTACCAGGAATGATGAGGACAGAAATTGTACATTTGGGGTTCAGTCTAAGATGACTTGGCCAGCCAACCTAGGGATTGCATAGAAGAGCTCTCTGAGTGAGAGTAAATATGGAGGCCCTGAGTTCAGAGCCTTACAGCTGAGTGCCAGAGGGGGGAAATGTGCTTTTTTTGGAGAGATGTTCTGAAACTGGATTACTTGCTGTACAGCTGGGATTGCTTCTTCTGAGTTATTGTTATTAAATACATGAATACAAAGCGTCTGTGACTGGGACCTCCTCTCTCCAGGCTGCTCTTGCCCAGGCAGCCCAGAGGAAATCAGCAGCTTTATATACAAACCGTCACTTTCATCTTTTTACTCTTGGACATCTTGTCCACTGTGTCACTCTGCTCCTTTGTTTCTTACTCTGATCTTGGCCTTCCATCTGTTCCTGACCTGACTGGCTCATTCCTTTCTAGGTGTCTGCTGATCTCTTCCACCCCTGGGGCTCCCCAAGACTCTGTTGTTGCCACTGGGGCTACTCTCTCTCTTCCTTCTGAGGAAAAACAAGTGATAACATCTGACAAGGACGGGCCCAGGGAAGGGCAGGCTGTGGCAGAAGAGCCTCCTAGCCACCCCACGTCACCACTGGCAGGCTCCCAAGTGTACTCTCAATCTCAAGAGCGTCCCTTCTTCCTGTTTGCTAGGAGATTGCTCATCCTTAATAGTTCTAGCTTAACATTTACAGTTGATGGCAAAAGATTTATGGGATGCTGCTAAGGATACAGCAGAAGGTAGACCTTGTTGGCCAACTTGCCACCTGATTTTCATTAACAAGTGATAGCCATGAAATGGGGAAAAGGGAAGAATGGAAGAATTATGGGATCCATTTTGGGTCTCTTTAGAAGACAGTCTCAGGACAGGGGTCAGACTTTAGGAGCAGACTTCAGCTATTTGCTCTCGCCAGCCCCATGCCCTGCAGGCTCTATATGTAGTTTATCAAGAACAAGACTGGTGATGGTTCTCTCTCTACCTTACTCCTTGGAGACTTGGCTGTCTCACCACCACCACCTGGAGCTCTCAAGCCCTCAGGGAAATGGGTAAGATTCCATTTACATTCAGACTGAAACTGCCCTAGGTCAAGGAGAGAGAGAGAAAGAGAGCTATTTTCAGGCACATAAAGCCAGTTGGATGAAGTCCTTGAAATTATACCTATAAAGAAGGGTATGAAAAGAGGGAAGAGAGACCGATAGGACTGAGATAAAAGAATTGGAAGAAAAAAAAAAAAAGGTGAGCTAAGAGGTTTTTGTTTTCTACAAACACTCATATCCCAGAGCTGGCCTAGGGTCATTCAGACCCCTTATGGTGAGGCTCCATGGCAAGGGTCTCACCAACCCCACTCAGCCCTAGTTGTCTGACTTTGGAAATACTGAGCAAATTGTTTCTAGGACATACAGGTTAAAGCAGTCTAACTGTAGGAGAGTCACTGGAGGCAAATCCTGCCCACTGTGGGTGTTACTCTACCTAAGCTTGACCTTCCTTGGAAAGGACAGTGCTGACTCATGTGATGGGAGCCCAGTGCCATCCAAGCAGGGAGGGATGATGCGTCACAAATACCTACAAAAAGGTGCTAGTTACGCTTGTATCCTAGAAGGTTAGAGCCAAGCTGGGAGCAATCTTAGCAATTACTTAACCGAGTCACCTCATTTTACTGAATGAAGAAATGGAAGCTCAGAGTGATGAAGTGTCACACAGCTGGATACTAGAAATTTAAAACAAAATGACTTCCAGCTTTCTAAGATTAGTAAGTTATTCCCCCACACCCCCCACCGCCACCCCATCACAGGAACCCCAGAGCAATACTGTGAAGGTTTACTTGTCAGCATGAAGAAGGTAAGCATTTCACTATGACAGACAGGGAAAGTTTTAGAGGGAAAGCTAGGGAACACAAGAGACAAGAATGAAAACTTTTGGTTCATACAAGTGTTTTTTTTTTTTAGATAATAAGAATTGGCAGAGGCCAAAGTACCTTTAAAAGCACATTAGCAGAAGCAAAAGAATGATACTGCAGTAGAGTCCCTGCCCTTGAGGAGGTCACAGTCTAGCCAGGGAGACAAATAGACACATAAAATGCCTTGAGAAGATTACAAGAAACATGTCAACGATTGCACAGTAATTGAGTGTTAGAACCAAAGACCTAATGCCACAGGGTACAGAACAATGACACAGGTGAGACAGTTGGCTTCGATTGAGGGTCACAAGTGGTGGCTCACAGATTAAATCCTGCGCCCAGATGCATTGGATTTGGTCCACTGGGAGTTAGTATTTGTGATATTAATTAGAAACTCCAGTTGAGGAGAGAAAGATCTTGACCAAAAAACACCAGCTAATAAATGTAGACAGAATGATAGAATTGGAAAACAGCATTTTGTGAACTTGAATAAAATTGATTCAGGCAAAGATTACTAATTGGCCTTAAAACCATAGGTGAAATGGCTGATGAAGATTTGGACAGTCATATAGTGCTAACTGGAGCCCTGGTGAGCAATGGTTAAGAGCTACGGCTGCTAACCAAAAAGTCAGCAGTTTGAATTCACCAGCCGTTCCTTGGAAACCCTATGGGGCAGTTTTACTCTGTCCTGTAGGGTCACTATGAGTCGGGAATAGACTCGACAGCAATGAGCTTTTTTTTTTTTTTATAGTGCCGCATAATACCTTACCGTTGCTTCTTGAGGCCAGAAATGTAACTGTATGTTGGAGGGGTCCCCACCTATATCCTGGAATCACTTATGGTGGATCATTTCTGGTGCGACGCAAGTACATAACCCAACCTAGTATATGTATGCCCCCTGCCGCCCAAAAGAAGTCTATCCCCGGTATTTCCAGTTTACAGGAAATACTAGGGATAGAGGAACAAACTAAATGACACTAGGAGGAAGCAACCAGACAAATCTAGGAGGTGAGGCTTTCTGCAGGCAACTGGCCAGGTCCCTTCAGCAAGTGAGTATGATTTAAAAAAGAATAAAAAAAGTCAAAACTGTTAAAGAGGAACATAAGGGACATAATAACTAAAAACAAAGCATAGTCCTGGCTTCCTTATTGGTTTGGATAAATTGCTGTAAAGAAATTTGGGAGTAAAGTGGAACAAATTGGATATGCTTGAATATGAGAGGATCAGATGAGATGACAGTTACTAAGAAGGAAAGCTTAAGCTCATTAACTTATAAAAAAAGGTAACAAAACCATGTATACAGAGTGATCACATTTTAAATATACATATATTCATGGAAAAAAAAGATCTGAATATGCATTTAAGGTGTTCCAGTGGTGATCTTTGAGTGGTGAGAATATGCTTTGTGGTTGTTGGCCTACATTTTCTGTTTTTATACAATGTATGTGTACTACCTCCATGATAATAAAAAGCTATTAGAAATAAAGTTACTGATTGCCAACACTTACGGTTCAGGAGATTTCACATAAAAATCTGGATATTGTATGCAAAGACCTGAGTTTCTACAGTTTTTTGAATAATCAGATCTGCCACCCAGGGTTTCCTTCGCTGCATGGCAGTGATAGGTTGGAACTGAATGGTGGCTGCCCCGTTATTCCCTGCATTCCCTCCTGAGTTGGTCAGAGTTGCCTGTGCCCTTCACACATCGCTTACCTACCTGGCCCTTGCCTGAATTTTGGTCAGAAAACCCTGATTTGGATGATCCTGATGGGCTCCCCCTACCCCATAGAGCTTTCCATTACTAATCGTTTGAAGGAGCCCATAAATTAGTTTTTGAAATGCTGCTCAAGAACAGCAACCATTCCAGAATTGTCTGTGCCTGAGATTGTAAGGCAGCCTTCACTTCAGGGAAACTCAAATGTGATACTTAATCTATTTAGCTACTGTGGTTGCATAATGTAAATTAGTTTAGCAAAACTTCTCTTCAGTAAATGCAATACAGAAAGTATACTAAATTGCTAACTTCCTCAAGGTTTTGCTTTTTTTTTTTTTTGCCATAACACCTTAATCATAGGAGGCGTTTGAAAATTCACAACGTGTGTTCATCCCAAGCATGAAACTCCACATACCTTTTGGTGGGTCTCTTTCTCACTGGTTCTGATAAAATTTTTAAATGAGAAAATCTCTTTCATATACAACTCAGTATAAGACAGTGTCGCCATCAGTTTAAAATCCAGGGAGTACTTTTATCAGCCTGGCACGTTTTCACATTACAGCAGCGTGCTCGGTCGTTACAAGAACTGCACGCAGTGTGCTTCCTGTCTAGCTTTCCAGAATGGTGCTAGGCTTCCTCTTCTGAATCAATTTCCTTTACTGTCTCCTATTCCTTTGGTAAAAATCGTTTCAATCTGTTCCGTTTTTGAGCCACATTTCTCGAAGCTTTTCTTCGAGATCCAAAATTTCCCATCAGGCCTTGTGTATCTACTAGTTCCCAATAACGTCTCAAGGTGAAACCAGGCTTCTTCAGTTCGCAGGTGGCTGGCCAGTTGTTGCAGCACCGTTTGTTGAAAAGACTTGTCTTTTCTCCACTCATCCCAGTTTATATAACAAACGTTGCTGTGAACAGACAGGCAACCTCGAAGCCACAAGGGACTGGGTTTGAATTCCCCTTCAATTGCAAAAAATGGCACATTATGCACATTTGTTCCCGAAATTTTCATTTGATGTCACAGGTTGATTGTACATTTTCTTCACCGACTTGTTTTTTTTTTAAATCATGTACTTACAATGGGCATGAAATCATCGAGCTTAATTATCCATAGCTGTGGGTCTGAGTACCTTCATTTGCCAGTGAACACCCGGAAGAATAATTCTAAAACTTATGGACTGCCTGTAAGAATGTTTATTCCTAAAACTAGTTTCTGGGTCCATAAACCCAAAAAGTCCATAAGACCATAATATATTCCTGCTACTTGCCTTCAATACTTTGGTAGTGGTTTGACTTTTTTTTTTCAAAATTTTCTAAACAATTGCTCCGTGAATTGAAATTCATTGCCAAGTTCCAATGGCTATTTTAGTGGCCTAGCTTTGAAACTGGTAATTTAAACCCAAATTTTCAGCGTGAGCACATGCTCTACGCAAAGATTTCGATTAGTATTACAAGTAAAATACTAAATACTCGCCTGGAATCTCTCAGGAGCACTTTTTTTTCCTAGCTACAGTGTGGGAGGCAGAGTCCCTGCAATGTTCTTGGCAGACTTCTATTCTCTGTAACTAAACAATCCAGCAAAAGAATGTCTAAGTCTGAAAGGACAAGTAGATTTTTCTCAGACTCCCGTTTACATTTATCATCAAGTTCAAAACATATATGTGACCACTTAACAACCATAAGGGTGGCTATAATGAAAAAATAGAAAATAAGCATTGGCAAAGATATGGAGAAATTGGAACCCTCGTCCGTGGCTGCTGGGAGTGTTAAATGGTGTAGCCACGATGAAACATGGCTTGAAGCTGTGAAGCAGTTTCTTGAAAAATTAAACACAGAATTATCATATGACCCATGATCATATATATTCCTAGGTATATACTCCCAAAGAATTGAAGACCAGTTTTTATTTGAAACTGAAGGAATTGCTGAACTTAGAGTAACTATTATGTCCACAAAAACTTGTACACAATCGTTTGTAGCAGCATTAGTCAAAATAGCCAAAAGGCAGAAGCAACTCAAATGTCCATCAGTGGATGAACGGATGAACAAATTGTACCACTACAATTTATACAATGGAATACTATGCAGCCATAAAAAGGAATGAAGTGGATGCCCTTTATCACCGCTCTTATTCAACATTGTGCTAGAGGTCCTAGCCAGAGCAATTAAGCTAGACAAAGAAATAAAGGGCATCCGGATTGGCAAGGAGGAAGTAAAGCTATCACTATTTGCAGATGACATGATCTTATACACAGAAAACCCTAAGGAATCCTCCAGAAAACTACTGAAACTAATAGAAGAGTTTGGCAGAGTCTCAGGTTATAAGATAAACATACAAAAATCACTTGGATTCCTCCACATCAACAAAAAGAACATCGAAGAGGAAATAACCAAATCAATACCATTCACAGTAGCCCCCAAGAAGATAAAATACTTAGGAATAAATCTTACCAAAGATGTAAAAGACCTATACAAAGAAAACTACAAAGCTCTACTGCAAGAAACTAAAAAGGACCTACTTAAGTGGAAAAACATACCTTGCTCATGGATAGGAAGACTTAATATAGTAAAAATGTCCATTCTACCAAAAGCCATCTATACATACAATGCACTTCCGATCCAAATTCCAATGACGTTTTTTAACGTGATGGAGAAACAAATCACCAACTTCATATGGAAGGGAAAGAAGCCTCGAATAAGTAAAGCATTACTGAAAAAGAAGAAGAAAGTGGGAGGCCTCACTCTACCTGATTTTAGAACCTGTTATACAGCCACAGTAGTCAAAACAGCCTAGTACTGGTACAACAACAGGCACATAGACCAATGGAACAGAATTGAGAACCCAGATATAAATCCATCCACATATGAGCAGCTGATATTTGACAAAGGCCCAGTGTCAGTTAATTGGGGGAAAGATAGTCTTTTTAACAAATGGTGCTGGCGTAACTGGATATCCATTTGCAAAAAAATGAAATAGGACCCATACCTCACGCCATGCACAAAAACTAACTCCAAGTGGATCAAAGACCTAAACATAAAGACTAAAACGATAAAGATCATGGAAGAAAAAATAGGGACAACGTTAGGAGCCCTAATACAAGGCATAAACAGAATACAAAACATTACCAAAAATGACGAAGAGAAACCCGATAACTGGGAGCTCCTAAAAATCAAACACCTATACTCATCTAAAGACTTCACCAAAAGAGTAAAAAGACCACCTACAGATTGGGAAAAAATTTTCAGCTATGACATCTCTGACCAGCGCCTGATCTGTAAAATCTATATGATTCTGTTAAAACTCAACCACGAAAAGACAAACAACCCAATCAAAAAGTGGGCAAAGGATATGAACACGCACTTCACTAAAGAAGATATTCAGGCAGCTAACAGATACATGAGAAAATGCTCTCGATCATTAGCTATTAGAGAAATGCAAATTAAAACTACGATGAGATTCCATCTCACTCCAACAAGGCTGGCATTAATCCAAAAAACACAAAATAATAAATGTTGGAGAGGCTGCGGAGAGATTGGAATTCTTATGCACTGCTGGTGGGAATGTAAAATGGTACAACCACTTTGGAAATCTATCTGGCGTTATCTTAAACAGTTAGAAATAGAACTACCATACAACCCAGAAATCCCACTCCTCGGAATATACCCTAGAGAAATAAGAGCCTTCACACAAACAGATATATGCACACCCATGTTTATTGCAGCTCTGTTTATAATAGCAAAAAGCTGGAAGCAATCAAGGTGTCCATCAGCAGATGAATGGTTAAATAAATTGTGGTATATTCACACAATGGAATACTACGCATCGATAAAGAACAGTGAGGAATCTGTGAAACATTTCATAACATGGAGGAACCTGGAAGGCATTATGCTGAGTGAAATTAGAGGCAAAAGGACAAATATTGTATAAGACCACTATTATAAGATCTTGAGAAATTGTATAAACTGGGAAGAACACATACTTTTATGGTTACGGGGTGGGGAGGGAGGGAGGGTGGGAGAGGGTTATTTACTGATTAGTTAGTAGATAAGAACTACTTTAGGTGAAGGGAAGGACAATACTCAATATATGGAAGGTCAGCTCAACTGGACTGGACCAAAAGCAAAGAAGTTTCCAGGATAAACTGAATGCTTCAAAGGTCAGCGGAGCAAGGGCGGGGGTTTGGGGACTATGGCTTAAGGGGACTTCTAAGTCAATTGGCAAAATAATACTATTATGAAAACATTCTGCATCCCGCTTTGAAATGTGGCGTCTGGGGTCTTAAATGCTAACAAGCAGCCATCTAAGATGCATCAATTGGTCTCAACCCACCTGGATCAAAGGAGAATGAAGAACACCAAGGTCACACGATAACTATGAGCCCAGGAGACAGAAAGGGCCACATGAACCAGAGACTTACATCATCCTGAGACCAGAAGAACTAGATGGTGCCCGGCCACAACCGATGACTGCCCTGACAGGGAGCACGACAGAGAACCCCTGAGGGAGCAGGAGATCAGTGGGATGCAGACCCCAAATTCTCATAAAAAGACCAGACTTAATGGTCTGACTGAGACTAGAGGAATCCCGGCAGTCATGGTCCCCAAACCTTCTGTTGGCCCAGGACAGGAACCATTCCCGAAGACAACTCATCGGACATGGAAGGGACTGGACAATGGGTTGGAGAGAGATGCTGACGAAGAGTGCGCTACTTGTATCGGGTGGACACTTGAGACTGTGTTGGCATCTCCCGTCTGGAGGGGAGATGGGAGGGTAGAGAGGGTTAGAAACTGGCAAAATGGTCAAGAAAGGAGAGACTGGAAGGAGGGAGCAGGCTGACTCATTCCGGGGAGAGTAAGTGGGAGTATGGAGTAAGGTGTATATAAGCTTATATGTGACAGACTGACTTGATTTGTAAACTTTCACTTAAACACAATAAAAATTATTTTAAAAAATACATTAATATTTTTAGAAGACTTGATCAAGAGCGATGTCTTTAAGAAGTTAAAACTAGATGGAGGGTTGTAGCTAGGCCTAACCTTATCTTCCCTATCCCACCCCTCAGAAGCCTAGGTCAGGAATACTTAAACATGTTCTTGACTTTATCTTAAAGAGCATTTAATGAGTGATTGTATTTTGCAGATGGAAGAGCAGAAGGTGAGATGAACAGCACTGATGAAGAGACAGGTCTATAAAGGCCAAGCATTCCACAGAGCAAATAAATCTATGTATGGCATTAGCACTCTGGGGGGGCTTGAAAAATTCATTCTCTCAACAAGTAAGTGATTCTCTATGCCAAGCAATGAGATAGATACCTTGGGGTCATGGAGGAAGCACCTCCTTAAATGCAAACCCAAACAAGTCTTTATAAAGGATTTCCTACTTCTCAGCAATAAGAAATGAACTAAAAAAATTATTGATACGGCAATGACATGGATGAATCTCAAAATAATTATGCTGAGCAAAAGAAGCCACACACAAAAAAAGAGTTTATCTGTATTTGACTCCATTTATATAATAATATTCTAGGAAGTGCATAGTCAATAGCAATGGAAAGAAGATCTGTGGTTGACTGGGGCAAAGAGGGATGGGAGAGAGGGATTACAAAGAGGCATGATGCAATTTTTAGGGTGAAGCATATGTTATTCACTCTCTTGATTGTGGCCGTGGTTTCATGGATGTATACCTATGTCAAAACTTATCAAATTGTACACTTTAAATATTGTATGCCAATTAAATCTCTATAAGGCTGTTTTTTTAAAAATCAGGAAAATGTGAGAGACAGAGAGAGAAGAGGATAAAGAGAGAGAAAAGGGGGGAGAGGAGAGAATGAATCCAGTGCTTCTCTTGCAATTCTTTCTTGTTCAAGGACACCAGATGGTGTCTGATTGTAAGATCCTTTTTACAGTATTTTGCTGCGTTTTTAACTGTCAGTATGGCCTATAGCTCAACTTTCTAGCCATACGTAGCATCGGCCTCTAAAATCCTTCACTTCAGCTGATCCAGACCCCCAGAATGCAGCTTATATCTCATTTGCTGGGGCGTTTCTACCATTCTAAATGATCTAAAATTTCTCTTTCCTTTCAGAACAGTTAAGATTAAGATTTATAAAATCTTCTTACCCATTCCTGCAGAAAGAATTCTTTACCTTCTTCAAGTTTCTCTAGTATTTATAATCTAAAGTGCTCTTTGACACCTATTTGCTGCTGTGTATTATTTTCTTCTCATGTACTTATGTCTTATATTCTCAACTAGATTATCCACTTCTTCAGGGCAGAGACTGGGTCATATTTATCTTTGTGTCTCTCCAAGGCACTTAATCAGTGCTTAATAAGTGTCAATTACTTTCTCAGCCATTATCTCATTTGATCATTACATCAACACTGTGAGGTTGGAGAAGCTAGAAATATGTTATTGCCTCCTTTTGACAGATGAGGAACCTGAAGCTCCCAGCAGTTCATGATCTGCCCAAGGTCACACAGCTTGTGAGGGACAGAGCTGGAATAGATAACTGCAGAAGAAAAACCAATCTAATTCAAGGCTTCCCATCACTATCCCTTTTATCCTCTCCTACCTGAAGACAGGCCTCTGCACCTTTCACCTCCTCATTCCCCAAGTACTTTAGAGCTGCCTAGCCAAAGCTTTGTAGTACCATGTTAGAGAACTCGACAAATCTTGGAGACGAAATTTTCGTAGATTTCTGATCAGCTCTGAGGCACTAAAGCATGCTTGCTATTTTGTTCTAAGTGTCGTTGGTTAGGGGCATTATGCCTGATATTTAATGATGCTGCACTACAGAGCTGAGGAAGCATAAATGATTTTTAAAAGCCTTGCAAAATGACAGCACTTTAATATTAAGCATAAAAGGTGGCAACTGATGAGATGACCAGGGATATAAAATTTCTGTCCTGGGTCTCACCATTCCTCTCTCCATTCTCTAGCTGGTACTGAAGGAAAAGGTGAAACTCCACCTCCCAGCACATTTACCCCTGAGATTCCTTCTTCACCACCCCCAGGCTATCAATTTCTTCTCTAAGGCATAAGATTTGATAGACTTGGTGCAGTTTCCTTAGCCTTAGTTTTTTTTTTTTTAATAATTCACCTTTTGACTAGATTCTAGTCAGCTTGAAAAAGAAGAGGGTGTGGGTGTGGTGGGGTTGGGTTTAAGACTAAGACGAGAAGTGAATGAAGAATGAGCGATAAAGGGGAGGGTAGAGGAGCCCGGTGGTGCAGTGGTTAAGGTCTACGGCTGCTAACCAAAAGGTCGGCGGTTCAACCCACCAACCGCTCCTTGGAAACCCTAAGGGGAAGTTCTACTCTGTCCTATAGGGTCGCTATGAGTCTCAGTCGACTCGACAGCAACAGTTTTACAGAGGAGCGCAGGGAAGAAAGTGAGGGGGAAGTGGAACCAGGGGGCAGAAGATGGAACTGCACACGCAGCTGGGCGGGCAGCGCCTAAGAGCCAAGCCCGGTGCGGAGGCTCGCAGGGGTGGGAAGGCCCGGAAGGGCCACTGAGACAGGGCAGGAGGGACATAAGCGGCGCCCGCACGGCCTCTCACTGAGTCGGGAAGACGAGCCCTGGCTGCGTCGCCGGCTCCACTAGACTCCGCCATTCGCTAGCTGCGACCTTGAACAAGTCACGTAACTTCTTTGCGCCTCAGTTTTCCCCTCTGTAAACTGGGTAGGATAGTGACTTCCTTGTAAGAAGATGTAAGAACTAAGTGAGGCCAGGCAAGGAAGGCAAAACACTCGGCACAGTGCCTGACTCATCGTAGGCCCTCAAAAATGTTAGCAACGATTATCACCATTTTCTCAACATTTGCCCTTAAATGGGGGGGAAGGTACCCAAAAGCGCAGGGGCAAGGAAGCCTTCCTGACACTGCCACCTTTCCCAGCCGGGTCTCCAGAGCACCGGTTGGCCGACCGTTGGGGACGAAGGGAACACGCCCTGGGAGGGGCGGGGCCTACCGTTCCCGCCTCGCGGGTGACCCCGCCCCCTTCTCCCTCCCACGAGAGCTGTCGGCTCCTTTTCTGCTCTTTTCCTTCCCCCTCCCCTCCCGCGCCGTCCTCCTGGGCCTCGCTTCCCCCCGCCTCTGCGCGAGGCCTGAGTGAGAGGTTCCGGAGCCCGGGCGCGGGCGGGGTCCCGGTGTCGACGCCGACCGGTTCCGGCTGCCACTAGGTGCGCAGGTTTGCTTCAGAGGGTCGGCGGGCGGCGCTGCGGGGAGGAGGAGCGCTGGAAGGGTCAATTCGGCCAGCCCCCGGTCTCCGGGCGCTGATGCCGCCCTCGCCCTTGGGAATCCTTGGCGGCTCAGACAGACGGGAAGTAGGCGCCGGAGAGCCCGCTCCGCATTTTGATTCATCTGGGGCCCTGTAAGGGTCACATCTTGTGAAAATACCTGTAAAATCAATTTAACGTTCAGTGCAGCGTGTAAAGACAGCTCTAAGAATTTAAAAGACGCTTGAGTCAGAACATTTAAATGCTTGGGTCCCGGTAGCAGCGTTTTAACTCGTCTGAGTGCAGAGGGTGGAGAATCGAGCCTGATTGCCGTCACCGTTCACGCCCTGTAACATTTAAAAAAGGGTAAAGAAGAGCACCCTAAAAAACCAAAGTGGGCAGTTGCCCTAGGGAGAGCAGAACAGGCGACATTTTTAAAATTTGGGTCGGTCCTCATTTCCGTGGGTGGAATTTGTCAGCAAAACTTTTATTTGCAGGCTGAGATCAATGAGAAACAGAACTGTTAAAACACTGCGCTTAACTAAGTAGTGGCTTTTGTTGATAAGTCGATTGTGTTATTAATTCTTATGTCTCATCCGAGGCAGGAATTGTTATCGCAGTTTTGCAGGTGGGAAAAACTTTGGCACAGAAGACATTTATTTCCCTCAATAATCACTTAGAAGCAATGGCCGAGCTGCAGATTAAGTCCTAGAATTCTGACTTCTCACCTGTGTCCCTCTCTGGACCATGTTACAAAACAAATGAGTAGTTACTTTGATGTAACTCATAAAAGGAAGGAGTAAACCAAATGTTCTGTGAACATGAAGTGTTAAAATATAACCTTCAATGTCTGTTCTTTGACAGGCTCAGCTGTCCTTTGGAATTGGATACCTTAGAGAAAGGAGGGAGGGGATGGAGCCAAGGAATGGAAAATAACGTTCAAGGGAAAATGTTTGTCTCCTGAGTCCAAATTGTGCCCATCTTTACTGCCCCTCTGCATTGATGTCATTTTTTGCAGTGTACTCCATAATCTGTCAACAACACTGACAGCTCAAGTCCCAGCCTCAGCCACATTAACTACACCTTTGTGGTACTCTGGGCGCACTGACCTCACTGTCAGTCTCCTTGTCATGTTTTTTCCTCTGGGTGCTCTTTACCAATGCTCTTATGTGAAAATCAGTTGTTGTTGTTCAAGTGCGGAATGGTCTGTCATTCCTGGAGAATGATTCCAGAGTTAATGATCAAAAACTACCAACAGATCTTAGACGAAAGGACAAGTTAAGCACAGAAGACTATTGTGGAATTTGAGGTTTAGCTGAGTTATTTGACTGGGGGAAGAAAGCAGACTCTGATTTTTTTTTTTTTTCCCTTTCCCCAGTTCACGCATAACTGGAAATCAGCAGCCAGTTTTAACTTAGATTTAGTGGGGGAGGAGGCGGTCTCTTGTTTAGACTTCAGTGAATTTGCGTTCTCTTTCTTAAGAAGGCTCCATTTTGGACCACTTGGAACAGGTGCAAGCATTTCTGTGCTTAGAATACAAAATGTTTTGCCACTTGTGAGTCTGTCCATAAACCTTGTATAAGAGCTTGGGACCCAGGATGTGTGAGAGAGCCCTTCTCTGTAAGAGGCATCCCTGAGATTCCTCCCCACCTTGTGGACAACAGAGATTTGAACCCCAGGTAGATTCCTCCAGAGCAGCCAGCCAGTTGATTCATCCTTATGTTTTCTTCTACTCAGTTCCACAGATAAGAATTCCGAGAAAATCAAATGGCATCCGGGGATTTCTGCTTACCTGGAGAAGGTATGGAAATACTCCAACAAGGTAAGGATAGCCATTTGCAAGAAGTTTGATGACTTATCCAGAGAGGCCTTATTTAAGTTCTTGCCTTCTATAATAAAAACGATTTTTAATGTTTATTGGTATAGTTTATAGAAGCCTAAGTTTCTGGGAAAGCTAGAATTCATGAAGATTCGGGCACTTTCATTTTGGAAAACATTGCCCCAACTCCTGTTCAGTACCGGGTTGTGCAGTGAACTAAAAACTCAAGATTCTCCCATACTGCATTATCAAGCATATGATAAAAGCAACCAGCAAATTCCTCAAAGGCTTCATTCTTACCTCTGTCTTAAATTTTTTCTTATTTTGTTCTCCAAAATCTCAGGTTCTTCCATGTCTTAAATCTTTCTACATTTTTGTCTCAGTTATCTAGTGCTGCTATAACAGAAATATCGCACATGGATGGCTTTCACAAACAGAAATTCATTCTCTCACAGTCTAGGAGGCTGGAAGTCTGAATTCAGGGTGTCAGCTCCTGGGGAATTCATTCTCTCTGTGTCGGTTCTGGGGGAAGGTCCTTGTCATCAAACTTCCCCTGGTCTAGGAGCTTCTCAGCTCAGGAACCCTGGGTCCAAAGGACACGCTCTGTTCCCAGCACTTCTTTTTTAGTAGCATGAGGTCCCTGTCCTCTCTGCTCGCCTCTCACTTTCATATCTCAAAAGAGACTGACTCAAGATACAACCTAATCCTGTAGATTGAGTCCTGCCTCATTTTAACATAACTGCCTCTAATCCTGCCTCATTAACATCATAGAGGTTAGGATTTATAATACATAGGATAATCACATCATATCACAGAATGGTGGACAATCACACAATACTGGGAATCATGGCCTAGCCAAGTTGATACACAATTTTGGGGGACACAATTCTAACCATAACAATCTTGAATCCTTTCTTTATCTTAAATTCTTCAAGAACTTTAATCTTCTATATTTTGACCATTTCCATATTGAATCCTTAAATACCTTGTTGTCAGCTGCCATCATTATCCCCCAATTCATGGTGACCCCGTGCACAACGGAATGAAACAGTGCCTGGTCCTGCACCATCTCCATGAGTGGTTGCAAATCAGACCACTGTGATTCATAGGGTTTTCATTGGCTGATTTTTCAGAAATAGATCACCAGACCTTTCTTCCTAGTCCATCTTAGCCTGGAAGTTCCTCTGAAACCTGTTCAGCATTCAAGCCGCCAATGATACACAAGTGGTGGCTGTGTATAAGGTACATTGGCCAGAAATTGAACCCAGGTCTCCCACATGGAAAGCGTGAATTCTACCACTGAACCACCACTGCCCCCTTACCAATCCCTTAGGAAAGAAAAAAGGAGATTTTTTAAAAATTATACTTTAAGTGAAAGTTAAGCTCAAGTGAGTTTCTCATATAAAAACTTATACACACATACTTATGTGACCCTAGTTGCTCTCCCTATAATGTGACGGCACACTCCTCCCTTCTACCCTGGATTTCCCATATCCATTCAACCAGCTCCTGTCACCTGCATTTTCATCTTGCCTCCAGAGAGGAGCTGCCCATTTAGTCTCATGTAGTTACTGCAGCGAAGAAGTATACTCTTCCCAAGTATCATCTGATGTCTTATAGTCCAGTTTAATCTTTGTCTGAAGAGTTGGCTTTGGAATGGTTTTAGTTCTGGGCCATGTCTGCCGGGGTTCCTCCAGTCTCAGTCAGACCATTAAATCTGGATTTTTACTAGGATTGAGTTCTGCACCCCACTTTTCTTCTACTCCATCAGGGACTCTGTTGTGTTCCCTGTCAGGGCGGTTCTTAGTGGTAGCCGGGAACCATCTAGTTCTTCTGGTCTTAGGCTGATGGAGTCTTTGGTTTATGTGGCCCTTTCTGTCTCTTGGGCTAATATTTTCCTTGTGTCTTTGGTGTTCTTCATTCTCCTTTGCTCTAGGTGGGTTAGGACCAGTTGATGAATCTTAGATGGTCACTCGCTAGCTTTTCAGACCCCAGACACCACTCACCAAAGTGGGGTGCAGAACATTTTCTTAATAAACTTTGTTATGCCAGTTGACCTAGATGTTCCCTGAAACCATGGTCCCCAGACCCCCGTCCCAGCTACTCTGTCCCTTGAAGTGTTTGGTTGTATTCATGAGACTTCTTCGCTTTTGGTTTAGTCCAGTTGTGCTGACTTCCCCTGTATTGCGTGTTGTCTTTCCTGTCACCTAAGATAATTCTCATCTACCATCCAGTTAGTGAATACCCCCTTTCCCGCCCCCCCCTCGTAACCATCAAAGAATGTTCTCTTCTGTATTTAAACTTTAAAAAACTCCAATAGGACTTTGGGTATGATGGTCCAAAGAATGAAAATTTGAGTGTTTCGTAAGTAGGAGTAAAACAAAAGACTCCGGCATAGAGCACATGGGAAAAGAGAAAGGAAGCCCCTTTGGTATGTGGAATAACCAGAGGGTTCCAATTTCTTGCACCTTTTTTCTCAAGCATGAACTGCCATTCTACTAAATTCACAAAGGTTACTTAGCCCTACTTATAATAGTGTGTTAAAATTTTTTGCTTGCTCATAACAATATACCTCTCTCAGTCTTGCTTATGTAACTAGAGATCACATCCAAAATTGGAAATTTTTTTTTTTTCCTCATGAACACCAGTTATTCTTGTGAATGAGGCATTTTGGGTATGGTGATCCTTCCAAAAAGGTCCCTAATTCTTGATTCTATTTGTTTAATATTTTCCAACTTCATTTCTGTTTTCTAAGATCTTATTTTATTAGAAGGATCCCTGGTGGTGCAATGGTTAACATTTGGCTGCTAACTGAAAGGTCTGCAGTTCAAATCCACCAGCCACTCTGCAGGAGAAAAGACCTGGTGATATGCTCCCATAAAGGTTATAGCCTAGGAAACCCTATGGGGAAGTTCTGCTCTGTCATATAGGGTTCCTATGAGTTGGAATCGACTTAATGGCACACAACAATTAGAGACTCTAATTGTGTCTCTAATTAGAGACACATTCTTGATTAACATCCTTGTATATAACATAGCCACCACCCATCTGTCAGTTTGTCGTAATGTGGTGGCATGTATATTGCTATGATGGTGGAAGCTTTGCCACCAGTATTTCAAATACCAGCAGGGTCACCCATGATGGACAGGTTTCAGTGGAGCTTCCAGATTAAAACAGACTAGGAAGAAAGGCCTGGCAGTCTACTTAGCCAATGAAAACCCTATGGATCACCAGAGAATATTGTCTGATATAGTGCTGGAAAATGAGTCGGAAGGCACTCAAAATACACAGTAGCCACAACAATGGACTCAAACATTCCAACAATCATGATGACAGCACAGGACCGGGCAAGATTTTGTTCTGTTGTAAAGGGGTTACCATGAGTTAGAGCCTACTCAACAGCAAGTAACAACAGCAACAGTATTATATAGATGCTGGTTACAGTGAGTATTGCCTCTAGTTTATTTGCGGATATTTTAAAAATAAATCTCATTAGATTTCAAAATCTTCTCTACCAAAAACTTAGGTCCTTTTTTGGAAGTGAATATAAATTGAGTTATGCTCAATTATATAGTGAGAGCCCATACCTTCTTTGCTCTTTTGTCCCTCTAAGTCTGCAGTAAACAGCTTCCTCCTTGTAACCTGAATGAAGAGGACCTGTTACAGAACCCGTACTTCGGCAAGCTGCTGCTCAGCGTCTCACAGCATGTGGATGAAAGTGGCTTAAGCCTCACCCTGGCAAAGGAACAGGCTCAGGTAAAGGCCCTGGGAGAAGGGATGATAGGAGGAAGGGGAAGTCCTCCCCAGGGAGAGAGGGTCCTCACGGAGATTTTTTGGTCTTCTAGGCATGGAAAGAAGTGCGACTGCATAAGACGGCATGGCTCAGGTCCGAGATTCTGCAGAGGGTCATCCAAGAGCTCCTTGTAGACTACTATGTGAAGACACAAGACACAAATTTAACTGCTGAGGACAAAAAGGTGAGGCAGGAGAGATGAAGTAGGGGTTGATTACCAGCTATAGAAATGACCAGGCCAACTGTGTCTTTGTCTGATTTTGTGATCTGGGAGAAACAGGAGCTTTGAGTAATAGGTTAGCAGAAAAGAAATGAATGGTAATCATGGGAAAAGGGGTGGGTGTGTTGTCAGAGTTTTTAGAAGAAAGATTGAAAAGGAGGAGGTATTTGCAGCATAGGAGTTACCTGAAGGGGATGACAAGTTTGAGGACTTTAAATGTGTGAAGAACTGGTTTGTGAGGGTAGAGTGGGAGAAATTTTATAGTAACCCCTCTTTGTTATTTTTTCTTTCTTTTAGTTTCATGAGACCCTTGAACAGCGGCTACTGGTGACTGAACTGACACGGCTCTTAGGTCCTGGCCAGGAGGGAGAGGTGCCTTCATTATTAGGACTGGAGAAAGCAGATCTGCTGGAGCTCATGCCACCCTCAGAGGTTGGGGCAGGCAGATATTGGAACCAAAGAAACGAAACGGCTTGATTTCCCCCATATCTAAAAAAAAAAAAATTTGTTAAGTTTCGTTGTTTTTGTAAAAATGATACAGATTCATGGTGGTCAAACTCGAGTGTAGGAAAAATGTTACACAGAAGAAAGTAAAAGCTGAAATCCTACATCTAGAAATAAATACAGTTAGTATTATACACAGCTTGACATAAATGGTACTGTACCCTCCATGCTTGTATAGGCAGTATAATCTGTTTTCACTTAATACATTTTGGACATTTTTCCAAGTCAGTACATAAGTGTAAATGAGATGATTCCTCCTAGTGCCCTCTTAGCACAGAGAGCAGGCACGTAGTTAATGCTCGGTGTTCTTTATATAATCAGTTTAAATCACTGCCAGGTTTCCATTGTGTGGATGTAGCATAATTTGCCTAACCCTGTGGATGGACATTCAGGTTGTTTTTAAATGTTTGCTGTAAGAAACCACACTGATAGGAACATGCTAGTTCATCTATGGCTTTGCCCTCGTATGACAGTTTTCCTAGTGTTTAGTGCTAGGAGTTGGATCGCAGAGTCAGAGGAGGTACATGTAAAACCTGTTGGTACACGTTGCCAGGCTGCTCTCCAGAAAGGTGTTCCTAGTGCTCCTAGTTCCCCTTGCTTTCATCACCATGGGGCCTTGACAATCGTTTTAATCTTTGCTAATTGATAGGCTAAAAATGAATCTCCCTGATGTCTCTTCATGCCTTTTTCTGCGGCCATTATTGACGTCGTTATCGTCAGCTATTCATTGGCTGGATCTTGCTAGTCCTAAGAGTTCTGTTTGCACCTCTTTTTTCACTTCTGTGCTGGAGGACTTTGTGTGGATGAGAGCTCGGCTCCAGCTGGAAGTGGAGGAGCAGCTCAAGAAGAAGTGTTTCACTCTGCTCTGCTACCATGATCCCAATTCAGGTGAGTGCTGGCTCTGCTCTGCCCACAGCTGGCCTTCATGGGGTTCCCGCCTGCTGTTTTGAAAATAGTTGGTGTAATTTGAACTTTTGATTTGGGATAGAAGCTGGGAAGCATTGGAGATGCTTATTCGTTTGTTTCTTTATGGGTGGAATAAAAGTAAGGAATTTTGGAAGGATTCCTTTTTCTGACAAGGTGCTAAGCAGGAGTGTCCTCCTGCTGCTGGGAAGGATGAGTTCTCTCTTCCTAGAATGGCACAGAGAGGGAAGTTTAGGCTCATGAGTGTCCCCTCCTTATCTTTACTTCTGTGACTTAAGAATTAAGAGCTAAATCTGGAATTAAAGGTGAGGGTAAAGAGAATTTAATTTTGAGAAACTAAAACCAAACCAATTGCCATCGAGTCAATTCTAACTCATAACAACCTTAAAGGACAGTGTAGAACCACCCCATAGGGTTTTCAAGGCTGTGATCTTTACGGGAGCAGACTGCCATGTCTTTCTACCACGGAGCAGCTGGTTAATTCAAACCACCAACCTTTTGATTAGCAGCTGAGTGCATAACCACTGCACTACCAGGGCTCCTAGATGTAGGATAAAACCAAAAACCAAACCAGTTGCTGTTCAGTTGATTCTGACTCATAGCAACTCCACAGGGCAGAGCAGAACTGCCCCACAGGGTTTCCAAGTTGTAGCTGGTGAGTTCGAACTGCTGACCTATTAGTTGGCAGCCGAGCTCTTAACCACTGTGGCACCAGGGCTCCAGATGATGTAGGATAGGGGCCCTGAAAAATGGCCTCAGAAGGGCAGTAGCGATTAGGGTTTTCCTGCCCAGTCCTCTTGTCTCTTTGCTCAGATTCAGACAGCGAAACCCTAAAGGCAGCAAAGATGTGGAAACTGGCAGAGGTCCTGGTGAGTGAGAAGCAGCAGTGTCAGGACACCAAGAGCCAGCAGAAGGAGCGGATGGTGCTGCTGGAGAAGCAGAGTGCTACCTACTCCCAGGTTTATCAGGGCAGAGGGACAGCTTCCCCTGCTTTACCCTGACCACAGGGGTACCTTTGAGAAAGCAAAGAATTTCTGATCTGCCCTCTTTTCTTCTCATATTCTTATTTTAGGGGGTTGTTTATCCTGTCAATTTGCAGGGACTCTGAATATTAACCAGTTGCTGTCAAGTCAGTTCTGATTCACGGTGACCCCATGTGTGTCAGAGTGGAACTGTGCTCCATAGGATTTTCCGTGGCTGATTTTTTAAAAGTAGCTCGCCATGCCTTTCTTCTTGGGGTCGTCTGGGTGGACTCAAACCACCAACCTTTTGGTTAACAGCCAAATGCATTAACCATTTGTACCACCCAGGGACCTCCCTGCCCTCTTTTCTTCTGTATTCTGTTTACACCCTCTTCTTCCTGCCCCTTGGGGGCTCAGGTGCTTCTCCGGTGCCTTGCCTTGCTGCAGAGGCTTCTTCAGGAGCATCGACTAAAGACTCAATCTGAGCTGGACTCCATCAATGCCCAGTACCTGGAGATCAAGTGCAGTGCCATGGTGCTTAAGCTGAGGTGAGCTCTGACCCCGTGGATCTAAGGGATTCTGTGGCACACACACCATGCCCAAATCCTCGCCTTCATCCCTCTTTCCTATTTACCATGCTGGCTGCCTTGTGGGGATTCAGTAAACGTCAAACAACAGTATTAGTCTTTGGGTTGCGCCGAGGCTTTCAATATTCTTGAGTCTTCTTTTTTAAAGCCTTCTGTAATAGGTGCTTTACTGTGAGAGAAATTGATCAGGGATTCAGAGTGACTTTGTTTAGCCCGTCACTGCTTAGCCCGTTCCTCGACCCAGGACAGGTACTGTGTCCTATTCCTAAGTCCACTGCTGTCAGGCATCTTCAGTTTGACGTTTCTTTCTTTGTCTGTCAGGATGGAGGAGCTAAAAGTTTTGTCTGACACTTACACTGCTGAGAAGGTGGAAGTTCATCGTCTTATTAGGTAAGAACTCCCAAGGGCCTGGTACAGCTCTTCAGGGCTGCTTCCCACGCTCTTCCAGACTTGTTCATTTCCACATGTTCTCACTCCTGTCTACTTTCTGAGGAGCCACATCCTAATATTGTCCTTCTGTGCCTGGGCTCTCAGGGATCGTTTGGAGGGGGCCATTCGCCTACAAGAGCAGGACATGGAGAAGTCTCGGCAGGTACTGAACACCTATGAGGTCCTCGGGGAGGAGTTTGACAGGCTGGTGAAAGAGTATACCCAACTCAAACAGACAACTGAGAACAAACGCTGGGTCCTCCAGGAGTTCAACAAGGCCTACCACTGAGCACTGGGGGGGCCAGGAAGCCTGCCTTCCACATAGCTGCTGCTTCCTTCCCTCCCTGCTAAAAGGACCACCTCTCCCTGGGGCCACCATCACTACGAGGGAGTGCGGGCACATTTGCTTAAAACACTGCAGTCGTTTAGGCACCCTCTTGGTTTCTCTTTCTTGTTTATGACTGGACCTCTTTTAGAAAATGTAGCAGATTTATATAATTTTATGCACAGCCATTTGTGAGCATCACTCCTGTATTTTATTTGATTATCTCCTGAATAAACTGATATTGGTATGTTTTAGGATTTTAGTCATTTTCCTTTGGGCAGAGATGGAAAAAGAAGATCAAAGGCTATGTGGATAAGGAGGGGGAACAGTAGATCTAAACAGAGACAAATATACAATGCTTACACAAAGAGTGGGAGGTAGAAGTGCTAGCCTGCCCACCTGGAGTCTTAGAGGCTTCATTCTGGGAGAGCAGAAGGGGGATGAATCTGGACTTGGTGTTGAAGAACCATCATCTCCAGAGCAGTGCTAGGTGCTGAGGCCGATAGGGAACTATTCTGTCACTGTGGCTATGAGTGAGGCGGTAACAGTAAAGGAGGCACATACTCAGCTCTGTTACAGGAGAGGACACAAGCTGCTTGTCCTCCGGGTTCCCTCTGGGGTTGTTTTGAGGGGCACATGTTTCTCCAATCTGCAGAATCAAAGCAGAGGGTAGGAGGAAAGCAGCCTGAGGAACTAAGTTCCAGGGCCTCCTTAGTTTAGAACAAGCAGGGCCCTGGCTGGTGTCAAAGTTGGCAACTGAAAACAAGGAGAAGCCTCTACCCTAATATAAAAGAAAGAACCTACTCAGCTTCTCGAACCATGTTTCAGGGAGACTGTCTCAGGGCATTCTTCTGCTAAGATCAAATCATGATGGTCTTGGATTGATTTGTAGAAAAAAATTAAGATCTTTGACTCAACTTTAAAATTTTCCCCTGTAAATTGTGCTTACTTAGCCATTTATAAGCAAATATTAGCCCACACAAAATTAAAAAATAGCACATATTAATGGAAAAACTCAGAAACAGCTGATATTGCTTAGTTCTTTTTTTTTTTTTTCCCCCTGAACTTTCTTTGGGGAAAGTTTTCAAATTTACAGAAAAGTTGAAAGAATAGTACATAAATAGCAGTGTACTCTTAACCTAGATTAAACAACATTTTACCTCGCTCTTTCTCCTCCTTCCTGTCCTTCTTTTTCTCTATTATGTAATATGGAGCTCTGGTGGCACAGTGGTTAAATGCTCGGCTGCTACCCAAAAGGTCAGCAGTTTGAGTCCACCAGCTGCTCCTTGGAAACCCTACGGAGCAGTCCTACTCTGTCCTGCAGGGTTGCTATGAGTTGGAATTGACTCGACGGCAAGGGGGTATATATATATATATATATATGTGTGTGTGTGTGTGTGTGTGTGTGTGTGTGTATTTAGAGAGATTTATTTCAAGGAAGTGGCTCATGCAGTTGTGGAGGCTAGTCAGTCCCAAATCCATGGATCAGGTGTCAGGCTGAAGGTGTCTCCTGACTCAAGCGGTTGCAGGGGCTGGCAAACCCAAAACTGGCCGGTTTGGAGGTAGGCCGTTAGCTCGTGTCCCAAGAACTGGAGGTCAGATGATGGTGAGTCAGATGCAGGATCAAGAGAGGGAGAGCTTTGCCAGAACAACCATGTATGTTGGATGTAGGCCACACCCTCAAGAAAACTCCCCTTATATCAGATCACAAATTTGAGAATAATTATGTAACACTGAGAATCATGGCCTAGCCAAGGTGACACATAACATTAGCCATCACAGTCCACCCCTTGTCAAATTGGCACCTGTATGCATCTCCTTAAACCATACATAATCTCTAAATTAAGACAATAAAGTCATACTTGAACCTAACATGATACAACTAACACGCATGTAACCGAAAATGCACTTGTCCCGTTTACATCTTACGTAAGTAATGGGAAAAGGGAGGGAAGAAAACAAAAGTATTTTATGTATGGGTACACACACATATACACGTATAATAAGAAAATACTCATAACAATTACAGACCCTGTTTTTGCAACTGGTCATGTAGTCATAACTGGTATTTAGAACTACCTTCTTCTACCACCAATTCTGTATTCTGTTGGCCCTCAGCAAGCACATCATCTGATTGTGGTTCTTTGCCTGGTGGGGTGACCCAAGCCTTCATTCTTGAAGGATCTAGGCCATTAGTAGTCATGCTGGAATTGGGTTGCAGTCATTTTCCATTGACTTTACTCACAGGGCATGGTAGTACTAAGAGGTGCCCTAAGGGATCTCCCGTACTCCAGATACGCTCTTCTTTACCTCCATTATGTAATATCAATCCGATTTTCCTTTGGTAATCAGAATCAATCACACCAGCCAATATAGTAACTCCCTTCTTTGCCTGTTGATCCAGAAGCATGAGGAGCCCAAAGTGGCCAGATGGCATTCTTAACTTCCAGTTCAATAGAATCAGTGTTGTGTCTCCAGGTGGGAGCATTCCTCCCTTTGGAACTAAGACTTCTAGACCGCAGAACCTAGGGTCACAGGAACAGGAAGCAAAAGTTATTCATTGGTCCCTAGGGGTCATGAAGAGTGGTGCCACTCCCCTTCCCACCTCTTGATTCCTGGACCTGTGAATACTGGCTATGGGACAGCACCGTATATCAGATGCTGGTTTAGAGCATATACAGCCCACTGGAGAACATTACCCCAACCCTCCAAAGTATTGCCACCTAGGTGGTGCCGTAATTATGTCACTAGAAGGCCAATCCATCCTTCTAACAGGCCAGCTCCTTCGGGATTATGGGGAACATGGTAAGACCAGTGAATTCCATGAGCATGGGCTCATTGCTGCACTTCATTTGCTGTGAAGTGAGCCCCTTGATCTGACTGATGTGGTGTGGGATATCATGATGGTGGATAAGGGATTCTGTGAGTGCACAGATGATAGTTTTGACAGAAGCACTGCGTGCAGGCAAGGCAAATCCGTATCCAGAGTAAGTACATCCCAGTAAGAACAAAATGCTGCCCTCTCCATGATGGAAGTAGTCCAATGTAATCAACCTGCCAACAAGTTGCTGGCTGACTGCCCCAAGGAATGGTGCCATACCGGAGACACAGTGTTGGTTTCTGCTGCTGGCAGATTGGGCACTCAGTAGTGGCTGTAATCAAGTCAGCCTTGGTGAGTGGAAGTCCTTGTTGGTGGACCCATGCATAATTTCTGTCCCTGCCACGGCGGCCACTTTGTTCATGAGCCCATTGGGCAATGACAGGAGTGACTAGGGAAAGAGAATGACTGGTTTCCACAGAACATGTCATCCTATCCACTTGATCGTTAAAATCCTCCTCTGCTGAAGTCACCCTTTGGTGAGCATTCACATGAGACACAAGTATCTTCAGTTCTCTGGCCCATTTAGAGAGATCTATCCACATATGTCTTCCCCATATCTCCTTGTCACCAGTTTTCCAGTCATGTTCCTTCCAAGTCCTTGACAATCCAGCCAAACCATAGGCTACAGTCCATGAACCAGTATACAGTTGCACATCTGGCCATTTCTCATTCCAAGCAAAGAGAACAACCAAGTGCACTGCTCGAAGTTCTACCCATTGGGAGGATTTCCCTTTACCACTGTTCTTCAGGGAGGTCCCAGAAAGGGTCTGTGGTGCTGCTGCTGTCCTCTTTGAAGTGGTGCCCGCATATCACACAGAACATCTATAAACCGGGCATGAGTTTTCTCTTCCTCAGTCAACTGATCATAAAGAACTCCCCATGAGGTCGTAGGTGCAGACTGGGAGAGGGCAGGTAATGTGACAGGAGTGGAGACCATGGGCATTTGAGCCACTTCTTAATGCAACAAACTTCTTTCCTTCAGATGCTGTTCAAGCCCGATCTTATATATACCACTTCCATTTAATGATGGAGTGCTGCTGTGCATATCCGACTTTATGACTGTCTGGGTCAGACGACATTCAGTTCATGATGGGCAGCTCAGGCTGCATGGTGACTTGGTGGCCCATGGTTAAGTGTTCAGTCTCTACTGAGGCCTAGTAACAAGCCAAAAGCTGTTTCTTAAAAGGAGAGTAGTTATCTGCAGAAAACAGCAGGGCTTTATTCCAAAATCCTAAGGGTCTGCACTGTGATTCACCAATAGGGCACTGCCAAAGACTTCAAACAGCATCTCTCTCTGCCATAGACACATCAAACACCATTGGATCAGCTGGATCATATGGTCAAACTGGCAGAGTGGCTTGCATGGCAGCCTGAACCCGTTGCAGAGCCTTCTCTTGTTCTGGGCCCCACTCAAAACTAGAAGCTTTTCAAGTCACATGATAAATAGGACAGAGTAGCACACCCAAGTGAGGGATATGTTGCCTCCAAAATCCAAAGAGGTCCACCAGGCATTGTGCCTCTTTTTCAGTTGTGTGAGGAGCAATATGCAATGACTTAGCCTCACTTTAGAATGAATATCTCTATGTGCCCCTATACCACTCGACCCCTAGAAATTTCACTGAGGTGGAAGGTGCCTGGATTTTTGTCAGGTTAATTTTCTGCCCTCTAGCATGCAAATGTCTTACCAATAAGTCTAGATTCATAAGTACTTCTTCCTTACTAAGTCCAAATCAGCATAATGTCATCAATATAATGGACCGGTGTGACGTCCTGTGGAAGGGAAAGGCGATCAAGATCCCTGTGGACTAAATTATGATGTAGGGCTGGAGAGTTGATATATCTCTGAGGTAGGACAGTAAAGTTGTATTGCTTGCTTTGCCAGCTGAAGGCAAGCTTCTTCTGGTGGTCCTTCAAAACAGGTATGGAGAAAAAGCCATCAGCCAGATCAACAGCTGCATACCAGGTACCAGGAGATGTATTAATTTGCCCAAGCAATGAAACCACATCTGGAGCAGCAGCTGCAATTGGAGTCACTACCTGATATAAGGTTTTGATAACCCAGCGTCATTCTTCAAGATCCATCTGTTTTTTGCACAGGCCAAATAGGCAAGTTGAATGGGGATGTGGTAGGAATCACCATCCCTGCGTTCTTCAAATCTTTGATGGTGGCAGTGACCTCTGTAATCCCTCCAGAAATGTGGTATTGCTTTCGGTTTACTATTTTCCTAGGTAGGGGCAGTTCTAATGGCTTCCACTTAGCTGTTCCTACTGTAGTAGCCCTTACGGCACATGTCAGGGACCCAATGTGGGGGTTCTGCCAGTCGCTAAGTTTGTTCATTTCAATTATGACAGGGAACACAACAAAGAATCCCTGATGGAGCAGGAGAAAAGTGGGGTGTGGACCTCAAATTCTAGTAAAAATACCAGATTTAATGGTCTGACTGAGACTGGAGGGACGGCAGAGGACATGGTCCCTGGACTCTCTGTTAGTCCAGAACTAAAACCATTCCTGAAGCCAACTCTTCAGACAAAGATTAGACTGGACTATTTTCTTTTTTTATGAGATATAAAATGATACTGGTGAGGAGTGTGTTTCTTAGCTCAAGTAGACACATAAGACTATGTGGCAGCTCCTGACCAAGGTGAGATGAGAAGGCAGAGGGGGACAGGAGCTCGTTGAATGGACACGGGAAATACAGGGTGGAGATGAGGAGTGTGCTATCACATTGTAGGGAGAGCAACTAGGGTCACATAACAATGTGCGTGTAAGTTTCTGTATGAGAAACTGACTTGAATTGTAAACTTTCACTTAAAGCACAATTAAAAAAAATTTTTTTATTGACTAAAACACTGTGCTTTCTAAAAAAATTCAAACAAAACGGAAGTATATATAGTAAAAAGTAAAAGACCGCACTATGCCTGCTCCCCACTCTCCAACATGCACCATTATCCCAATCCATCTCCCCAGAGTAACCAGAATGATTTGGTGTGTATAATGCTAGACCTTTTCCTATAAACATGCAAATATATGCACAAAAATATTAGCTAATATTAGTATTAGAGTATGTTGTTGTTGTCAGGTGCCATTGAGTCCGTTCCAACTCATACTGACCCTATGAATAACAGAATGAAACATTGCCCAGTCCTGTGCCATCCTCACAATCATTGCTATGCTTGAGCCCATTGTCGCAGCCACTGTCAATCCATCTCATCTGCTGATGGTTGTCGTCGATTGAATTGTGTGCCCCCAAAATATTCATCAACTTGGCTATGCCATGATTCCTTCTATTGTATGATTGTCCACCATTTTGTCATCTGATATGATTTTCCTATGAGTTGTAAATCCTATCTTTATGATGTTAATGAAATGGGATTAGTGGCAGTTATGTCAGTAAGGCAGCACTCAACCTACCAGATTGAATTTTGTTTTAAGCCAATCTCTTTTGAGATATGAAAGAGACACAAGCAGAGTGACAGGGGGACCTCATATCATGAAGAAACGCCAGGAGAATAGCTCCTTCTTTGGACCCAGGGTCCCTGCACTGAGAAGCTCCTCAACTGGGGAAGATTGATGACAAGGGCCTTCCCCCAGAGCCAGCAGAGAGAAAAAAGTCTTCCCCTGGAGCTGGCACCCTGAATTTGGACTTCTAGCCTCCTAGAGTGTGAGATAATAAGTTTCTCTTTATCAAAGTCATTCACTTATGGTGTTTCTGTTACGGCAGCTCTAGATAACTAGGACAATGGTCTTCCTCTTTTTCACTGACCCTCTACTTTACCAAGCATGATGTCCATCTCCAGGAACTCATCCCTCCTGATAACATGTCCAAAGTACATGAGACAAAGTCTCACCATCCTCATTTCTAAGAAGCATTCTGGCTGTACTTCCTCTAAGACAGATTCGTTCATTCTTCTGGCAGTCCATGGTATATTCAATATTCTTCACCAACATCATTAATTCAAAATCATCAATTCCTCAGTCTTCCTTATACATTGTCTAGCTTTAGCATGCATATACAAGGCAATTGAAAATACCATGGCATGGATCAGGCACACCTTGGTCCTCAAAGTGACATCTTTGCTTTTTAACACTTTAAAGATGTCTTTTGCAGATTTGCGCAATGCAATATGTCATTTGATTTCTTTTTTTTTTTTAATTGTACTTTAGAGGAGGGTTTACAGAGCAAATTAGCTTCTCATTAAACAATTAATACACATATTGTTTTGTAACATTTGTTGCCAACCCCATAACGTTAACACTCTCCCTTTCTTGACCTTGGGTTCCCAGTTACCAGCTTTCCTGTCCCCTCCTGCCTTCTTGTCTTGCCCCTGAGCTGGTGTGCCTAGTCTAGTTTTGTTTTATGGACCTGTCTAATCTTTGGCTGGAGGGTAAACTTGAGCAGTAACTTCAGTACTCAGTTAAAAGGGTGTCCAGGGGCCATACTCTCAGGGTTTCTCCAGTCTCTGGCAGACCAGTAAGTCTGGTCTTTTTCGGTGAGTTAGAATTTTGTTCTACATTTTTCTCCAGGTCTGTCTGGGACCCTCTATTGTGATCCCTGCCAGGGCAGTCGGTGGTGGTAGCTGGGCACCATCTAGTTGTGCTGGACTCAGTCTGGTAGAGGCTGTGGTAGTTATCGTCCATTAGTCGTTTGGACTAATCTTTCCCTTGTGTCTTTGTTTTGTTGTTTGATTTCTTGACTGCTGCTTCCATGGGTGTTGATTTTGAATCCAAGTAAAATGAAATCTTTGACAAGGTCAACCTTTTCTCTGTTTTATAATGTTACTTGTTGGTCTAGTTGTAAAAATTTTTGTTTTCTTTATGTTGAGATGTAATCCATACTGAAGGCTGTAGCCTTTGATCTTCATCAGTGAGTGCTTCAAGTCCTCTTCACTTTCAGCAAGCAAGGTTGTGTCATCTGCATGTCACAGGTTGTTAATGAGTCTTCCTCCAATCCTGATGCCACATTATTCTTCATATAGTCCAAGATTACTAACCCTCAGCTCTCACTGTCAAGCAGCCTTCAAAGCCCCCTTCCCATCTATTGCACAATAGAGGTGAGGGGCACCTCCAGCAAACACTCCATTTCCAGTCAGTGTGAAGAATGAAAAGGACCAAGACAAACCACCCTGAGCACTGAACACTCCTTTTGCCCCACCACCCCCACCACCATGGAACAAATATTTTAGATTTCTTTACAAAACTATATTCTTAAGTTCAATAATTAATCTAGTTTTCCATGAAATAACAAGAATCAACATACTTGATTTACTCTAATACCAGCAAAAAACAAAGACACTTGAGCAAGATATATGCGCAATGATATTCAACAAAAGCATTTTTGTAATAGGGGAAATTGGAAACAATCTAAATGTCTACCACAAACAGAATGGTTAAATTATAACTACGATACTTCACTCTAATACTTCATGAAGTATCAGAGTATAGTTATAATTTAACCATTCTTTCCATACTTTTTAACTGTACATTGATGAAGCATTATAGTTATAATTTAACCATTCTGTTTGCGATAGATATTTAGATTGTTTCCAATTTCCCCTATTACAAAAATGCTTCGTTGAATATCATTGCGCATATATCTTGCTCAAGTGTCTTTGTTTTTTGCTGGTATTAGAGTAAATCAAGTATGTTGATTCTTGTTATTTCATGGAAAAATAGATTAATTATTGAATTTACGAACACAGTTTGGTAAAGAAATCTTCTAAAATATTTGTTCTATGGTGGTGGTGATGGTGGGGCAAAAGGAGTGTTCAGTGCTCAGGGTGGTTTGTCTTGGTCCTTTTCATTCTTCACACTGACTGGAAATGGAGTGTTTGCTGGAGGTGCCCCTCACCTCTATTGTGGAATAGATGGGAAGGGGACTTCAAAGGCTGCTTGACAGTGAGAGCTGAGGGTTAGCAATCTTGGACCTCAGCTACCCTCTGTCTCTCCCTCACACCTTTCAGAAGAGAGCTGTATCTACATTTACAGCCTCTCCTTCATTCTTTCAGTCATATTCCTTTCCTTGCCTCTTACCACAGCTAAGTCTTGTTGATTTTTCCTCCTTAAAGAAAGGTAAAGTAAATTGCTTCCAGAATTTGGGTTAGAAAACTGAGGCTCTTGGACAAATAAAATCTGTTCCCTTGAGGCTTTCTCTGAAGGGTGATTATCAAGGTGTCCTGGGGAGTGATGCTGCATTCTTCCTCAGTCACCACAAATAGGGCACCCAGTGCCCCCTAGAGACCAGCCTGGGGAATCGCCAAGGGAGAGGGGAATCATTGAGGCCCAGCCTCTGTGTGCTGCCCCTCACCCTGTGAAAATCTCTCCCCATTACCCATCTTGAAGGGCCTGGGCTAGGTTTTGTTAAAGAAACTGACTCTTTATACACTGAGACAATGACAATATAGGAGTCAATTCATAATGGATGAAATTAGCAATCTGTAGAAATAACTTACCCTAAAATATGATTTGTATTTGAGTTGCTAAGGCCTGGTCTTAGGAAAATACAACTGAAGTTTACAGAGACCTAACTGTACCAAACCTGGCTGAAAAAGAATGTGTCACCATATGCAAATGCTGAGCCTAGAGTTTAGAAAAGGGCTATCCAAAGAACAAAGTATTCCAGTTTTTGTCCAACCCTGACCTGTTTGAAAGAGACACTGAATTGGGGATATGAGTTAGGCCACTGGAAAGAAGGAAACCCTGTGACTTAGTGGTTAAGTGCTACGGCTGCTAACCAAAAGGTTGGCAGTTTACATCCACCAGGTGTTCCTTGGAAACTCTCTGTGGCAGTTCTACTCTGTCCTGTAGGGTCGCTATGAGTCAGAATCCACTCAATGGCAGTGGCTTTCACCTTTATACTGGAGAGAACTACTACACTGGAGGCAGGAACGAGGCCTGTGTGCAACCTTCCATAAAGCTGGCCATAAAGAACTATGGAACTTTATTTGGTAATAGACACGATTCCTAAGCAGATTGCATGTAATAAGTTATTTAATCCTCACAGAAACTTCTGAGGCAAGTACTATTACAATCTCCAGGTTACAAATGGGGATACTAAGGTGTAGAGCAGTCAGGTAACTTGTGCAACGTCACAAAGCTGGTAAATTGAAGATCCCTGGCATAAACTGAGGCAATTTGGCTCCAGGTGGTGCTGCTGATACCCTCCAAATAGCATTCTGTTTGTTGGTTTGGCCTTCAGGTATCTCCACCTCTGGGAAGGGGATGCCCTATACATCAGATGGTTATTACTGCCACTGGAAAGTACTATCCTCCCAAGTACATTGGCAATGAAGTATAAACACTAGTCTCTGCTAATTGTTCCAGACAGTTGGAACCATATGGAGTCTGCCAGCAAAATGGAGGCTCTGGGCCCACAAGTTGTGGCCAGACCCTGAACCAATGCCCTGCCACCTTGTGAGACCAGCTCGCCTGGTCAATGGACATCTCTCTGCTGCCCTTGCCCACCTTGCTTCAGGCCATCATGCTGGACCCCTGCAAATCGTCCTCACTGCCCCTCTGCCCATCTTGTAGACCACTGCCGGATGAATTTTCATGATGATTTTGACTTGCCTTTCCTAAGTGTTTTGTTAATTTTCACTTTATTTTGTCACTTCTCTGTTCAAAACACTTCAGGTCTCTCCACTGCATACCATACACAGTCATAGGACTTAGCCATAAATTCACACCCTCGAGGTGCAGCTCAGCTTTCCAACCTTTCCGCAACTGCTTACACTCTCTACTTGCCTGAAGCTGCCCTGATGGGCTTACCCACCCTTTCATGCTTTCCTATGCTTGTTATGATCCTATCCACCTGGCAATAACTCTTCTGCTCCTAAAATCCTATCATTTTTGAGGTCCACCTCAAATTCTGCTTCCGCCATTATCATGTCAGTTAAAAAACTCTATCTTTCAAATCCCCACAGCACTTTGTTTGAATTCTTTACAGTGCTTGTCATGCACTGCCTTAACTTGTCATCACAGTATTGGGAAATATCTTTGTTCCAGTCTACAATATCGGAAGCTCTTGGAGGGCAGATGGTTGTAAAGTAGGGGGTTCTTAAACTTTTTGGTCTCAGGAATTCTATACTCTTAATGATTTTTGAGGACTCCCAGGAATTTTTGATGATGTCAGTTTTAGCAATAGATATTTCCCATATTAAAAATTAAAACAGAAAAATTTAAAGAGTTTGTGTGTTAATTCATTGAAAAAAATACTAAGCCCTGAGGTGGTAAAAAGTTCTGGAAATAGTAGTGATAGTTGTTCAACATTGTGAATGTACTTACTTCCACTGAATTGTACACTTTCAAGTGGTGAATTTTATGTTGTGTATTTTACCACGATAAAAAAAGAATAATCCCATGCATGTTAAGTTATTTAATCCTCACAGAAACTTCTGAGGCAAGTAACTATTACGATCTCCAGGTTACAAATGGGGATACTAAGGTGTAGAGCAGTCAGGTAACTTGTGCAATGTCACAAAGCTGGTAAATTAACACAAATAACACATTTTTATGAAAAATAACTATTTTCTAAAAGAAGAAAACATTTAGTGAGATGAGTGGCATTGTTTTATATTTTTGCAAATCTCTTTAATGTCTGGTTTAAGAGAAGACAGCTGGTTTTTCATATCTGCTTCTGCATTCTGTCTGTGGTGACATGTTTTTGTTACAGTAAATGAAGAAAATCTGACCCCACACAAACATGTAGAAGGTCCTCACTCACCTCCAAGGTCCTTTGTACACATTTCGAGAAATGCTGTTGTAAAAGAAAAGCAATGACTTGGTGTGTGAAATGAGTTCCTTTATGTGGCCTTTTTCCTTGGTTCTTTGGAAAAACAGCTTGGGAGCTTTTTTTCCCCCAGGCCCTGAAGAGTTACCTCTGCCCTAGTTCTTTGGAGAAGCAACTGGGTGAGGAAGGGGGCTGGGGCTTGCAGGTTGTTTTCTACCCCAGAGGGTTTGTTCCTTTTGCCTATGGGATTTCCTGGGTTGATTGACATTTTGTGAATAAGCTGTAAACAACTTGATGGTTTGATACTTGTGCCTGGTAATTAACAAGACAGTGAGTTAATTGACATCTCTTGGGTAATTAAGGATTGGTTGAACTCTGGTCTGGTGAGGGAGGCCCAACCTTGTAACTGACAAGGATCACGATATATGAATGGGTGAACACAGAGAGAGATGCTGGCTAAGAGCTGGGCTGGCAGAGAAGCAGAGCCACAAGTGGTCCTGAAGCTGCTACACTGGCTAGGAGGTGGGCCAGGTAGCAGCAGAGAGGCTGACAGCAGAGAGGTCAACAGTAGAGAGGCCTAATAGAAAGCTGCTGCTAGGAAAGCAGCAGCTGAAAGAGCTGAGCAAGCTGCTACGCTTGCTATGAGAGAGCCCAGTTAATGACAGAGAGGCTGATGGCGGCGAGCCTGATGGTGGGAAGTCTGATGGCAGAGAGGCCTGCACAGCAGAGAAGGCAGTGACCTGGCAGAGAAGCTGCACCCACTGATCACTGGAAGCCTGTGTGCTCCCTGATCCTGATCCTGAGTCGTTCCTGTTACTTCCAAGTTGATCCTGATCCCAAGTTGTAGCCTAATAAACCACATAATTATGAGTATGGTTGTTGTGTGTGGCTGTTGCAGTGAATAATTGAACCCAGCAGAGAAAGAGAGACTGCTGTGGCGGGAACGGCTCGTGTCAGAAATGGTGAGGAAGTTGGAGAGTGGAGTGTATGTGTGACCTCCACCTCATGGGAACCAGCTTTGTGCTGATCTTGATTCTTATCCCTCATGAATACAGGCAATTCCTTACACTACAACACACCTGGAAATCAGAAGAACTGAATTCTCATTCTGTTTCTTCCATTTAATTTAAGCAAAACTTTGGTTAAGATACTTAACCTCTGTTTTCTCACCTACAAAAGAGGTATATTAATAATTCCTACCTCACAAGATTATGTCCTGATAATTAAATGAGATAATATATTTTAAGTGCCTGGAATGTGGTTGAGTCAATGTCCATTCCATGTCTCGGTAAAATTTTGTGATTTTCTTTATATAGGAAAGAGAATATATTCTTTTATATATTCCTTACATTTATATATTCTTTTATATATTCCTTATATTTTTCAGTAAAATTACAGCTAAGTACTTTATGGTGGTGGTATTGTTACCACTGCGAACAGGGAAAATACTAATCACAGTAGCTAATGTACATTGAAGGCTTACTGTGTGTAGGGTAGATTCTGAATGCTTTACTATATTAACTATTTAATCCTCATGACAGTTTTATGATGTAAGAATTATTATTTACGTTCCCATTTTACGAATGAGGAAACTGAGGTCAGAGAGGTTAGGCTCACACTGTTAGTAAATGGATGAGCAGGACTTTGACCTCTTGCCATCTGGCTCCAGGGGCCATGCTTGTAACAATCTTGTTATGGGGGATATCTTTGTTAATTATGTCTTCTAAATGGTTATTCCTAGTAGATAAGAAGAGTACAGATTTATTTTATATTTGTCTTGTATCTAGTGACTTCTCTGAATTTGTTATGAATTTTCATCATTTAAAAATTGATTCTCATGGATTTTCTAGGTATACAATCATATCATCTGCAAACAATGATAAATTTGCCTCTTCCTTTCCAAAAGTTATGACTCCTTTTTTCAAGTCTTACTATATTGGATTTTTCAGAACAATATTAAATAACTCAGTGATGAAACCAGATATTCTTGTTTTATTTCATCTTTATATAAGTTGTTGACTTTATATATCATATATATACACATATTTATATACGAAGAATATTAAGACTATTAAAAACATTTATAGAAAATGAAAATTGACTTACCATGTTCTCTTTGGTAATTATTGAAAAAAATCAAATGTTTTTCTTGGTTTCTTATTGACCTATTATATAAATAAATTCTCTAATACCTAAACTTATGTTAATCCCTGGGATAAACTCTAACTGGTTGTGGTATATAATTATTATGTTCATACATTGTTGAATTTTATTTGTTAATCTTAAATATTTTTGGAATTTTATATTTATATTCATAAGTGAGATTGGTCTGTAGTTTTTTGTTTGCTTTATATTTTGGTGCTACTTCTGACAGGTCTTTGTATTAGGTTTATTCTGGCTTCATAAATAAATTGGGTAGTTTTCTATCTTTTTTTATTTTGCAGAACAGTTTCTACTTTCATTTTGACAGATAAATACTGTATAATAGAGATGACAAGGAAGAGAATGCAAATTGGCATAGATTATTTTGCCTCAGTAACTCTGCCACTTTTGTAGCTAGAGGACAGCCTTCGTTGTGAAGAAGCAATTTGGAGCAAGTAAGAGGGTCAAACGGGCCATCATTTCCGTTTTGAATAGTGCGGCTGGCTGGGCCAGCACAGAGGTGAGTAAGGATGGATCTGGGGAGGGAGGAAAGAGCTAAGAGAGGAGGGGAGCACAAAAGAAGATGAAAGGAGGGTTTACAATGGGTGGGAGGTGTTTAAACAAGGACAAAAACCAGGATCAAGTAGGACTGGGCCTGACAGTGGGACTGCTGGAGGGCCTGGTTGGCTCAAGTCAATTCTGACACATGGCGACTCCATGACCCCATGTGTGCAGAGTAGAACTGCTCCATAGGCTTTTCAAGGCTGTGACCTTTCAGAAGCAGATGGGCAGGACTGCCTTCTGAGGCACCGCTGGATAGGTTCCAACTGCCAATCTTTCTGTTAGCAGTCGAACATTTAACTGCGCTACCAAAGGCCTGGTGGGGAGGATTATCCGGGAATGAGTACTCCTTCCCTTCCAGAAGAGTCTCCACTTTTCAGCTGGTAGCCTGTTGGTCACTTACTCCTATTTGAGAAAGTAACAGTATTTCTCACCCAGGGTATTTTCCTTTCTGTTCTACCATCTCCCTACTTCCATCCCAGCAAAAGCCTACATCCCATAGTTTTATACACACGCTTCTGAATGCAAGAGTTCAGCACGGAGAGCGAAGCAGAGAGTGATAGATGTCACCAACTTCAACTTTTTGCCTATGGCCAAGTCCTGTAGAAGGTTCTCTATTTCTTTTTCAGTCCTTCCCTTTTTGCTCCTCTAAGTTCCTATAGATAGACCCACAGTTACATGCTGCTTTTTTATGGCACAGACCAGAGCTGTAGGATAGTGGAGAGCAATGTGGTATGGAATTATGGGGAACCGCTCAGCATCATGCTTGCCACACAGCTGAGGCCGTCCTGACTGGAAAAACAAAGACAACACAGACAAATGAAATTTCTAACAACAAACTGAACTTGAAGGTCAGTCAGAAAGTCCAGGCTTTTTTTACATGAATCATTTTGAAAATTATTTTAACTGATGGCCAAACTGACATTACTGCTTCATAGATTTTTCCTCACTCTTTCTTACCCAGAGATGGGTTAGTTAACAATCAAAAGAGCAGCCACCAGCTTGACGTCAGGAGTGGGATGCCAGGAGCACAGATGGTCCACAACTCAGATAATTAGCTTCTGAAGGAAAAACAACATCTAATAAGTCTTCTGTGAATGCAGAGTTTGGCTGGGCACAGCTGGGGCACAGAATAAGCAGGCTTCCACACCTCTTTTTCTATCCCTTAGGATGTCTGCAGAACCCTCACCCACTTCCTGTGGACAACAATCTACTGTAGATGTTCCACCCTAAAGGAGGGGAGCATAACTCCTCACTCCTTAAGTACACTGCATAGTAACTTCCTTCCACAGAAAGGAAGAAAAGGAATAGATCTACAGTGGAGAAACCTGATAAACACTGCTTCAGTCAGGTCATCAAGGTCAATATCAACGGTCATAATCATGTTGGTAGTATGTACCCTTGATACGATGTGATAAAAATGGCACTTCTGTGATCTTCCTCCCCAAAACCCATAACCTCAGTCTAATCGTGGGAAAAACATCAGACAAATTCCAATAGAGAGGCATTCTAGGATACAGCTGACCAGTCCTCCTCAAAACTATCAAAGTCACCAAAAACAAGGAAAATCTGAGAAACTGTCACAGCCAAAAGAAGCCTTAAGAGATATGATGACTAAAAGTAATATATCCTGGATGGGATCCTAGAACAAAGGACATTCTGAATAAAGTATGAACTTTAATTAATAATAATATATCAATATTGGTTCATTAATTATAACAAATGTATCATACTAATAGAAGTTAAAAGTGGTGTGTGGTGTTGGGGTGGGGAAGCAGGGCTATATGAGAATTCTGCACTATCTGTTCAATTTTTCTGCAAATCTAAAACTGTTATAAAAAATTGATTAATAATAATAAAACAAACCTGCACGTATCAAATAAAGACTTAGGATGGGACAACAGTATTTCCAAACCCTCAGACCCGGTGGGGCATTTCCTTAGATCTCTGGCTTTTGGGTTTTCCTCTTTTTAAGGCACTTACATTAAATCCAGGGTTCCTCAGAGGAGAAATTATCTTATATACACCCTTTCCATGTTCTCAGGGCTCTGTCACCCACAGGCCATGGTGATCTCATTCACTGTTATGACTTCAGTCACTACCTGTCTTCTGGTGATTTCCAAATCTTGTCCGGTTCACATCACTGTTCATCCAACTCTCTATTACACAGCGCCCTCTAGACGTTCAATTCAGCACGTCCAAACCTTAATTTCCCCTTAAATTTGCACCGCTCATTTCTTGTCTCACTGAGAGGCCAGAGCCCTGGGCATCACCCCAGACTTCCCATTCTCACAGTCCCCTGCCAGTCGGTCCCTCAGTTCTGTCAATGCTTCCTGCTTAGGGCCTCTTGTGCTGTGTTCTCTCTATCCACCTCCCCTCCCTCCACCCCAGAGGTAGGGCCTTCAATACGGTTGGGCCGCCAGCTTTCAGGTGTTCCCTTTCCTATTCCTTTCTTTGCCTGATTCCTTTCCTTCTTCTCTGTCCCTATAGCAGCTGTTGACATTGGAAAGTACATAGTTTCTTTCGATCCTCGCCAGGCAGCTCCATGGCTCCCCTCTACTGTAATCTCGCATCATGAATTCTTTTTCTCTGATCTTCAGGGGTGTGTTTATTTAGCTTTTGTGTTTGAGACAGAATCACAAGGAATTAGTGGCAGAGTGATCATTGTCTATTTAAAAATGTAACATGCAACGAACAGGGACAGATCCCAATTTAAGAGCTCCAACTATATTAATTCAGTTTTCTCAGTGTACAGGTGGACACAAGAACCACCTTTGAAGGCGTAACGGGGAAAAACTGGCGGTAGAACTTAATCAAATTACGACCTGAAATCAGGGTGTGAAAAGATAACGAGAAAACACAGAAACACGAGCCTTACACCAATTACTGCATTAGGGTGTAATAAGGGAACGCCCGTCCCACCGAGCCAGCCAGGAGTCGAACCTGGAATCTTCTGATCCGTAGTCAGACGCGTTATCCATTGCGCCACTGGCCCTGAGACAAGGTGGCCCTTCTCACTGATGACACTTCAAGCTTATACTGCAGGGTTTCACGGGACGTGTAGTCTCTTGACGAAGTCTGCAAAGGCATAAAGCATTATGGGAACTTAAAGCGCGTCACGTACCAGACCCTGCGGTTGGTAGATCTTTGGGAGCCACGCCACACGTCACAGTGAAGCCCGAGGATTGGCGGGAAGAGCCCCCACCCCTCTGTCTCCTGTACGCGAGCTGTAGAAGACGCTCTGGTTGTTAAGGCGACTCGTCCCGCCTTCTGGGGGCTTTTTATAGGGTTTTTGATTGGTTGCTAGTATTAAGGAACCCCGGCGTGGACAACGCGAGGGGAAAGATGGCGGCGATGGCGGTCGGGGGTGCCGGTGGGAGCCGCGTGTCCAGCGGAAGGGACCTGAATTGTGTCCCCGAAATAGCTGATACGTTGGGGGCTGTGGCCAAACAGGGGTGAGGACCCAGACCGAACGGAACCCGGGGTCCGAACTCGCGAACCGAGAGGGGCAGATTAGTCATCCCTGAGAGGCAGGGGTGAGGGGATCGAAAAGGGTAGGATGTAGGCGGGAGAGCTCTCGACTCCAGGAGCGAGGGAAGAGAAACTTTTGGGGTGTGCGGTCACTGAGCCAAAAGTCGGGGGAATTGTTGAATAAACCCAAAAAGAGGCAGTGAAGTCGAGGTTCTTGTCTAGGAGTGAAAGTATTAGGGAGCAAGAAAGGAAAAAAGAAAGGGGAGGCATGGGCAGTATTGGGGCAGATTTAATCCTGGAAGGCCAGTGACAGCAGAGTAGAAAGTATTCTCCTTGGAATGAATTTTCACCTCTTCTTACTCGTCTGGTCCACGGCTGTTTTTGAGTCTTTCTTTTTTTGCGTGGCATACTGGTATTGAGGCACAGTGCAGCGGAATTGATATGCTCCAACGTGGGCTGAACTCAGCAGCCCAGTGGGGTGACTGATGGCAACTGAAAGGGCTCGGTGCAAACTGAGGTAGTCTAAATCCAGTTGGCTTGGACCTCTCTGGGCATTGCTGTTCTCTTTACATGATGACTCTGGGTCTGTCGTGGTTATAGGTTTGATTTCCTCTGCATGCCTGTCTTCCACCCGCGTTTCAAGAGGGAGTTCACTCAGGAACCTGCTAAGAATCGGCCTGGTCCCCAGACACGATCTGACCTACTGCTATCAGGAAGGGGTAGGGACCATCCCGTATACCCCTTAATTATCAGAGGCAGTAACAACTTCTACTTTATCAGGGTCCTCATTCTCTTCCTTTCCTGATTTGGGAGTGTTGATTAGTTCCTGTGATACAGATAATCTTATTTTCTCCGTGCTTACTTGCTAAAAGTCTTAGTTCCCTATTCTGGATCAAACTATTCTATGTCTGTGATAGAAAAAGTCCTTGTCTCTTACTCTGTATCCTGCTAAGAAAGAAATTTAGCAAGAATAAAGTGCTGAACCTTATTCTGTCTTTGTCTTTCTTGGCTGGGACTTGCAGACTGGAATACACTAATTGTCGGAAAGCTTTCTCCATGGATTCATCCAGACTCAAAAGTGGAGAAGATCCGCAGGAACTCAGAGGCGGTAAGGGTGTTTCACCTCTCCACTGGATCTTTCTAAGGATTAGATCTGAAACTGAGCTGGGTGGGGAGAGCAGTTTTTCCTCTCATAACTTGGTGAATCAGGTGTCTGATACAACAGAGTTAAAGCTATTTGGGTTGCTAGCTCTTCACCTTTTCCTCTTGATCTCTGTGTCTAGGCTATGTTACAGGAGCTGAATTTTGGGGCATATCTGGGTCTTCCAGCTTTCCTGCTGCCCCTCAATCAGGAGGATAACACTAACCTGGCCAGAGTTTTGACCAACCACATCCACACTGGCCACCACTCTTCTATGGTACGGCTGAGGGGCTCCTTTCCTACTGTATAATACGGTAGTCTGCTGCTGTAAGTGTCTTTTTATGCCTAGCCATTCAGTGGAAGGTGCACATGGCAGAATTAAAACGTCAGTATTGCCTATCTCCGAAATAAAAGTGGTATGCAGAGAGATATAAGACGTATGCAGTATATAATACTTTATGTCTAGAAACTTAGAGTTGAGATAAAGGAAAGGCAGACATTTCCATAAGGACAAACACAGGATACATGTCCTTTTGTACATGTTGTTAGGTGCTGTCGAGTTGGTTCTGACTCATGGTGACCCTATGTATAGTGACTTTAAGTACAGTGACCTTATGTACATGTACCTAATCACAGATTGGGAAAAGCATATAAAGGTATTTACTTGAGGTCTGGATCAAGATCTTTTGACGGGGGGGAAACTTTCTGGACACAGTGAGTTCTAAATAAGGTACCTGTCATGTACAGTTCTGGATGCGGGTCCCATTGGTGGCACCAGAGGACCTGCGGGATGATATCATCGAGAATGCACCAACCACACACACAGAGGAGTATAGTGGGGAGGAGAAGACATGGATGTGGTATGTCTCCTTTTGGTGCTTCTGTAAGTTAAAGGGTAGAGTGAGGGGAAGTACAGGTGGAACCTTTAGGGAAGTCTCTCCTTTGAACTTGGTGATGGGTAGGTTCTGTGCATTTGACTGTATGTTGCTGTATTTGCCCTGAACAGGTGGCACAACTTTCGGACTTTGTGTGACTACAGCAAGAGGATTGCAGTGGGTAAGTCCATGAGGTTCCTAGGGTAGGTATCCCTTCTCTGACCCTCTATGAATAGGAATCGGGAGTTTAAAGTGTCATGTGTACTTGGCTGCTGGGCAGTTTTCCTACTTTTTTTTTTTGTAAGTTTTATTGTGCTTTAATGCTTTAAGTGATAGTTTACAAATCAAGTCAGACTTACAGAAAAATTTATAAACGCCTTGCTATATACTCCTAATTTCTCTTCCCCTAATGAGACAGCACTCTCCTTCCCTCCACTCTCTTTTCATGTCCATTTGGCCAGCTTCTGACCCCCTCTACCCTCTCATCTCCCCTTTGGACAGGAGATGCCAGCATAGTCTTATGTGTCTACTTGATCCAAGAAGCTCATTTTTCACCAGTATCATTGTCTATCCCGTAGTCTAATCTAATCCCTGTCTGAAAAGTTGGCTTTGGGTATGGTTCCTGTCTTGGGCTAACAGAAGTTCTGGGGACCATGACCTCCAGGGTCATTCTAGTCTAAGTCAGACCATTAAGTCTGGTCTTTTTATGAGAATTTGTGGTCTGCATCCCACTGCTCTCCTGCTCCCTCAGGAGTTCTCTGTTGTGTACCCTGTCAGGATAGTCATCGGTTGTAGCTAGGCACTTTCTAGTTCTTCTGGACTCAGGCTAATGTAGTCTCTGCTTATGTGGCCCTTTAGTTTTGCTACTTTCCCTGTGCCCCAGTCAGCCTTGCTCTTGAGAAAAGGAGTAAACAGACCGAACACAAAGTAATAAAGAAGGGCTTCTTGCCTGGCAGAAGTCGACAGGTCTTTCTTTTTCCTTGTCTAGCTCTTGAAATTGGGGCTGACCTCCCATCTAATCACGTCATTGATCGTTGGCTTGGAGAGCCCATCAAAGCAGCCATTCTCCCCACAAGCATTTTCCTGACCAATAAGAAGGGATTTCCTGTTCTTTCAAAGATGCATCAGAGGCTTATCTTCCGGCTTCTCAAGGTGGGTGGTAGAGTGGTTCTAAAGATGATCCATCTGATCCTCTTGCCTTATTCATGTAAGTGTGATGCTTTTTTCTTACGGGGCTGACTCTTCCTCTCTGGTTTCTGGAGAGCAGTTTCAGCAAAGTTGGTGTTGAGAATGATAAGGCAGATGGCAGTAGGAGCCTCAGAAATCTTTTAAAAGGAACAAGACTTCCTGAGAATTTTGCAAAAGCTTTTATTTAAAAAGTTACAACAAAAATCCATGGGGCCTTGTAAGCCATGATAATCCTTATGAAGCCTCGTGCAGCCCATTCATTGGTGCTGGGGAGTAGAGAACTGCTTCTCTGGCCTTATTTTATGTAGGGGTCTTTGGCCATAGACCATAAAAGTACCTCCAGAATCTTGGTTAGAGGGCTGATGGTTTGATTTCTCTCACAGCTGGAGGTGCAGTTCATCATCACAGGTACCAACCACCACTCAGAGAAGGAGTTTTGCTCCTACCTTCAGTACCTGGAATACTTGAGCCAGAACCGCCCTCCACCCAATGCTTACGAACTCTTTGCCAAGGGCTATGAAGACTATCTGCAGTCCCCGCTCCAGGTGAGTCTGGAGTGTGTGGAGAGGGGGAAGCAGAGGTGGGGATGTCTCTTGAGAGTAGGTGCCCTGAATCCCTTCTAAAACTCAGGAGGCAGTGGGAAGGCTTTTGTTGTTCTGGTGCATTGTCCCTGCCAGAAACTAGCTAACTTACTTTGCCTTTTTCCTTTTGTCCATTAGCCACTTATGGACAATCTGGAATCTCAGACATACGAAGTATTTGAAAAGGACCCCATCAAATACTCTCAGTACCAGCAGGTATGGTGTGGGTTCTAGGTTGGGGCAAGCACAGGACCAGGGTGATCTGGGTGAGACTGGAGTTATAGCCAGGAGTCTGTTCCTGCTAAGGTCTCCTTTCCTTCTCTCAGGCTATCTATAAATGTCTGCTGGACCGAGTGCCAGAAGAAGAGAAGGATACCAGTGTCCAGTGAGTGTTCTCCCTGCAGTCCCTGGGACTTGCGTGCCTCCTGTATATACAAGTCCACTTGAGTCTTTCTCCTTTCTCAGGGTGCTGATGGTACTGGGAGCAGGCCGGGGTCCCCTGGTGAATGCCTCCCTGCGGGCAGCCAAGCAGGCTGACCGGAGGATAAAGCTGTACGCTGTGGAGAAAAACCCAAATGCTGTGGTGACGTGAGTAGTACCCTGCTTATTTGGAAGTTTGTTCCTGCTGTCCGTTTTCCTCATCGGTGTCCCCATCTGTATCTTCTCTATTTCAGGCTAGAGAACTGGCAGTTTGAAGAATGGGGAAGCCAGGTGACAGTAGTCTCTTCGGACATGCGGGAATGGGTGGCTCCGGAGAAAGCAGACATCATTGTCAGTGAGCTTTTGGGTTCCTTCGCTGACAATGAACTGTCACCTGAGTGCCTGGATGGAGCCCAGCACTTCCTAAAAGGTGCCTCCAAGCTGGGGTGTACCGAGTAAGGGGAATGGATTATCAGGTGGGAAGGGTGGGGGTAGGGGGCTGTGATGGCAAGAGGAGGTTCCAAGATTTAGGGGAAGGTGGGTTGGACTTGGGGTCAGATCGTATGGGTTTGAGACGTGCTGCTCTGCTGGCTCTGTGACTTTTTCAAATGAAGTAACCTCTGAATATCAGTGTTCACATCTGAAAAATGAGAAGAAGACTAGAGCAGAGGTTTTTAACCTGAGGTCTGTGGGCTTTCTGAGCTGATGTGATACGCATGTTGGGGTTAGATTTTGTCGGAATCTCAAAGAGCTTTGTGACCCACAGAAGTTACAAACCAGGGAAAGAGCGCTCTAATATCTTAGGTCCCTTCCAGTTTTAATCTTGTGTGATTCTGTAAGTGGAATCCTCCAGGACAAGAGCTGGGAGCAGGCCTGCCCTGGAATGCCTCTTCCTGCCATGGCCACACCAGCCTGGGTCTGTTTTGATGTTGTGGAGGGTAGGAAGGGGATGTGAGCCTCAGTTAGTACAGACACACCATTTCCATTCCTTGGGAACTAATCTGACCCTCCTGTCCTGCAGATGATGGCGTGAGCATCCCTGGGGAGTACACCTCTTTCCTGGCTCCCATCTCCTCCTCCAAGCTGTACAACGAGGTCCGAGCCTGTCGGGAAAAGGACCGTGACCCTGAGGTAAAGAGCCACTCTCTCCTAGAAGGAAGCAGTTCTCTTTACTCCTTTTTCTGTGTCAGCTTTGACTGCTTTCTTCCACTGGAGAAGATGAAGAGGTGAAGGAGGAGATGGCAGTGAAGGATAGCAGTTGAAGTGAAACTATGTTTTTATCTTTTTCTGCTCCCCTGAGGCTTGAGCTGCTTTCCCTGGGGAATTGGGTACCTCTTGCCTGTCTTCTCCAGCTCTAGCTCTCTGTCTCTCGAGACAGGCCCAGTTTGAGATGCCTTATGTGGTACGGCTGCACAACTTCCACCAGCTTTCTGCACCCCAGCCCTGTTTTACCTTCAGCCACCCTAACAGAGGTAAGTGCCTGCATGGTTGTCCTCTGACTAGATGGGGGTGAGCACACCCTTCTGGTTTCTTCCCTGGCTGTCTAGGCGTCCCTTCGTGGTTCTTGCTCATGCTTTACCAAGTGACCTAGGGCCCCGGCTCCTCACCACCCGCACAACTCCTCCCTGACAGATCCTATGATGGACAACAACCGCTATTGTACCTTGAACTTTCCTGTGGAAGTGAACACAGTGCTGCATGGCTTTGCCGGCTACTTTGAGACTGTGCTTTATCAGGACATAACTCTGAGTGAGTGGGGGCAGTGATGGGGTGTGAAGGTATGCTGCCTGGGCAGCTTAGGTACATGTTTCATTTGGATTCAAGGGGAGTCCAAGGGTCAGTGATTACTTGTTTCTGTGATCATAGCAGAGTTCCTCTTCAACCAATGCAGAAGGAAGTCGTGGAGACTTCAGTTTTTTCATTATTTTGTCCACACAGGTATCCGTCCAGAGACTCACTCTCCTGGGATGTTCTCATGGTTTCCTATTCTTTTCCCCATTAAGGTAGGAGTCACCTTTTAAGAGTATAGGTTAACGGGAGCCCTGGTGCTAAGAGCTTGGCTGCTAACGAAATGCACCAGCAGCTCCTTGGAAACCACATGGGGCAGTTCTGCTCTGTCCTATAGGGTCTCTATGAGTCAGAGTTGACTCTGGCAACGGGTTTGGTTGGATTTTCAGGTAGGTTAATAAGGAGTAACTTTGACCATTGATATTCTATCCTTTCCCTTCTCCCAGGATGACAGTTGGCTGTGACCCATGTTCTACTGCTCTCACATGCTTTTGGACACCTGTTGTAGGTGTTTAGATATCTATAGTGACCTTCACCCTGGACTCCTCACATCTATTGTGGTGCATCTTCTGCCCATTCTCTATCTTGAGCAAGAGTTTTCTTTCAAAAACTCAAACCTGATCATACTTCTGTCCTGCTTAAAACTCTTCAACACGTTCCCACTGCCCGTAGGGTAAAGATAAAAATCCATAACATTGCTCATAAGACTCGACACAGTCTAGTTTTCACCTACTTTTTCAGCTGTTGTCCTACTTGATTACATTTCTTCAGCCCTGTGGGCCTTGAATACTGTCTTCTTTCCTTCCTCAGGCTTTCATATCTTTTTCCTCTGCCAGGAACGTTCTTTGCTCATCACTTCTCCCAGTTGAACTTATCTTCCAGGTCTCTTCCTATCGTCAGATAAACCTTCCCTGCCCTCCTAGACCAATTTAGCTTTACTGATCCCTTTCGTAGGTATTTTTCGTAGCACCCTGCATGTGTTCATAATACCATACTTTTGATTATTCGTTCAGTGTCTCATTGTTGAGTGTTTTGATAGACTTCAAATAAGCTTCTTGAGTGTTAGAACAGTCTTCATGTTTATCATTTTATGTCTATGCAGAGCTGAATACACTGCAACGTGTTTTTTGTTAGCTTCACCCTGAACCTCTGCGTCTTTCTTCCTACAGCAGCCCATTACAGTACGCGAAGGCCAGACTATCTGTGTGCGTTTCTGGCGATGCAGCAATTCCAAGAAGGTGTGGTATGAGTGGGCTGTGACAGCACCAGTCTGTTCTGCCATTCACAACCCCACAGGCCGCTCGTACACCATTGGCCTCTAGCCCTGGCCACAGATGTCCACAGTCTTGGAAGCAGCTTCCGGCTCTGCTCCTGTAGCACAGAAGGTGCTATACATCATTGGGCTGTGAGTCCCCTTGCCCATCAAAGAGGAGTACTGCAGTCTGCTTTCCTGCCTTACATCAAAGTGGCCAAAGGATGAGAGTTAATTGCAGGGCTCAAGCTACCAATCTGTGAAGACATCAGGCCAGGGCTTGAAGAATTAGTGCTGGGTCTGAAGCCACACCAACCAGGCACTCAGCCTCAAGAACTCCCTGGAATAATCCTGAGAACATTTGGATTGAACACATTTTCAGCCCTTTCCCTACCCATCTCTGTTCCTATTTTGATGGTTTTGTGTAGGAGGAAATACAAATAAAGTTATGGCCTTTCCTGCTCCAACCCCACTGCCCCCTGACTGCTTTTTTATACCTCACTTAGACCCACCCATTTATATCTGTGCCCTTATGTTGTCTGAGACCCAAAGGGGCCTAGCTTTATTCCACGTTTAAGAAGCTGAGTGATGACTCTTGGATTCCTGGGTATAGGCCTTCCTGACCAGCTACAGTGAGGTCTTGTCTGTTAGGACCCTTGCTCAGGCTTCTCTGTAGGGAGGAGGCATAGAGTTTGCAGCCTTGGTGGAAAACGGGGTAGCGAGGGAAGCCAGCTTTCCTCTGCTTTCCTGAGCTTCTCAACTGTCAGTTCTTTTGTTACCTTTTGGGAGGAACTGGAAGTCATCTAGCCATCTTGGGCGAGAAGCCACCTATTTGAATAAAATCAGGGTTAGAGTTTGAAGTCCTAAGAGATTATTTAGTCCAACTGCATTTTACAGAGGAGGAAGTTAAAATCCGTACAGTGCATAATGTTAGTATTCCAGGTCAGGACTGCAACAGAAGCCCTCTGACTCTGGCTCACTCCATGTTACAACCAGCTATGTTTTGGGCAGTTGTGTTAGGCAGCTGAAGTCTCTAGGGGCTCTGGAAGCTCTTGGAATGTGGGGGTTGGCATCAGTTCCTTCTCTCTCTGGTTGGAGGGCTGATTTGCTGCAAAAAGGAGATACCTGAGAAACTGTCTAAAGTTTGCTCTTGCAGTGGGAAGTGTGGGGGCACTGACGAACTGAAGGTATGTGACCTGTGGGACCAGGCGGTGGCGTTAAGGCTGACTGGAAGAAGACAAATCTGTAGCAAGACCTGCACGTCCCAGGCATTGAAGGTGGCAGGAAATGTGGGAAGGTAGACAGCCCGCAAAGGATGGGAATGTGGAGTCTAGCATCCTCCCCGTGGTGAAACAAACGCAGTTAACTCCACAAAGTTGTCCTAGGAAGACCGACTTAACCCCCTCGGCAAATTTGTAGGTTGGACCAAGGGCATCTGTTGTACCTTCTTGGCATGGTCAACCCCAGCGCTTGGAAGGGGGTGGGTCCTGTTCGCTATCCTTGGCCCGCCTTCCGCGTGTCATTTAACCAATGGGAGAGTGGTGGGCGGTTACAAATGATGCTGAGTCTCTAGAAGATCAGCCAATCAATGGGAACTTGATGATTGCTAAGACACATTTGAGGATGGCTCCACCCAAGCTTAGGGTTTTAACCAATGAAAACCTGTACTCTAGACTGTTGCCACGAGACCAGCGGGTTTGGTTCCACCGCCGCGTAAGTGATTCGGCGCATGCGCAGATTGGGAAAGTTGCAGGCAGGCCGAGGATCTGCCGCCATTTTGCGGGAAGAAGAACTGCTGCGGCTGCAGTGCTACGTTTATTGCTGAGACTCTGAGAAATAAACGGACTTGGCTCCCCTTACACTCCCAAAGGAACGGAGAGAACCGGGACCCCCCTGCGGGGACCCGGAACTGGTGAGAAACCCCGAAACCAAGTTCCCCCCCGCGACGTCACCTATGCGTGACGTTGGCGCAGGGCGCCTCCCCCTGACGTCACAGGCAGAAAATGGCGTCACGAGCAGAATCGGGCAAACTTAAAAAGGTTTTTTTTTTTCCTGTGTATTTTGATCTGGAAGTGTTCGCTCCCTATATGTAGTTCACTGGCATGACTTTAGGAATCGGCCTTCTCGTGGCTCTCTGTTGTACGGATAAAGATGCTGTTTCAAAAGAATCCCAGTGACTTCGATCTCAACCTCATTCCAGTCCCCTTAGCCCTGACACATGCATCGAACCTCCGCGGCCTGGAGGACACAGGTTTTCAGCCGTTGGTGCCACCACTTAGAAATGAGGGAATTGAGATTTCTTCCCCAATCCCCGTTTCACTTGGAGACTAATATTCACTGCAGTGGCCTCTGTGGGCTTTCATCATTTTTCCGTTTTGACCACACATTTAGTGGTGGTAGAAGCGTGTTCTGTGGTCACGTAAGAGATTTGAACGCTGGGACCCTGCTCCTCGCAGTGATGGACTATTTTTTAAAGGGTAGTCATGGCTTGTTACACAGCATGGGGAGAGCAATGTTTTGTTTTTCTCTTACTGTTCCTGTTGTCCTTAATTAAGCTGCCTTCGTTTTGGAGGTGTTTATGCCCAGCTCAGTAACGGTCCCAGGAGATGGCACTACCATCACCCATGGGACTCCAGCATATGGTGAATTCTGTCTGAATTGGATTCACAGCGATTCTTCAATAGTGAGTCCTAAGTTCTGGGTTGGGTCTTGACTGTGCTATGACAAAGTTCAGGCACTGGGATAATTGTGGACCCCTAAGGCAGTTTTCCAAAGAGCTCTAGTGGCCCAGTGGTTAAGTGCTCTGGGCTGTTAACTGAAAGGTGGACAGTTTGAAACCACCAGCTGTTCTGTGGCAGGAAGATGTGGCAGTCTGCTTCCCTAAAGATTTACAGCCTTGGAAACCCTATGGGGCAGTTCTTCTCTCTCCTATAGGGTCACTATTAGTCAGAATTGACTCGAGGGCAGTGGGTAAGGCAGTTTGTGTATGTGTTAATACTTTAAATTTTCAAAGAAACTCAATTTTAAGCCAGTTTTTAAAATAATAAAATCAAAACCTGTTGCCATCGAGTCAGTTCCCACTTATAGGACAACGTAGAACTGTTCCGTAGGGTTTCCAAGGAGCAGCTAGTGGATTCAAACTGCTGACCTTTTGGTAAGGCAGTTTTTGACAAGGAGTCTTGGTGGCACAATGATCAAGTGCTGGGCTGCTGAAAGATTGCAGCCTAGGAGACCCTATGGGGCAGTTCTGCTCTGTGCTGTAGGGTCGCTGTGAGTCAGAATCAATTCCACTGCACAGAACAACAATGAGGCAGTTTTTTAAACAGGGATGTAAGAAAGCACTGTAAGTTAGGACATAGAGCTTGAAGGGAATGCATAGTGTCTGAGGTCATACTGTCTTTAGGACATCTAGAAAGACATAAGATAGACTAAATCCAGGGAGATCCCAAGTTTCAAAAAAGTGTGTTCATGTTGTATATGTCTGTGCTTAAATAGGTTCATTTGTTTCAGAGTCTGAATGAAAACTACATTCAGAGACTTGTTCATTTAAGTGAACGTGTGTGTATGTGTTAAGGTATCCCTGTGCTTTTCGATACTCAACAAAGCAATTTTCAAAGTCAGAAGCATTTAATTTGGAGAGGAAAAGGCAGATTGTAAAAAATAGAGAAGAGTTTTATAATACAAAATTTGTATAGACTTGGCAGTCAAAATGATTGAAAGGAACAGGGCTTGAGAACCAGAATTTTTGTTTTTAGAACCGCTTTCTCACAATGGGCCGGATAGTATATATTACAGTTCCTGATAGTTTATTCGTCTGTACTTTGGATCAGATATTATCTGTCTGTAGCAACGTTGCCTGTGATTGCTAGATAAATGTAAGGTGGTATTTTAAGAACTTGAGTTCCCTGGTTTTTATACCTACCTGGAAAACTGGTGGCGTAATGGTTTTAAGAGCTGCGCTGCTAACCGAAAGGTCAGCAGTTTGAATTCACCAGGCGCTCCTTGGAAACCCTATGGGACAGTTCTACTCTGTCCTATAGGATTGCTGTGAGTCGGAATCGACTAGACAGCAGTGGGTGTATTCAGCTTTAATTTAACATTTTAAGTCTTAAATTTGGCTCCAAATAATTTTAATTATTTTGCTCTTTCCAAAAATCATATCTCTCTAACACGATTGGCACAGTGCCTAGCATGTGCTAGGCAATATAAACTTTAGGTGTTATTACTCTTATGAAATGATCAAGATAGGCTTTGGGAAAGGGCCACATGAACTAGAGACTTACATCATCCTGAGACCAGAAGAACTAGATGGTGCCCGGCTACAACCGATGACTGCCCTGGCAGGGAGCACAACAGAGAACCCCAGAGGGAGCAGGAGATCAGAGAGATGCAGACCCCAAATTCTCACAAAAAGACCATACTTAATGGTCTGACTGAGACTAGAGGAATCCCGGCGGTCATGGGCCCCAGACCTTCTGTTGGCCCAGGTCAGGAACCATTCCCGAAGACAACTCAGCAGACATGAAAGGGACTGGACTATGGGTAGGAGAGAGATGCTGATGAAGAGTGAGCTAATGATATCAGGTGGACACTTGAGACTGTGTTGGCATCTCCTGTCTGGAGGGGGGATGGGAGGATAGAGAGAGTTGGAAGCTGGCAAAATTGTCACGAAAGGAGAGACTGGAAGGGCTGACTCATTAGGGGGAGAGCAAGTGGGAGTATGGAGTAAGGTGTATATAAACTTATATGTGACAGTCTGACTTAATTTGTAAACGTTCACTTGAAGCTCAATAAAAGTTAATAAAAAAAAAAAAAATAGGCTTTGGGTTCGGGGGCAACCAGGACACATCACTGAATAATACATTAGCTGCTTTGAAGAGGACAAAACTCTCGTGGATGTAGAAAATCTGATTTTGATTAGTCTTGCATAGAAAGCCCTCAGATCAATTTTTAATAGCTTCATGAAAGTATAATTGATAAACTGCACACATTAAAGTGTACGATTTGATAGGTTTTGATGTGTGTATATACCCATGAAACTGTCACCACAATCAAGATAACAAACATGCCATTCACCCCCAAAAGTTTCCTTGTTCCCTTTATAATCCCTTCCTTCCTGCCCTTCCCCACCCGCCGCTGTCCCTAGGCCACCCCGTATCTCTTTTCTGTCACTAGATTAGTTTGCATTTTCTAGAATTTTATATAGATGAAATCATACAGAATGCGCGCTTTTTTTGTCTGGCTTCTTTCACTCAGCATAATTATTTTGAGATTCATTCATGTTGTTGAATGTATCGGTGATTCCAGATCAGTCATTTTTGAATAATTTTATCCTACTGATTTTGTTTGGTATTTTCTGTTTTTCGTACTTGACAGACCTGTGGTGGACAGCCTGGGGAAGGACCATTGATTGCTAGATATGAAAGCTTGGGGGAGGCAAGAAGTCTTCCCCTGCCTGCCTAGACAAAGAGACTTCAAAATGGAATCGGTTAAGACTTTCTTAATATTTCTGAGTTATCTAAGTTCTAGTTGGTATTGGACGGAAAGTGCTTAGTGACGGGGCCCTAATTATTGTTGTTTGGGGTATGTAGGGAAGAGCTTAGGGCAGATCTGCATCATTCTGGTGTTGCTTTGTCTTGCTCCTAACTTTCACTCTTGCATCTTTACCTTTTTGTTGGAAATGTGTACTTATTTTTATGATTTAAGTTTAAATCAGTTGTTTATTCAGAATTTTGAACAGTGGAAAGGAGGCCAAAAACCCATCGTTAAGTGAATGGAAATGCTGAGTACCAACATTTTCTCTTCCCAGGACTGGGTCTGTATTTTAGTATTTTGTCTCTACCTAGGTGTTCAGTTTTCTTCTAAACCCTTGACCTTTCCTCAGCCACAAAGCATGACTAGTTCAGATCTATAAGGTGCAAAAATAAGTCTCAGGTGAACAACAGCTGGTAAGATCCCTTTGGAGTCAAGAAATGGAACCGTATATCCTGATGGCTGTTTCTTGGAGGGGGAAGGGAATGTGGGTTGCTGGAAGGGGAAATAAGTATAAATGAGGTTTTTATGTATCGATGTCCTCTCCTCAGATTCTGACACCATGTCGTCCGATGACTTTGATATAGTGATTGAGGCCATGCTGGAGGCTGCCTATAAAAAAGAGGAGGTAATATTCCCCACCTCACTTCAGCAGGAGCCCTGGTAGTGCAGTGGTTAAGTGTTTGGCTGCTAACCGAAAGGTCGATGGTTCTAACCCACCAACCACTACATGGAAAGATATGGCAGTCTGCTTCCGTAAAGACTTCAGCCTTGGAAACCCTATGGGGCAGCTCTACTCTGCCTATAGGGTTGCTATGAGTCAGAATCAACTCAGTGGCAGTGGGTTTTTTGGTTTTTCACTTCAGCATTTTATGGCTTCTTTTTCCCTGCTTATTTACTATATATGGCTATTTATAAAAGGTGTGGGCTTTTAGTTAGCTCTGCTGGGGGCCCTAAACTCTAGGGTCATGCTTTTAGAAAAGGCTCCAAAGGCTGGGGTGGGAGCATAATACGGTGGGAACAAGTTCTTAGTTCGTAACTCTCAGTGACACAGTGGACAGTCAGCGTACCTCAGACCTAGCTCTAATTTCTCACTGTCCTGAGAAATGTCATTGAAACGTGTCTCGGGTGGCTAAAGTTTTGACATCAAAATTTGTCATTCTGATCTCTTCCTTTTGGGCAGTTTCCTTGCTTCCTCTTACTCCCCCTGTTAGAAGATGTAGGTCCTTAAAAACTGGCTAGTTAATTGAGAGCTTTGATTTCACGGGCTTTTCTTTCCTGTTCACCTTTGTTCTTTCTTTGCCCAACGGAATCTGTGTGTCTGCCACCTTGTGCCTTGTGACAATTTCCTGGCGAACCCCTCAGGATGAGCAGCAAAGGAAAGAGGTTAAAAAGGACAGCCCTAGCAATACCGCCAACAACACCAGCAGCACCGACAACAATGGCAGTGGGACTAGTGCGAGCAGCAGCAGTGGGGAGACAAGCAAGTGAGTGTGGGGTGAAGAAATGGGTTGGTGACTTAGGGAAGGGAAACATCTGCATCCATTGGAGAAACAGCCAGAACAGGGAGTTGGTTGCTCTGAAGACCACTGGCTTTTAGTAATGGCTCCACTGGGTCATGGGAATAATGGTGACCTGGTTTAATGAACTTGTAGTCTTCACTTTCCAATGTAGATTTGTGGATCAGTCCTACCATCGGTATATGTCATTTGAACAAAATAACAAGAGGACCTTTGATTTGGAAACACCAGCTTTTGTTTGACTTTGGGGGTAAAGTGGCTGCTTCAGATGCCTGACAGCATTCAGGGCTGTGGAAGCCGCCGTTGTGCAGTTGCCGTGAACTACTGCCAGATCATCTTCTGGGCTTTGGTCTTTTACTGCTTTCAGTTTCACCCTGGTCTTCTTGTCCTTTCTTTTCCTTGGGAGAGATCATGAGAGCTTCTCAGAAGTAAGAATTCACACTGTATTTGCAGGAAGAAGAAGAGTCGGAGCCATAGTAGAAGCAGGGATAGAAAGCCCAGGTCAGTGATTCTTGGGCTGTTGGGTTTTGGGAATTAGTATAAATGGAAAAACACCAGAGTAAGCTCTTTATTAAAGGCCAAACAAAACAGATTTGTTTGGCCTTTAACAAACTTAATTCCCACCTGTAGTCATAGCCGAGACCGGGATCGACATAGACAGAGAAACAGTCTGAGCCGAAGTCGGGAACGGCAGCATCGTCATCGCAGCCGTAGCTGGGATCATCAACGTAGTAGTGAGTCACGAAGTTGGGACCAGCGTCGTGAGGATCGTGTGCGCTACAGGAGTCCCCCACTTGCCACTGGGTATCACTTTTTGCTAATAAGATCACCCCTGTATCGCCCCCTGGGTAAAAACACCAATTTTACTGTAAACCATTTGCCATCAAGTCTACTCCAACACATGGCGACCCCATGTGTATCAGGGTTTTCAGTGGCTTATTTTTTGGAAGATCACCGGGCCTTTTTCCAGGGTGCCTCTGACTGTACTCGAACTGCCAACCTTTTGGTTAGCAGCCAAGCACCTTAACCGTTTGTACCACCCAGGGAATCCTGAGTACACTCTGGACCTGTGTGATGGGCAGGATCCCCAGTTACTGGAAGGGCAGTGCTAAGAATTGACATATGAAATGGGGTTCTGGAATCTGGTTTACTCATGATGGAAGACCCAGCATTAGACCAGTGTGAATAAGGTTTGATGCAATGATTTTTAATTGTTTTTCTGTATTCTTAGGCGTAGGTATGGACACAGCAAGAGTCCTCATTTCAGAGAGAAAAGCCCAGTCAGGTGAGTTGAGATGACTGCTTTTTTTAGGAATTGTGATATATGAACAAAAAGTTTAAGCAAAAGTACAGGAATGTGTAGTACTTGAGGGTTAGCTGGAGAACAATGCCCAAGTACTAAGAAGACTGGTCTCTGATTCTTTTCACTCCGTAGGGAGCCAGTTGATAATCTGAGTCCTGAGGAGCGTGATGCCCGCACAGTTTTTTGTATGCAGTTGGCTGCCCGCATTCGGCCTCGAGACCTGGAGGACTTTTTCTCTGCTGTTGGCAAGGTAAACCCTCTCCCTTCTTTAGTTTTCTTCTCTTAGGAGTCACCTATTTTCCGTTCCCTTCTATGGCCAACTCAGGATTTCCTTTTTGCCCTGCATAGGTTCGTGATGTGCGTATCATCTCAGATCGGAACTCACGTCGTTCTAAGGGCATTGCCTACGTGGAATTCTGTGAAATTCAGTCTGTGCCGCTGGCCATTGGGCTGACTGGGCAGCGGCTGCTCGGGGTACCTATCATTGTGCAGGCCTCACAGGTGAGCAGGTTGAGAAACTGACGTACAGAAAATGGGATTGGAGGTGAGGATGTGGGACGTGACCCATCATTTCCTCCTCTTCCAGGCCGAGAAAAACCGACTGGCAGCCATGGCCAACAACCTGCAGAAAGGCAGTGGTGGGCCAGTGCGCCTCTGTGTGGGCTCCCTGCACTTCAACATCACCGAGGACATGCTCCGGGGCATTTTCGAGCCCTTTGGCAAAGTGAGTAGAAAGTGAAGGAATCCTTAGAAGGGAGCTGGAAAAAGTGGGATGGGTGACTGACTGTACCAGTCTGTTGTCTCTGGCCATGATTAGCGCGCAGGTTGCATACAGCGTAACAGGTGTTTGGGTCATGCTGTGAAAGTTAGGCTCCATCTCTGCGTTCATGCTGCTTAGTGAGCAAAGGAATGAGACACACGATGGAATCAAATAATGTGTCCAGACTAAGTAAGATTAGTCAGAAAATGTGTTTTGAAGAGAGGTGGCCTTCACCTCTTTTTAAAAAGAGGATTCGGAGAGATGTCATTTGTTGGCTAGCAAGTTAGAGGTATTTAGAATAGTCCAGGCAGGAATGATGAAAGGCACGAGCTAACCAAAAAGACGACTAGTCATTCCTTCCTATTCTGCAGATTGATGATATCCTCCTGACCAAGGATTCAGATACAGGCCACTCTAAAGGTTATGGTTTCATTACGGTGAGTCTCTAGTCTTTTAGTTTTTTATTTTAGTTTGGGTTTGTCCACTTGTCTGATTTTGCAGCTTAGCTTCATCCTCCTCCTTTAGGAACTGTCTAAATGACCCATAAACACTGGTGCCTGAAGCTTGGACTAGCCTTCTGCCCCTTGAGATGAGTACATTGCTTGAGATCTTGGCTTTGCTCCACACTCTGTCAGTGGCGCTGGTCTGGGAGTGTCCAGGAGTTCACCCAGCTTCACTGGTGCTACCACTTGCTCTTTGGGTAATAGTAATGATTCCAGGCTGCAGCTAAAAGAGGCTGGGGGTGTGAGGGAGGTTAGGTATGGGTTTTGAAAGACGTGCTTTATAGAATTGGTGTATTGTTCTTAGGATAACGGTGGGAATAAAAAGTTATACCTTTGGTGCTACCCCTTTTGAAGCAATTTCTTCATGGAGAAGGATCTTTACATTTAAATAGCACTATTGGAAGAATAGTGAGGCCCCTTGACAGTGACACTTAAGCAAAATGGTTTCCAGTTCTCATAACCGGGTTCTTCCAGCCCCATGTGACTCCAGGGTGATGAAGACTGGCTTCCAGCCAGAAAGTTTGATAGAAGCTAATATTTTCTCAATTCAGGCATCAGATACCCCCAAAACTGCCCAGAGGGCAGAGTGGAAGTAAATTGTGTCATATTATGAGAATTGCTCACCTCAGAAGTACCCAGTAGAGGCACCAACCTACACCACCTGCCTGGGATCTATCACTACCGCGTGGTTGGCCATAGGGCAGGTAGTACCAGAGTAAACCAAGCCAGCTATGGTACTGAGGATTCAATGGTGGCCAGTACTTTTTCTAGCTCCCGCGTGACTCAGATGCAGAAAGGCTTCTGCCTCTGAGCTTTGTGTTGAGCCTTTTAGGTCAACAACCTTCATGCTTGCCCAAACAGCAGTCTGGGAATCCTCTTAATAGCAGGTGTGCTGCTGAAGCTGTCATCCTGAAAGGAACTAGAGTGTAGAAGGCCTCTGGTGAGCAGGTCACTGAGTCAGTAGCACTGGTGTGTATGTGGGGTAGCGGTGGGTGGGGGCACAGGCTTCTCTCAGCACCATGCTATGTTCCCCTCCCAGGGCAGGGCTCTAGAGTTCCAGCTTCCTAGCTCTTGACTAAGAACTGAAACTTCTAAGATCTAGGAGCTGAATAAAAAGCCCAGAAGCCTTATTTTCCATTTTACATGCCCTTTTGTCAAACAGCCTGTCAGCCTAAGTTCTGTCCAGATAATAGCTTTTTTGTGTTGTTAGATTCTTAGTGGAGCTGGAAGATTGGAAAGTGGTTCCTCTTGAGTCCCTTGGAAGAGGTCTCTTTCAGAGGACCATTTTGGGGGATGAGATCTTAGGTTATAGACCCTGGGAAATCGAAGTTTATGCCACAGTGAGCGTGCAGTTTTCCTGGGAGGGTAAAGAGAGGGACTGTTAGCGTGGCTTTGGGAGCATGTCTGTGGCCAGGAGGTGACCAATAGGCCTGGGTTTCTTGTAGTTCTCTGACTCCGAGTGTGCGCGGCGGGCTCTGGAACAGTTAAATGGCTTTGAGCTTGCTGGTCGACCTATGAGGGTTGGCCACGCGACTGAACGACCGGATGGTGGCACCGACATCACTTTTCCTGATGGAGACCAGGAGCTGGATCTGGGATCAGCAGGTGGACGTTTGCAGCTCATGGCCAAACTGGCAGAAGGTAGGGTTGCTCTGCAGAGCGAAGAGCATGGGATTGAATTTGAGATCAAGGGTTGGAACTTAACCCCCCCTTTACTTCCCCTTTTAGGCTCTGGAATCCAGCTGCCAACTACAGCTGCTGCTGCTGCTGCTGCTGCTGCCGCTGCCGCTGCCGCCCTGCAACTGAATGGAGCGGTTCCCTTAGGGGCCCTGAACCCAGCAGCTCTGACGGGTAAACTTGGACTTGGGAAAGGGAGAGAAGGGTCGGGGCCTAGAATTAAGGAGAGCTCTGTGCTCGCTCATTCTCTCTGCCTCTCTTTGCTTCAGCTCTGAGTCCAGCCCTGAACCTTGCCTCCCAGGCAGTTGCCTCACAGTGCTTACAGCTCTCCAGCCTCTTTACCCCCAAGACCATGTGAGTCTCAGGGCCCAGCCCATTTTAGTCTTTGGTTATTCTCTTTCCTTTGGCTTCCAGTTTACCTCTCCTGTCCTCCTTGCCACAGGTAAATCAGTGGCCCAGTACAGTGCCTCCCTAGGCCTTTGGGCCCTACCACTCCATGTCCCCTTCCACAGCCCCTTTTCTCCATTTTGTGGACCAAGCTATCCTGAGGGCATGGACATTGACTGGGGCGATTAAGACTACCCTTGGACACAAAGAAGAGCTCCTGCCTGTGGCTTCACTGGAAATGGACTCCGCGGAGCAAAGACCCCAGCCTAAGAGGGCAGAATCGACACTTACATTGAATACGTCTCTCTCTGTGTATTGTGTGGATGACCTTCATTGCCCTTTCCAACCATCTCTTAGTGATTCCTCGATTCCTCCACCTTTGGGAAGTCTACAGGGTATCAGTGGAGGAAATTGACCCCTTTTTCCTCCATGTTTGCTCTACAGTCTGTCAGAGAAAACTCTTAGGACCTCTGGGTTGAGAGGACTTTGGAATTTGGGGGGGTGTACCTTGAAGGTGCTGGCTTGCTGCTACAAGGGCCCTGGAAGATGACATGGACATGTGCATTGTGAAACATCCCCTTCATATAGTTCTTCCTCCCAGGGCCTCCCTTTGGCCCAGGGTGGGAGGATGGAGGGGAGGGCTCTACTCTCCACCACTCCCTGTGTGCCTCTGCCACAGGCTGCACCCTGGCTGCTAAAGCCACTCCTGACCCCTACCTGGGCACATGGGAGTCCTTCTCACTGGATTTTATATCTTTGTGTCTGTGTACATAAATATATATGTATATGTATACATAAAAACTTTGTACAGAAGGCAGCTCGCGTGTCATGGTGCCTGCTGCCCACGTGTGTGATCTCAGTCAGTTGATGTGCCTGATTTTAACTACTCATGAGCCAAAACTACAAATGATGCCAGGGATATAAAACATTTGTAATACCATTGTGCTTTTTTTCTTTTTATTTTGTTTCATTTAACCTTTTGCTTAGAAAGAAAGAAAGATGGCCAGAAGGGTCATGCCTGGGCAGGGTGCCCCATCAGTTTGTGCCCCACATTCCCTGCCGCACGCCCAGACTTCCAGGCTCCGGCTCTGTGTCTTTCCACCAGATGGCAGTGTGACAGTAGCACATTCTGCACTTTCTTCTAGGGGTGTTTCCTGATCTCCAGGAGCTGAAGTTCCAGAGAAGCCCCCTAAACTCCATTCTTACCTGTTGACCTCTGTACCTGCCTTTAGTCCTTTTTGAAGTAGAACTCCCAGCCCGGTATCGAAAGGGGTTTGGGCAGTTCTCATCCAGGCTCCCCTGACCTGATGTCTACTATTGTGCCTAGGTCAGTCCCCTCAACTCTTGCCTCCTATATGGCTCAGCTTGGGACAGCACAGGCTTGGGGCAGTGACCATGGGAGCTGAGTGTTCCCGGAGTAGCTCTTTGAAGGGGAAGTTCATCTTCCTCTCCCTGCTTTGGGAGGCTGTAATCTGGGAAGAGCCTGGTTCACCAGTACAGGGAACCAGAAAGACCAGAGGCCCAGCAGCAGGGCTCTGTGGGGCTCCTCCATTCTTTACTGATCTCTATGGCAACAGAATGTTAAGACTTTATTATCATGCTAAAAATATGGATAATTGCTGTTAGGTTTTAATTTCTTTGTTAGCTCTCAAACTTGTAAGTGGTATGATGGCTTTGTGGTGATATTAGCCTCTAGGGTTGCCTTTTGCACCAAATTATTAAGTACTTGAGGCCAGCTTGTGGCAAGAAAGGCCGCAGGGACCTAGGACCAGCTCTGATTCTTCTGGGCCACTGCTGTCACTTGGTGCTGCTGTTCCCTTCATTGTCACCCCACCCCTTCCAGTTCTTTCCTATCCTAGCTTGCACTTTGGACTTGGGGGAAGGGAAGGAAGATGTACTATGTTTAGGTAGGAGCCTCTGGCTGTGGCCCAGGCCCTTACAGTTATTGATCTGACTGCTAATGCGTCCCGAGAAGCCACAGTGGGGACCATCCTCGTTAGTCATCTGGAGGCCATGGACCAGGTCTCCTCATGGCTGGCTTGGAGTCCTCTGAGCTACTATCAATACCCGCAGGCTTGGCCTCACTGCCCTCCTCCTCGGATGAACCCAGGTTTCAGCTTGGCTTCCTTACATTCCCGTCCCTAACTTTCGCCTTCCTGCATTTTAGCCCTTACCTTCCACCTTAGTTTTTCCGTGTTCCCTGTTCTTAATTGCTCATACAGCCTCTTGCTGGGAGGGGGACAATGGTGGAAGTGAAGAAACATCCGGCAACAACTTCTGCTTTAGTCTTAGCCCATATAAGGTGACAGTGTCTAGTGGGTGACAGCCGGTGTCATTGCATGTGACTCAGTGCCTTCTTGTTACTCATCCTCTATAGGGGGTGGTTGGAATGGAGAGAAGGGGGCAGCAAGCAGCCTGTGGGCCCAGTACAAGGTAAGGGAAGCCTCCCTCCGCCTCTCCTGCCTGAGCATGGCAACTGGGGTGGGATACAGGTGAGACTGTGGCACAGATCCTTAAAGTGGCATAGTTATAATTTCCCCACCAGCCCTCATTTCTAAACCAGATTTTCACCTGACTAAGCTTATAGACTATGCTTCTGTGCAGTGACATTTCCTCCCTGTTTTTTAACCTGCTGTGTCCTTGGCATGAGATTCTGCCTGCTTCCTTCCTAGGCACCAACCACCCCCAGAGGTGAGCTACCAGAGAAGGTAGGGGCTTGACCTGTGAACCTTTAGTTTTGGCACTTACAGGGGGAAATGAGTGAAAACTTGAAGGCAGAAATATCACAGTCCCCCTTTTCCGTGTTAAGGAAAGAGGCTGATGAGACTTGAGCAGTGGAAAGAGGGTATCCTGGCTCTGAAAGTGAGGAGGTGGCATAATGACAATTGTTAACATATATGGAGAATTTGTTGTGGGTTAGGCATTGTTCAGGAGTCCTGGTGGCACAATGGTTAAGCTCTCACCTGCTAACCAAAAGAAAGGTCAATGGTTCGAGCTAACCAGCGGCTCCATCAGAGAAAAGACCAGGCAATTGCTCACGTAAAGATGACAGCCTAGGAAACCCTATGGGGCAGTCCTACTCTGATAGGGTCACTATGAGTCAGAATTTACTCGGCACACAACAACAAAAATGCATTGTTCTAATCACTTTATGTGTATGGAATCATTTAATCCTCACAACAACCCTCAAGTAGATTCATTTATTATCTTCATGTTGTATGTGAGGAAACTGATACCCAAAGAGATTAAATAAGTTGCCTGCAGTCACACAGCAAGTTTGAGATTCCAGTCCAGGTGGTCTGGCTTCAAATCCTTTGATCTTAACCTTATCTGCCTCTGTGGAAACCAAGGTCTGGGAGTCAGTGGAAAAGTACCACTTCCTGTCTGTACACAGTTCTCAGTGTACCCTAAACATTTTCACTTCATGTCTTTGATCCTGTTCTCTCTTCCATTCCTACTTCTGCCAGTCAAAATCTGGTCCTTTAAGATCCTGAAGCTTTCCCAGTTGGAGTTAATCTCCTGTTTTAGGGTTGTTGGTCTTACATTGGTCTTATTCTGTCCTTATTTACAGTTCTTTGCAAACTGTATTACTACTTCGTTAGCCTGATGAGGCCAGCCATAGAACATGTCTTTTTCACTATTACTGGGTTGCCTTGTTCATATTAAATGTATGTTGAATTAATTCCTTTCTCTGTTAAAGCCAGAGCCCCAAACCCAGTGCCGTCGAGTCAATTCCGACTCATAGTGACCCCATAGGGACAGCCAGAGGCAGACTTTCTAAAGCCTGTCCCTTCTAGCCTGCTTTCCCCCAGCAGCCTCATCCATTTCTTCTTCACTCCTCCGGGAAAGAGAATGCAGCTTTACTCTTTTTTGGTGTTACCATGGTAGCCTGTGATGCTTTCTGTCTAAAGTATTGCTTCCCATCCACCAGAGACTGACGTTTCCATGGCAACCAGGTGAAGTCAGTAGTCATGAGCTGAATGTAGGAAAGGAATTCTGGTCTGAGGAACTGTGTGTCTGAATCTTCTGGCTTCAGACATCCCTTCTCCTCCCTCTGAACTTAAGCACTCAGTATCTAGACCTGGTTTGCTCTCAAGGTGTGCTCTTGGTTGAGAGAGTTCCGTGAGTGTGAGGTGAAGCAGACCGACCAATTTAGATCACATGGGTGCCGGGGGCAACGGAAGAGCCGATCAAAGATGGCTTTAAAAAGTTGGATGAGTTCAGCTAGCTCTTGCAGATGATCTGCTCTCAAGAGCCCTTAAGGAGTTGGCTGGAGTTCCTGGAGAGCCATTAAGCAGTTATTTTTGAGAGCAATGGGTAGATGGATGAGGTGCCTGAAGATTGGAAAGGAGCCAGTCAGTGTCCGATTGTAGAGAGGGGAAACGATGACCTTGGAAATCAGACTTATCAAACCCTTGCCAATGTTCTAGAAAGGATGGGAGGCTCTTTCTCTTCAATGAGCTTTCAAGCATTGTGAGTGGTGCTGAGAATTGGTCTCCTCCTCCCAACTCCTATAAACCCTGGTGGCATAGTGGTCGGCAGTTCGATTCCACCAGGTGCTCCTTGGAAACCATATGGGGCAGTTCTACTCTGTCCTATAGGGTAGCTATGAGTCGGAATCGACTTGAAGGCAACAGGTTCCCAACCCCTAGGTCCAACCAAGCTAGGGGCCCCTCCACCCTGTAGCAGAATGGCCACCCTCTGGAGTCAGACTGCATAGCCCAGGTCCTTCCTCTGTCACAAATGAGCTGAGTAAGCTTGGGTAAGTTATTTCACTTCTCAAACTCAGATTCCTCATCTGTAAAAAGGAAATGATAAACAGCACCTACGTCATAGGGATTTTGTGAGGATTAAATGATATGTATAAAGGGCTTTTTTTTTTTTTAAAGGGCTTAGAACTTGTTAGCTTTTTACCATCATCGTTATTCCTACTCCTCTGGATGCCTACAGATTTCATTATCCACAGCTTCAGAGCACACTCTAGGTTTACAGGAGAAGCGATGGAGCGGGGGCAATGGTAAAAATTAACTGTTTCGGGGCCAAAGCCCCAGGCTTAGAAGGTCCTGGGTCACATACAACCAGCCTAGCTTTCAAAAACACAAATCCCACAGGCCCAGTCTCATTTCTCATGGCAGAGGGTCTGTCTGTATAGTCAGATTGCAACCAGATGGTTTTGAAAAATCAAGGTGAGCCCCTCAGATACATTCATGTAGACCTAGTGCCCTTTGTTTTGGCTGTTCTAAGAAGTCCCAGAGCTCTTTCTTTCATAGCCCTTTGCTTAGTGTCCCTCCTAGCCTCCCCCAAGCACTCCTACAGTGCCTGACCTTGTGGTCTCCAGAGCCTAGACCTCCCCTGGCAATATCCTTTCTAAATAAGTATTTCAAATCAGTACAGGTCCTCTGCCTAAAGACAAGTCATAATTTGAACAAAAAAGAAAGTGGAAAATTGTGCAGGATAATACCATCACTTAAGCTTCAGTTCCAATCTTCTCCCCAACCTTCCCCCCAAAACAACGAAACCCCGATAGCAAGTTAACCTCTGAGTCTGATGGAAAACATGTTGGATCTTGTAGAGCACAAGTTAAATTTGCATCTCCTGAGTGGTGCTGTGCTTTGGTAGGTCAGCAAGCTGCCTGGGTGCCTAAATAGGGGGCCCGGGCACAGGTGGCAAAAAGCATTCCTTCCACAGCTCAAAGCCTCACTGACGTTCGTATAATGCTTGATAAATTACAAAAATCTTTGCATTTTTATTTAGTCCTCACAACTATCTTGTGAGGTATGTATTCTTATTATCTTTGTTTTATAGCTGAAAAAAGTGAAGTTCAGAAAGGCCAAGAGGTGAAGAGTGACTTTGCCCCTGGACCTCCGTGCAGGAAATGATGGACCCGAGTGTGACTTAAAAGCTTCCAAGATCCCATTGAATTTACGTTCATATTTTGAGTTTATGAGACCACCAAGCTGTGGAGGCATGACATCAACATTCAAAATAGATGAAAAAGAGACCTCGAGCATATCAATCAGCCACCAGGATGATAAAGGACTGAGAAGCAGAATGCTCTTCTCTGGTTTTGAGGCCCCTCGATAACCTGGCTGCATCACCTGCTCAAATTTTGCCATCTTAGAGTCAACTCTGACTCATGGTGACCCCATGTATGTCAGAGTAGAACTACTCCACACTTTTTTTTTTTAAGAGGCATTATTTAATTATCAATTCTTGGACGTTTAGGTTGTTCCCATTCTCTTTTTTGCTCCTAAAATAATACTATAGTGAATACCCTTATCAAATCATCTTGTGCACATGGCTAAATATATACACAGGCATTAATTCCTAGAAGTATGATTTACTTTTTTTTAAAAAATATTGTGTTTTAGGTGAAAGTTTACACAGCAAATTAGATTCCCATTCAACAATTCGTATACAAACTGTTCCATGACATTGGTTACAGTCCCTGCAATGGGTCAGCACTCTCACCATTTTCACCCGCCTGCCCCATTTCCACCCATCCAGTTTTCCTCCCCCTCCTTGCCTTCTCATCTTTGCTTTGGGTAAATGTTGACCATTTGGTCTTGTATAGTTGATGATTTAAAGGAGCATATTCCTCATGGATATTATTATTTTGTAGGCCAATCTATTATTTGGCTGAAAGGTAACCTCCAGGGGTGGCTTCAGTGCCAGGCTAAAAGTGTATCTTATGGCTATAGGGGGCTTCTCACGCTCTTATCAGTCCAGGGTATCTGGTCTTTTTTATGAATTTGAGTTTTGTTCTACATTTTTCTCCCATTCTAACCAAGACTTTCTATTGTGTGCCTGGTCAGAACAGTCGGTAGTGGTAGCCAGGCACCATCTAGTTCTTCTGGTCTCAGGCTAGAAGAGGCTGTGGTTCACGTGGCCCACTAGTCCTATGGACTAATTTCTTCCTTGAGTCTTTGGTTTTGTTCATTCTACTTTGCTCCAGACCGGAAGAGACCAATAGTTGTATCTTAGGTGGCCACTCGCATCCATAGTGTATTTATATATATATATATATATATATATATATATATATATATATTTTATTGTGTTTTAAGTGAAAGTTTACAGCTCAAATTGGTATACAAAAATTTATACACACATTGTTATGTGACCCTAGTTGCTATTCGTATGTCAGCACACACCTCCTTTCCATCCTGGATTTCCTGTGTCCATTCAACCAGCTCCTGTCCCCTTCTGCCTTCTCATCTCACCTACAGACAGGAGCTGCCCATTCAGTCTCATGTATCTACTTGAACTAAGAAGCACACTCTTCACGAGTATCATTTTATGTCTTATAGTCCAGTCTAAACTTTGTCTGAAGAGTTGGCTTTGAGAATGTCCATAGGGTTTTCAATGACTGATTTTTCACAAGTAGATCACCAGGCCTTTCTTCTGAGGCATCTCTGGGTGGAATTGAACCTCCAGCCTTTGGTTTGCAGCCAAATACATTAATCATTTGCACCACTAGGGAGGGTTGGGCTTTTCCTCATCATGTGATGGGCTGGTCACCATTTCTCCTCTTTGTATTTGCTCATATAGATTCACTGCAAGGAATGTTTTTCCTTCTTTTCCCTGTCTACCTACAAACTATATATCCTTCAAGGCCCAGTTCCTAAAATGTAAGCCTTCAAATTTACTATTTCTCCCATTCTGAGTTTCTAGAGCACATGAGTAGTCCCCAGTTAACTGAGGCAGGGTGTGGTATAGTTTGCTGCTGTTCTGGCTCTCCCCACTAGCTCAATTATAAGCTATTTGAGGGTGGGGATAGTGTAATATGTATTTGTTTACCCCACAGGGCCTAGCACAGTGATGGACATAGAGCAGATGCTTAGTATTGAGGGAAACTATGTCTTCAAGCATTTGTGGATGAAAGATAAAAATGTGTGGAAAGTTTTACTTAAGACTGATAGGGATTAAAGTTATGGTAGATTAATAAAAAGATGTGTGTCTATGTGTGTGTGTGTATTTTCCTGGGAGTAACACACAGGGCTTGTGAAATGCCTTTCCATAGCTCTAGCAGCCTTTCAGAAGTGGAGAGCACATACCCACATCCCTCCCTAAGAGGGATGCGCAGGGCCTGAAGGCCCAACTGGAGGCAGAGGCCCCAACTGGAAGGGAATCATCCCTGACACAGGACTGCTCTCTCCATTGGCCCCCGGGGCAGAGCACACACAGTCTCTGTTCTGAGCCCGGGAGGAAGCCTTGAAGCAAGGGAGAATGGGAGTAGGGGCGGGCAGGGTCTGGTAAGGGAACACCAGCAGTTCCCAGGTCCCAAAACAAAACTGCAGCTGAAAAGAGAAGCACAGGGGTAGAGGGGACCTTACCTGGCACAGGCAGCTCAGGCCCCAAGGCGCTTTGCTAGCCTTTCACCCCAGCCCAGGCCAGGGGCCCTGCTTTGCCTTAATCTGAGGGAGGAGAATGGCCTGGCTCTCAGAAAAGACCCCACCTCTCCCAAGTCTGACTGGAGCCTGGCTTCAGCTTCTGTCTGTTCTGAGCTCTTCCCTATAGGCGTCTGGAGGGAACACACAGATGGGTCGGGCTAATGGGACTGGCTGAGTTGGGAGGAAGGAGGCTTGTCGTGGTGTATGTGGCTCCCTTCATGGGGGAGGTCCAGCCATCATCATCGTCAGCATACACTTATTAAGCTTCTACGAGGTGAAAGGCACTGACCCTTCTTTTTCTTCATCCTCCTCTCTTGTAACATCTAACCTTATTGGTGATATTCTCCTTCTAGAAAAACCCCCTCCCTTGGCAGAAGCCTCCACCTGTTCCATCCCAGTTTTTCTACTCTCTCTTTGGCTGTTGCTTCTCTGCCCTCTTCATCTGCCTGTCCCCAGGACTCTCTCTGTGGTCTCCCTTCTTCCTCTGCCATGGTGACACTTTGTTTTGTTTTAAATTATTGTATTTAGTTTTTGAAGAGGTAATATATGCTCATGGTTCAAAATTCAAAAGCCACAAAAGCGGGATACAAGGAAAAGTCAGTCTCCTACCCAGTCCTCCTCTCCCAGAGGCAATTCATATACAGTATCATCCATGGGAATCTGATAAAATTTGCGGACCCTACTCCCAGACAAGTGCCTTACTGAACAATCATATCAGATAGTATGTGCATTTCACAGGAATCACAGGCCTCCACAGCCCATCTGTGATCTGGGGTGAAGGATCCCAGCTTGTACTCAACTCTCTCCCTTAGCATCTCATGAAGGCCAGCTATGTAATTTGCAGATCCTCATGTAAAATGAAAATAAAAGGCCCTTTG